>NC_052942.1:29828961-30197295 GCF_013358895.1 Oreochromis aureus | reverse complement strand
CATAAAAGGGGCAGAGCCCAAACCACTCTCAGGCCACAGAGTCAACTCGCACCCGAGGCCAAGTCCCCAACCCCAGCCTAGCAGCGGACAACTGTGTCAATGTCGGGGAGGAAAGAAAACAAAATAGACCCAGCATCTAACTGCTGAATCAGCTCCAGGTTGACCCATACTCTGTCAACGCGTTCATGCAATAGCTGGAAGCCAGAAAAGCACGGCAAAAAGAGAAAAATGTGGAACGCTTCACGAATTTGCGTGTCATCCTTCTTGCGCAGGGGCCATGCTAATCTTCTCTGTATCGTATCCAATTTAGCGTGCTGCTTGTTGCGAAGCAAGCACGCTTACCATCAGGCGGGACTTGCTATATATCAGCCTGCTGGAACACGCCGCACCTTGTCGCGGTGTCCGCTGCATAGCTGCAGGCTCTCTTAACCAAGGCATTTAAATATGCATTTATACATTTGGAATTGAGACATTTACTCCTGCTGAACTTGACACAAGAAAGATCAACACCAACTGCTGACAAATTCTTGTCAAATTACTCAAAAGCCCCTTAAGAACAAATACAGCATAAAAGGGGCGGAGCCCAAACCACTCTCAGGCCACAGAGTCAACTCGTGCACCGAGGCCAAGTCCCCAACCCCAGCCTAGCAGCGGACAACTGTGTCAATGTCGGGAGGAAAGAAAACAAAATAGACCCAGCATCTAACTGCTGAATCAGCTCCAGGTTGACCCATACTCTGTCAACGCGCGTCATGCAATAGCTGGAAGCCAGAAAAGCACGGCAAAAGTGCTCATAGAGAAAAATGTGGAACGCTTCACGAATTTGCGTGTCATCCTTGCGCAGGGGTCATGCTAATCTTCTCTGTATCGTATCCAATTTAGCGTACGCGCTTGTCGAAGCACTCTCCACTAAGATATTTAAATACCCTCACAGGATAATATTTATGTTGTGTGAATGCACGATAGTTTCCTGGTCTAAAATGCTCCGCTTTTAATTTGTCAAATTTTAATTTTTTTATCGATATATGTAGATGACAGGTACTGAATCATTTGTTAGATGGTTTCATTTTCTGTGTAAGGTTTACTGGGGCATGATCACTGATAATTGGATTAATTTGTTGGGTTTTTTTACAGTTCATAATTATGTGTTAAAAAGACATCATTGCCTGAATAGGAATTCACAGACTAGAGGGGGAAAAAACCCTACAAAGGCCAATCCCCTTGTGAAATGGACAGTGTAATCAAAGATTGCCTCAACGAAAACCAATCATTAAAACGTTTTTATCCATGTACATTTTAATGTTTGTTTAGTGTTGGAGCTCATCTGTCTGTCTAATGATGAATATATTATTTTGTCAAAGTTACCACTTATGAAAAATAGAGAAGTTTGTGAGTGAAGAAAAAAAAAAATCTATAACACTAGATAAATAAATCCAATAGACATAATTATTATCATTAATATTGTTGTGAGACTACAGACAGATGTGTGTGTATACACGTGTGCTGAATTATGTTTGTGTAATCATACCATTTATGATAACACAGACAGAAGAAAAAACAGATGATAAATATGGCATAAAAAATGAACAGAAAACCAAAACCCAAATAATTAAACAAAAAGGGACACTATGGTGCTTTAGCTCTCAAGCCATTTCAAAATTTTGAAAATTGCTACGGCGTGGGGAGATGCAGCAAATGATTGGTAAAATACCCTGTGAGTGAAAAGGAAGTGATTCAGATTTGGGTTGTGGAACTAGAAAAGTAATTAGGTCACATTTTTGTTACAGTAGAGTTTTCATCAATTATATCTTTTCTGTGATTTATATGGCTTCTTTGATGTACTGTTTTTAGTTTTTTCCTTCAATTACTTTGCATGGAAACTGGTCATTGAGTCCACTGTCCATCCCTTTAAGCCATCTGCCTTGGCATATTGTATATGTTCATTACGTTTATAATGTCCAAACTTGGTGACATTCGGTGTAGGATGTTATGTTACTTTTTTTTTTTTTTTTTTTTTTTAAAATTTCCACTTTACACAGTGAGATCTGATGATACTGACAGTGGGGTTTTTTTTTGTAGTTTTAGTCTCGTCACCATGAAATTCATCTGTTCTACGTTCTTGTATGCTGGAAACGACCAGGGTGTCCCTATTGCTGCTTGTTTTCAAGTCCAGAATATAGTTTCTTTCATTTTACTTTCAGCTATGATAATGTTCAGTTGGGTGGTGAGAGTAAAGGTTTGTAGTGTATTACTATCATCTTTGACCAGTGCTTCTTTCTGGCCCTAGTTAAACTCCAGACTATCGCTTTATGCTTGAAACTCATTATGCAGGATTTCTATTAAAGAGTCTGTTTAAAATGCAGATAGTGTTGGTTTTATGGATAAGAGCAAAGTCTGAATCTGGTAAAGATTCAGGAGTGTTTAGTGATTTATGTCAGTCTTTTTAGAGGTTCGTGAACCAGCCCTGGTTTTCTTTTCTTGTGTTTGCTGTTAATGGTAGAAGAAGCAATTGATTTCTTAATATATTTACAGTGCAATGTTGAGTCTTGTGTCAATCTCACAAGTGTGGCATTCATGGACACATCACACAGTCTGCACCAGCACCAGAACACCACACATTCAGCTGCAATGGGACTTATGTATGTTGATATCTGTTTGTGTGTGTGAGTGTATGCGTGCTCTTTTGTTGCAGCACTAAGCATGTACTTTTTACATTAATGACCAAAACAAACTTTCTTACTGGCATGTATTTTCTGGAGGTTGATATGCTTCTCCAGTTCCCGCCGCAATTTGACTTCAGCGCCATACTTTCCCACTGTCCCATCATCCACAAGGAGGAAATGTGAATGCAGGCTGTTGAGAACGTTTAGTTTGCTGAGAGGATTCAGTAGTGTCTGATACGGAGCAATAATCTGCAGTGTGGAAAGGAGCAGCCATTAACAGCAAGAAAAGTACAGGGAAAAAAGGATACCACACACACACACACACACACACACACACACACACACACACATCTTTTTTATTTATTTATTATATATATATATATATATATATATATATATCTATATATATCTATCTCTTTATATGCACACATAAATGACAAGTTCTGTGGCGCATTAACATTCAGGTTAGTCACAATAAGCTGCATCTTACGTCTCTGCCGATGAGATCGTTCCTGTTTTCAATCACTCCCCAGGGTGCAATCCCGATAGTGCAAATTTTCTTTGATGATCTTGAACAGTGTTCTTTGAGAGCATCTCCCACATGTTTTGCTACACCTTCAGAAACAAATTTCAAAAAAAATAAGCTTTTATTCTTTCTTAAAAAAAGGTTTCCAGTGCTAAATATTCCTTATTAATATTAGAAATAAAACTGTCGGCCCAAGTCACATATCTCAGCATAATCTTTCACTATTAAAAATTTATTTTATAGATATATTTAATCAATGTTGTGAAAAGAAATGGACAACCTCCATCTGACTTTCAGACACTAAAAACATTGGATGGGTTTAACTATAATACTTCAGATTCCTTCATGTATCCCATCATATCAGCAGATTTGTGAAAGATGGCTGAAGGATGCTCAAAATCTACCTACTAACAGTCTATATTTAAAGTAATCTCGACAATAAGGTTGGGTGATATGTAAAATGTTTCCAACCGACATTCATCAGTCCAATAAATGACGATAGGCGATATATTCGCCTGACTTTTTCGTGACATTTTGATGGGCAGAGCAATGTAATCATGCACAGATTTATTTGCGCATTAATAACACAGAAGAAGTCCAAACATGGAGGAACTAGTTGCAGCTGAGTTTTAGTAGATACTTCACTTCTTTATTTTAGATTTTAACTTTTAACATTTGAAGTGGTTGTCGGCACAATCCGCCACACTTTTCAGTCACACTTTCTTAGTTTTTCTGATGTTAGTTTGTCATACTTAAATGATATGTGAACATCTTTTGCACATGTTTTCATATGATATTTAACATCAGTTTGTTTTAAGTGTTTTTCTTCTTCACTGTCTGTATAACGTTTAATGTTGATAATGCAAAATGCTGCACAGTAAAGCAGCATGATTCATTATTGATGAATGTAATAAGTGGTTTAAAATGCCTTTGTTACTAATTTTGGTCATTTTCTATTAAACAGTTCTCAAATTTAACTTAACACTTCAGTGTTTCTTAGTTTTAGACTAGTCGTAGATTACTGTGCTTTTCTATACAGGCATGCTTTTACTCCACTGCCAGTGTATTTGGGATCATTCTGAAAATCCGAAGCCATTGCCAATCAGATGCTTTCCAGATGTTATTGCACAGTGAATCAAAATCTGACTACTTTTCTGGGTTCATCATTCCATCAATTTTTACAAGATCTCCAACACTGAAATGCAGCCCAAAACCTCCACTGTTTTACAGACGGCTATAGACATTCACGTTTGTACCTCTCTCATGACTTCCTCTATGTGTATTCATCACAATTTGAACCAAACATTTCTAATTCAGCACTCTATAAGGCCTGTTGCCAGTGATTTTCAGTTTGCATACCTCAGCCAGTTCTCTCTGTTTCCACTCCTTTAAAAATGGCTTCTTGACAGCCACCCTTCCAACTGAGAAAAACTCCAGCGAGGCTTCAGTGAACAGTAGATGGCTCAACTGAAAGGCTGGATGAATCTCTCAGGTCCTGTCAGGTCTTTGCTGAATTTTTTTTTTCTATTTCTTAAAAGACTTGATCTGCTACAGGAGATTTTTTTAAGACCTGCTATTTCTTTTGTCCTCCATTTGTCCTATCTTCTCAATTTTTTTTAAGGACACTGCACACAATGTCAAGACATGCCAAGGTGTTGGCTAATATTTCTTTGAGAACTACCTTGTTGGTGCAAAAACACAATTCTATGCCCATCAAACTGTTATCTTTGGCATTTTTCATAGATTCACCTAAAGAAATAAGAGAAAATTAAGCGTTTTAAAGAGCCTAAATCTACAATTTGAATTTGTTTGGTTAATATTGGTTCTTTGTTTATTTGTCTGTTGTGTGCAGACACAACACTGGTCCGTCACCTTTTTTAATACTTGAATGATTCATAGGTCAGATTTAATTGGCTTAACAAATCTGTTTGGGGTTGTGTGAGAAAGGGCAACTGGCATAAAAATCTGCCAAATCATAAATGCAGAGCTACCCATTGTGGTGACCCCTTGGAAATAGGGGAGCAGCGGATGTAGTTTTATTAAGTGATAAGTGTACCATTAGTTTATGTTTTTCAATTTTCTCTCATTCTTAGACAAAATAACAACCCATGTTCCTCTCTTGATCTCTATTCATTAAAGTACATGCATTGCTGTCAGTTAGCAAAGTCCAAAAAAAAAAAAAAAAAAAAAAAAAAATAGGCAAAACACCAGAGTGTTAATGACCAAAATGCCACTGATGGGGCCAGCTCACAACAAGTACATTAGCCCTGGAGTTGTTTGTGAACCACAATCCTCACTTGATGGATCCTATGAATTCAGCAGTAATTTGTGAGCCGGGAGGCCATCCCAACTGGCCAAAGTACCAGAGATGGATTAAAAGTAATCACTGGTCTGAGTAATTGACCCTGTGAGTAATGATTTAAACACTATGATCAGACCACAGCATCTTAATGCCATACTGTGGCTGCAAACACACATCAGCCACGACTCACAACCAAATGACACGGTTAGAGAATTTCTGCTACATCAGCGAATCACCATTAACGGGCTGTTTATTTGTGTAGGGTAGATAAAAGGCATTTTTCTTTGGAAGACTCTTCAGTGTTTGTTAATATATAGAAATTATCATAATTCTTATTATTAGAATTAAAATGAACAATAATAATAATAATAATAATGATAATACTAATTTATCATGTTTATTCAGTTATATTAATAAGTGTATTTTTCATTATACCAAGAATCCGCTGACTCAACAAGGAAATTTTACATTTTATTAGGTTTGTTGTAAAAAATCAAATTTCAGTCCAAAATGCAAACATTAATTAATTAAGAGGGCAGTTTCCACATATACAAAACTTTTCTAGATGTATATGTAACATGTGAGACTGCAAATGTTTGACAGCCAGCTCAGACATGAGCAAAGACTGTGTGATGACCGATGTCTCCTGTGCGAGAATAGTACAGGTAACCGTCCAGTGAATTCACACCAAGTAATGTCATATATCCTGCCTCTTTCATGCTCCACCCAGGGATCACCCTTGCCCAAACCAAAGCAGAGTATTTCTAGTAGTAGACCATCTATTGTGTGCTATATGCGAAAAAGATCATCTTCCACCCAATCAAACATTGCTGGCAATTCATTTGAAAACAAAAAGGATTTCAACAACAGATATCTTCCTATTGGTCAAATAATTGATGGGTGTTACCTTCATGAGAAGCTACATCAAATACATTCCAGGACTGCCAATCATTTTCTAGCAGCACCAAAAACAAACTACCTATGAAGTTCTGTCACCACTTTGAACTTGCCAAACCTAATGGAGGCAGCTATGCTTTCAGCATTATGATCAACTTTTGGTTTTATTTCTAACACATTTTGTCTAATCACAACAGCATTCAGTAATGGTTTCAGTGGTTCCATCCACCAGTAGCAAAACTAATGAAGCCTCCTGTCTCATTAAAACATAAAGATGATACCACAATGGTCAGTCACTGCTGAGAATATGAGGCCTATTAAGAGCTATTCCTCTTGTTCTTGTGCTGAGGGAATAAAGATCTATTTGTGAAAACCACATGAAAATGCTCAGCCTGAGACTTTCAGTATAAAAACAAAGCTATAATGATTTAATATCCTTGAAGTGCAACTTGTTCAAAATTTATTGAGGCCAGTAACACTGAAAAGGTAGAGTGCACTCAGTGTACTGTGGCTGATAAAGTTAATCTACAGATAACGCAGTTTCTTCCCGCTGAGCACATGTTGGACAGGGCTTGCTTTCCACTATGACTGAACAACCTGTTAAACATGAATCTGCAGCTTTTGTAAAAGAAGAGTTTGATCATTAACAGTCTGATTTATATAACTGTTAGGTTTCTTTTGGAGAAACTGATTTAAATACTTTTGAATATACATGTAAATGTACATGGTGAGAATCTGTACATAAAAGTGTAAATTTCCAACATTTTCCCTAATTTCTACAAAAATAAAAAAATGCCTTTCCTCATTTAAAAATCAATCTGAATTGCACAACCTTTTTAAAATGATACATTATGCAGGAGAATTTTGTCCTTTCCACATTATTTCAAAAAGAACAATGTTTCTCTGATTATTTACCTGTGTTAACACCACCGGTGAGAATCCAGGCCCCGGTGGTGACAGCAGCTTTGATGAGGCCCTTGCCGACCACCTGCTTAATGCGGGGGTGCAGATCAAAGTTCTGAACTCCTCCATGGACAGAAATGAGGATCTTGGGAAGCTCCATGTGCCACTCCTTTAGCATCAGCCGTAAAATGCTGTCTGGCCTCGAGTCATGGGACAAACGTACATACTGTCCACAGTTTCACAAACACAAGAAAAACATGTTAGCGTAACACACAACGAAGAAAGGATAGGTCACGACACACAATAAATTTGTGTTTAGATGGAAGAAACTTGCCTTTAAATGTTATACAGAGTGAAGTGCCACAGAAAAATAAGCTAACCCCCCCCCCCCCGAACCCCAACACAGTTTCTATATTAATGTTAAATGTTAAAAATATATAAACATGACACAGCAAAGAGGATTAGCCCCTCACCTTGGCTCTGTATGAGTGAGACCCTCCCTGGAAGTTGATGACACCATAGGCATCAGTGGGTCTGGCCTCTGTGTGTTTTTCCACTGACCACTCCTCCAGCTCCGGCATAGGCACATTGGAGCTTTCACCCAACTTCACATCCGAGTACTTGGTGGCCAAACTGGCTGTGAAGCCAGCATGTTGCCGCACCAGCCGCCCACAGCAGCACCTTAAAACAAACAAACAAACAAACAAACAAACAAAAAAAGATGAATTTTTCAAATGTTTGCACAGTTTAGATTATTATTAGCCATAATACAATTTTGAAGAAATAAAAAGAATAACAGGAAACCAATAATAACAATTACAACAAGAGTTTTCAAAAGCAGAACAATAATATAGAGAAACAAACACAGTACAAGGAACAGGAATCCATGCCACACCTGATAAATATTCCTCAAGTGTTTTTCAGAAAACACTGCACTCTTCAACTGAATATTATGTTGAACTATGAATGTGAGCCTATTATTTTTTTCATTATTTTCTATAAACACACATTGCGACAATGTTGGCTCCTCAAAATAAACATTGCTGTGGTTTCAAATCATGCCAGCCAAGTATAAGTAGCCACTATAAATCAAAAGTTGAGGCTTTAGATTAGGTTTTTTTTCCCTAAGATTTCCCAACATCTGTATGTGTATGAGACACAACACTGTCATGTCAGGTGCACAGCTCTGGCTGTGAGTATAGACGCCCTGTCCACCTGCAGAGCAAACGTCCTGTTTGCAATAGGCAGCCAATCAAAAGCTGCACAAAAGGCAGAGAAGCTAAAGCGGCACATCATCATTAACAAAAAAATGTTTGTCATGTGCATAGGATCCCTTGTTCAACATAACATCTTCCCCCAATAGGCCAGAAGATGAGATTATTATTCATATTTTTATATATATTTTTTAAACAAGCCCCCCCAAAAAATGCCAATTTAATTACAGAACGTACTCCAGCTAGATTATTATATACAATTTATATAACAAAGCTTCAAAAATAGCAGTAATGGAGAATAGTAGTGGAGTGCATGCTATGCTAGATATAGCAATTTATCAGTTAGTTTTCATTTTAACAACTTCTTAAATTAGTTGTGCTATCACTGTGCAAAACAAACCAGCGGTGAATGGGAGCAGTTAAAACCCATTCCTTAAGATTATAATAACCTTTAATGTAGTACTTCTAGTGACATTTTAATCAGGAAAAAAAACCCTACTCATTAGTGAGGGTTCATTTAACCTAATCTGCTTCACAGTTGAATTAGTTGGTGGAAACATCGTCACAGGTCTAAAAATGACCCCAGGCTATTGGACCATTGATATGTCAAACCCTGCATTAATAGCAATGGCATTCAGGTGTACAAAGAATTCTCAGGTACTACTCAGCCGCCTGGGACATGTACTGTATATTTAGACTTAGTCAATCAGTGCAATATTGCATGTGTTTTTTGTCATCTGTATGTTTAAGACCCTTTTGCAATAAAGTAAAGGTGCAGGTATTTGAAATGACTGTACAATTTATTGGGCTTAGTTTTGCCTTGTTTTAGTGTTCTCTGGTTATAATTCTAGCACACAACCTTCACGATCTTTTAAAGCCCAAGTTCACCCGTCCTAACAACCTGTGGCAGAAGCTAAGACAATGGAGACCGTTTTAAATAAATAAGAGGAGTAAAACAAATTCAGCAAAACAAATTGTCTTTTTCATTTACAAGATCGACACCTGGAAGTACTAAGTCTGGCTCTGTCTACCTGTGACATAAAAAGAGAAGTAGGTACCTGTATTTCCTCTTTTGCAGCAATATGGGATATTGCTTATATGGGGGTATAGTGCAAATGTACTCAATATCATTACATAATCTTAAAAATATATACAAAATAAAACACAATCACTGAAATCCAGTTGTTCCCATAACGGCTCTTTAAGCTGCTACTTAAAGAGGGTACAACATCTTGGCCCCATTGCCGAAAGGTTGCTACCTGGATGAGAATCTGGTTTTGTTTTTCAAAGCCATACCCTTACACATGTAATTCTTTATACTTGGTAATAACAACTTCATGATACTGATGTACACCATTCTTTTTACAGCTGAAATCTTAATTATAATTACTGTGTTATAATTCTAGCTCCAGCAAAATCAGTCAACTTGGGTTGATATTCTGTCTTTCTCCATTAAAATGAAACTACCAAAAAATAGGGACTGTTCATTTCTTTGTAAGTGAGCAAACTTACTTAGCAGGGTATTAAATTGATTAAATAATTACAATTAATGAATTGTAATTAATTAATTAAAATTAATTAGTTGTATTTCATTCTCACAAAGCAGCTCTATAAGTAACAAGACAAGTCAAAGTCATGCCCAGCTAACACAAAGTTATTGTTACTATCATTCATTATTTATTCATTACTATCAAGACTTGAACTTCCAGTTCATGGTCAAAGGTGTAATAACTGGCACTTGCTTTGGGGCACTAAGCTTAATCTATCTGGGAAACATGTGGGTGGAGTACAGCATTGCTTATGAACATCTCCTCATTCTGTCATACAAGTACAATGGCCACAGTGAACAAATCAGTCCGCTGTCAAGGTAACTCGTTTAAAGTGACACTGAAAATAAGCTTGGGTTAGATTTTGGTCACACCCGTTTCAAAATATTACACCCTTCTCACTAAAACACCATCTAGACGAACCCTGAAATTATTAACTGATGGACTAATGTTAGGATAAACTTAAATGGCTCTCACATGTCCTTTTCCGCAGGAGAATTTCTTATGCTTCAGCTCTTAAATCGCAGTATTATTGACCCACGAGACAAAAAAAAAAAAAAAAAATCAATCACTGTCTATGAAAGGTACATATACATATTATTCTTATAACTTAACTATTTGAGTTATCGGAAATTATGACCATTCCACTACACAAAAAAAAAAAAAAAAAAAAAAAAAAAAAGACATCAGCTAATTTTATTGTGCTGACATATGCACACAGATCCTGACAGTTTCAGCTGTGTAACGCCAGGATCATCTACTCATTATTGTGGGTATACGTTTGTTTGTTTTTTGCATTTCCATGACTTATTGTATCTATAACATCAGTTCGCACTGCAGTGTTCAGTACTTTGTGAGATAAGCAGATGCTGAGTTTATTTTGGAACGCAGTTGCCCATTTGTTTAGACAGGGAGTTCAAAATAACTGCCTGGAGAGCTGCAGAGTGGCATGGCTTGGCTTCTAGAAACATTTTAATATTCTCCACAAGATGTGTGCCTAACATTGCCAGACAGGATTCTCTGGCAGGGACAAAGATGATCTAATTCACAGCTTCTTTACTTCTTTCTCCATTTCCATCCTTTGTCTATCTCCGTCTCGTGTCAGCCAGATGTTGAGACCGGTCTCCCTTAAGGCTTCTGCCTGGGTGTGTAACTGCAACAGTATTGTGATTGTGATACTTCAAACTCTGAGGCAGCAAGCTACTAAAACATATACACAATTGAAATACTGGACACACTTGGTAAAAGTGTGTCGAAGATATGAACCATCTACAGCCTAAATCATTTATCTATACATCAATGATGACAGATTTTTCAAAAAACAAAAAAGCCTAATTGTTTATCATTATTGAGTCTGAGCTTTGTTTTCTGTCTTCCTCTACTAGCCTTAGGGGAGAATATGCATCCTAACACATAAAGCCTGGAATTTAATTGTTTCCTGGTAAAGGTTGTTGTTTAGTGGAATTTCAAAGGAATTGCAAAGAATTTACCTCTGGGGTTTTTCTGATGTAAAGCAGCTGGTTAGGCATGGATTCTGCCAGGCTAACCCTGTCAGATAACAGAGAATGAGTCGAACAACAAGCAAACAAATACTCACCTGACCAGCTGCTGGCAAATCTGGCATCCTGGAAGGCATCTGAAAGGAATGCCACAACAACTCAGTCAGTGTGAGTATAAATAAAAACAGAATAGATAAATGTGAAGAGCATTTCCGACCATACACGACCGTTCTAAAACAAGACTAATGTGAAGTTTGATTTCGCCAAGTGTGAAGGAAGTTCTCAGCAGAGAAAGTTCTTTAAGGACATTAAGGAAGGTTAACTGTCTCCTGGGCAGACAGCCCGGTTAAGTTGGCCTTTAACCAAGAGACAGTTATGAAACCTTCCAAAGGGACTCACTTTGATCACAGTCACATGCCACACTTTGACCTAATGTTAAATGAGCCTGTGTTCACTAACACCTCTGAATCATTTAGCAGAAGCCGCACGTACAGCAGTTAACAGAGAATAACCAGTTCGCAAATAATTGATGTAAAAGAAAACACAGGAAAACAAGTCACCCACCATTATTGTGAGTTTACAAGAAGAAAGGAAGACATCCAAGGACTGTTTAACCATAAATATAAGCTGCTGGTGGGAACTTTAAAAAAAAAAAAAAAAAATCACCTTTTCCTTGCCTGTTTCTCTGCAAATGGATGAGTATTTATAGCAACTACTGCCCCTTTAACAGAGCTGTTTGATGTTTCTCATGCACACAGCACACAGTGGATAAGTGGCCTTCATGACACGCAAAGCCAAGAAGAAGGCTGCATATAATTTCAACACTGCACTGTAAGATTCCAGTAAGTCTGCAGAAAAATACTGTGTCAACTGACAAAAGACCAAAATCAGTTCTTCAGAAACTGGCTATTCCTTAAAATAAAAAATATCCACACAGTGAAAAAAATGAGGATTAAAATGGGATTTTAATTTTAATCTCAGAAAAAAAAACTGCTGTTGGGAGACTGAATAAGTAGTTTATCAGAACATCAAAAAGAATTATTGGAAACAAAACAAATACTCATTTTAGCACTCGTTAGCACACATTTATGCTCCTAGGTGAATTTTTTTTATATATATTCTTTTTTTTTTTTTTTTTTAATGTTCAGGCCAATCCTGATGTTTTCCACATAAAAGATTACTAGTCCAATTCTCACTGTGAGGATGACATTTTATTACTTTAACACTGGTATAAGGCAGATACCTGAAGCTGAGGTATAAACATCATATCAGAACTAGACAAATTGGACTGATGCATTGCTAATATGGCTTTTTTTGGGGGGGGCAATCCCATCCCTAAGATTGAAAGAAGTCACGATCCACAGGTTCATCACTTGCTTAACCCCTCACTTAAATCTGTAATTTTAGTGACAGACATAAACATTAAAACAGACTCAATTTGCCTCTGGAGAGTAGTCGTTATGGTTTGGGCCTTCTTTAACTCACACCATGCAATTACGCCGTTTCCATGGCTATCACCAGCAGACTCACTACAGTAGGTCTAAGCACATACCTGTGGGGGTCCTTTGACACTGGAAGTATGTACACACATTCCCTCTTGGTGAAAGTGCTTTCTATCCAGGATTTCTGGGACTGTGAACAAAAAGAAACAGTTGTGAGCAGCGGCAGCTGAGGTCTCTCATGTTTGTGTTTAACGGACTCAAATGCAATTCAAGCAAAGTATACATAAAAGATACGTAAAGAAAAATTAAATGAGAATAAAAGCCAAGTATGATTTAAGTTATTTATAACAATGTTAAATAATAAACTTCAAGACATCTTAAAAGGCTAAAAGGGATGTTGCACCCCTTAATACAGGATTTAGTCTATAACAATTTAAGGGGATTAGAAGGTTTAACACAGAAGAAAAAAATGAAACAGTCATATAAAATCATGACAAATAGAGCTCACGAGGAACACCAGTTAAAGGCATCTACTGAAACAGTATAAACAGCCGTCTAATTCTACAACAGCATTTTTCTCATAACAAAGGTTTATGGTGAAGGAATTTTCATTTAATGCCTCGTGCCTTATTGTTCCCCTCCAGAGCAGCCTAGAGGAACCCAAGGGCGCTTAGCACCATTAATCTCTTCAGCACAAAGAGGGGAACCTGCAAACACCTTCTCCAAAACATTTCAACAATTCTTTAAAGTCTGACAAAAGTAGTAGAGCAAAATTTTCTGCCGGAGGTCACGTTAAGCGTTCCTCAATATCAGCATGTTGTTTGATATAAACTAAACAGTAGCATCTTAAATTCAGGATCCGAAGTTACATCCATCACAACAGGATTTAAATCTGCCTCCAGAAAATATCAAAAACATGTCAATAAGCATGTCATCCCACAGCTTGACCAGTGACAATAAGCAACCAAGTTTGTACCTGGATGTCCTCCTCTTCATCTCTGTGTTTAAGGGCTTTGTACAGAAACATACCAGGACTCCTTCACGCATCTCCTGGACAAACCACAACACCCACAGCCTCTCCCGAGTACTGGGTCATCAGCAGCATATCACTGTGCTGTTAGATCTGCACGCAATTTCCATACAGGTCTCAAAGTCTACAGCTGCACAGTTACCATACAGACCCAGCTAGAGTTAAACGTTGAGTGATCAGTGAGAGGTTGCAGCCTCCAAACTCCATCCACAGTTAATCTGTAAGAAGCCACTCAGGGGGCAGATGAATGTGTCTGAGACAAACTAGATATTATACTTAGGCTGGGGAGAAAGAAGTGAGGGAGGCGGGGGTGTGGGAGAGGATTAGTGGATGGGCAGAGACCTCAGTGATATATACCTAGTTGGCTACTGACAACACACCACCAACTGTGATTCATGCAGTACACACAAAACCTCTCCCAACAACTCAGGCACTACAATTAGTCTTTAAGAAGCCTCCCTTACTTTGATACTCATTTACAGGAGAACAGCATAAAAAAATGCCAGGATTAAATAAAGGCAACTAAGTTTAAGCAAAAAGGTCCCAACATGGATTAATACACCAACTTAACGAAGATCCTGAAAATTATGCAGGTACAAGGGGGTCCAAAGATGTGCAACAATTATTGTTCAATTTCCACTTCTGTGTCAATAAAATATAAAGTAACATTACCTTTACAAAAAGATTTATGTTTACACAAATGCTATTTATCATATTCAGCCGTTTTTATAACATATCAGAACATATTTTTAAAAACTTAGTCCTAGCAGTTTGCTGGGATGGAGCATTCAGGTGTGTCTTAACACAATGCCAAGGTGGAAAGACATCAGCAATGATCTTTAAAAAAATCCGTTATTACTGTCTATCAATCTGTGAAGGATTATAAGGCAATTTCCAAACAATATCAAGTCCATCATTCTAGTGGAAAAAAAAAATCATGACAGCTGTTAATATTCCCAGCAGCTGAAATTCACCCAGAATGAGACAATGTTCAGAGAAACAGCACAAAAAAAACAAAAACAAAACAAGAACAACATCTCAGACTCTACAGGCCTCGGTTAGCATGACAAATGTTAAATGTCGTGGCAGTATAATTAGAAAAAGACTGAACAAGTTATAGACTGTTTGGCAGGGATGCCAGTAGAAACCTCTCTCAAAAGAACATGGCAACACAGCTTAGGTTTGCAAAACTGCATGTGAACAAACCACAAGACTCCCGTAACTGTCCGCTGGACAAGACCAAAGTAGACATGTTTGGCTGTACTGCACGACAGCACATTTGGCAAAAACTAAACAAGGTATCAGCATAAACGCCTCATGCCAACTGTCAAGCATGGTGGTGGAGGGGTTATAATTTGATTGTTTTACAACCACTACAAGGTGCACCTGGGTAACTTGCAGTCATTGACCGTATAACAAAATGGTCTCGAGTCAAATATGACACCATCCGTCTAACAGCTAAAGCTTGGCCCAAATTGGGACATGCCACAGGACGATGATCATAGCACTCTAGCAAATCTACAGCAGAATGGCTTAAAGAGAAAATAATAAAGTTGTTGTGATGGTCCAGTCAAAGTACAGACCTCAACCTAATTGAAATACTGTGGCAGGGATATTAAGAGAGTTGTACAAAAACCTCAATGAACAAACAATATTGAAAAGAAGAGTGGCCCGAATTTCTCCACAATGATGTAAGAGTGATAAAGAATGATAAAGTCTTAAAGCAAAGGCTTACTTCAACTAACTGCTTGAGTTAGGGTTTTCTGTTTTTGTTTTGTTTTTTAAACTACTTTTTCATTTTGGCTTCCTTTGTGTCGACTAATGATGTGGTATAATACATCATGCACTGTTGTTCATCTGATTTATTTAAATCATTTTAAAACCTATTATTATGTGCTGGTACATAAAATCTTTGAACAGAAAGACTGTGTACTTTTTCACGACTGTATGGGACAACCACTCAAGCAGTACTTAGTTACAAAGAAACATGTTACCATTATCACAATACCATTTTCTGTAATTCAGTAATATTCGTTTACTAAATTTATCACATTACAGTTAAAAATCAAACTACTGTGTCACTACTTGTGCAACACTCTTCAATTATCTGCAGAAGGGAAAAAAGGTCACCCAATATGGCTTTTCTCCTTTCACTCTAACTCCTGCGCAGGGAGAAGAAAATGATAGAATGGTCTACAGCTTTTGACAGTGGCGATATGAACATTACTTTGAGTTACAAGGCACAAAAAGACAAGAAAGTGCTGGTAAAATCCAAAGTGTGCAAAAGTCAGAAACTGTCCACCAATTCCTCCACAAGATCGGCTCTTGTGCTCAGTAGTAACAGTAGTGGGGAAAACAGGTGATGTTTTGCTCCCGAGCAAGATAGTTACTCAACCACCATTATCAATAATAATAATGATAATAATAATAGTAGTAGTAGTAGTAGTAGTAGTGTGTGTGTGTGTGTGTGTGTGTGTGAGTGAGAGAGAGAGATTTTTTTTCAGATTTCTTTGAAATTGCCATTCAATTTAGTTTTCCAGTTTGTGTTCTTGTGTAACAATTGAACCTTCTTCCTATTCAGAATTAAGATTTTAGTTTATTATGTATAAACACCTATGTTAAAATATAGTTGTACAGTTTTACAGTACATTTCTCATGTTCAACAGAAAATAAATATTTAACTGTATATGATTAAGAAAATTAAACTTATATCTTCACATGTGAAGAGTAAAAAGAACCCTTTAACCTTAAAGGAAGTAACATATTTGATTTCTGTCATGATAGATAATTATATTGACTGATAAGAAAAAAAACACGATAAGATTTTTTTTTCCATAGCCCTTTTCTGTCATCCTGCCCTACCCCTGGCAGCATGCTCAGACAGAGCCGGTTGGTTTTTTTCCCGTGTGGCTTTATTTTTAATAATTGCACAACAAAGGCAATCGAGATTACAAGTTCTACAGTTTTACAACTCTACACACACACACACACACACACACACACACACCTTGGATTACCAAGTCAGAGTTGGTGTGACTTCTCTGACTTTTCAAACGCACCATGTGGTTTATTATCTCGGTAGTGGGATTATTACCTTCATTGTTAGTATGGATACAGGTTTTAGTCAAATGTCTTCATGAAGCCTTTGCTAACCACAGAGTGTAGATCAACCCACAATTATCAAAACCACTTATTAAAGATGGTAAATAAAAAGTGGGTGCCACTTAATGGTTGGAATAATCCCCAAATTTAGACCCGCAGTTCTTAAAGTATGACCCAAACAGTTAAAAGATTTTAGAAAATAGATAAATACACATTATAACATCTATTGAGGCATAAAAGCTCGTGACAGAGCTGACCCCCTGATCTGTTTTCAGTCTTTTTTGCTAAGCTACCTGGCTCTAGGCTCCATCTTTATATTTAACACACAGACACACAAGAGCAGCATTAGTCATCACATCAAACACAGAAGGTAACCACAAATTCTTGGACTTCTTTTAATTAAAGTAATTCTGACTCTTTGCCAAACTACATGTACAAATCTTGCTTACTTGCATAGTCGCCACCCAAAGGCCCATGCTGAGCCAGGAAAAACCATGTTTAGCACTGGTTTAGAGCATGCAATTACAGGCAGTCATGGGAGTCTAAACCACTGTATCCAATGACGTTAAATAGTAGGTTTGATATTTGGTGAGCCAATTAGAAGAATAGTATTGTTAGTGCTTGAAGCAGTCTTTCCACGTTATAACACTTCAGATTTGTCATTTTAAAAAGGAAGAATATGTTGGCTATCACAACATGCTGGCCATGATAATAATGGCACTGGTCTACAAGAAAGCAGGAAAACACAGCACAACATAAAAACACCCCAGCAAAGAAGCATGAATTATGTAGTTATTTACTGCAAAGGCTTTGCATCCCTCCCCCACTGTCCACCAATTTTTCAAAAGACTGTATTTAAATGATGGAAGGACTATCATGCCACCCATTGGGTATAATTAACTCCCGCAGTCCTCCTCCTGCCGCCATCTTTATGTTTTGATACTGGATGCTCGCAGTAGCAATTCGGCAGTAACGAAGCAGACCTGCTCCAAGGTGAACTCTGCTTTGTTGTCCTTTTTAGCTCTAACTGGTAACACAATTTGTAAAATGAAACTAGTGACTCACACCATACAATTATCAGGTAAGTGTTTATTGAGGGAATGGAAGAAAGATAACACTGTCTTTTCCTCAGACTTCTTTACAATATTCATGCTGCTACAGGAGTCACCCCCTGCTGGCATTTACAAGAATGCAGGTTTAAGACGCTTCTGCACTGGCTTCATTTTTTAGACCCGGAAGCTTTGCCTGTCTATGTATTCATATACAGTTAAAACACACTTTACCCCCTTTGAGTCATTTGTTCTTCATCACAAGATGGTCAGCTTTCAGTTTTTCCTCAAGAGATGAGCACCACCAAAAGTAGTGACTATTGTCTAATATCTGCCAGCAATGCAGCAATAACGCATCATAAGAGGACACACAACCATATACTGGCGGTTGCAATATCTTTACAGTTACAGTAAGCCAAGAAAAAAAGATAAGCACAGTTCTCCGCATCTTTACTACAATAAGGAGTCGATATGACTGCCGCTTCATAGCTGAAACTGTCAAACACCAACTGCACAAAAACAAGACCAGCTCATGTGTTGATTGGCTTTCGCCTATAAATGTTTATTCAGTAACACGTGTCTTTTTAATGTCTCTGGTTTTAATGTAGCTGATGTCAATACTTTTTTCAAATTTTTTTTCCTACTATCATTGGCCTAATCCCCTCCAAACACATTTATTAAAAAAAAAAAAAAAAAAAAATCAATGCAGAAATAATTTTGTAAAGACCTTCACGATAACTCTGCTTCATGTATTAATGACTTCTACTCCTATACCAGTACTGATGGGAGTTTCCACACCCATCGGTTGAGAGAAAACTGCACATCCACTAGAATAAATGGCTTCAGAGCTTTGATGACATCAGAGTTGGCACATGCAACACGCAACATTAGTGAGCCTTGAACATGTCCCAGCCTAGTTTTGAGTGAACAAAATTGAGGATGCAATGCAAAACAGAATGCCATCTAATAATCAGTATATCTGGATTATCTTATTTTAATAACGGCATTTACTATAATTGTAATCATTTAAATTAAAGCCATATTTATTGCATGGCACCACAATTCCCCATATTTACTGAAACTTTTCCACATGGTAGAAAGATTATGGTTTACATTTCACGAACTTTGCTGCGTGATTTCATCTTCACCTTCTACCTGCACAGCAGGTCCTTTGCTCTTTACTGCCCACTGGTTAACAGAATAGCTCATCTAATCAGTGTTCGACATCTAATTCAGTCTCGCTATCTGCTGAACTAGTGACAAATGTGAGACACGCCTAAGGAATAAACAGAGGTCTCTTTCTGTGCTGTTGAGGAATGCACTGAAACCGTTGTCTTTTTGATCCAACTCAATCTAACAAAGGGTTAATAAGGCAGATAAAAGCAAGACTGCTAACCTGTAACCATGGTACCTGAAAATGTCAGGCAACAAAAGACTTGAGCTTAACAGACGCTGCCAAAAAACACACACCAACTCTTACTCTCCCACTTCCTCGCTCCCTCCCTCTTCCTCTCTGGCTTCTTTCTGAGCCCCGGGTTTTTATGACAACTCCGATCACGTAGAAAATTTGACCCAGCACCTTTCTATCCTGTTCAGCTCAGCAGTGTTAGATGCTGTGAGTTTTGTTTATGGGCAGCTATGTGCAACTGGGGGAATTAATATGTTAATTCGGAGAGACACAAATTTGATTGTGTACTGTCACTTTATCTTCCGTCTGTCACCCCTCAGCCAGAAACCTTGCCAGCTGAGCTCTTCCTCTCCCCTGCTCCTTTTTCCCCAACAATGTTACAAGGCTGGCTGGTCAACCCATCATTCCTCTGGACCTGAGTGACGCAATACAGGGTGAGATAACATCTGGCTTGGCAATTCTATTACCCATTAGAAAGAGTGGAAGCAACGAGGTCAGCACTTCAGTGCAAATATAAGAGCTGTTCTCAGAACAAACAGAAAGACCTAGATTAATTATTGCCATTTTATTTTCTTCCATGTTTGATTTAAGAAGCTGTTACCAAATGTACTGATAGAAATATGACTTCAAGAGCTTTCCCACCATTTGTAATAGACATAAATATGGTTCAGGTTTTAAGCCAATGAAAAAAAAAATGTACATTTATTTTAGAGCTTCACATTTTAGAGACTTAACCCAGAGATGTGATTTTTTTTTTCTTCCCTTAACAAGAATTACTACTGTGCCACAGATCTGTGACTCATCAAATCTAGGGCATCCTCCACGGTACAGTGAGCTTAGTCCTTCTCATGGAGGTTTTTTTTTTTTGTCTGACTACTGATCTCTGAAGTGATTAATTCGTAAGGTACACAACAAAATCTTGAGACCTAATTATTAATTTATGTCATTCTACATATGAAATGGACATTTGTAGGGACAGGACATTTAAAAATCTGAATTTTAGTTTTTTTAATATGTTTATTAAGATTTTTGATATAAAGAAAAAAAACAAAACAGACAACACAACAGCAAGGGCAAAAAACCCCAAAAGATTACACTGCATCAACAAAGATACTACTTCAACACTGGCAAGAAACAAAAATAAAACGCTAGGGTGGTAGACTGAATTATCGATCAAAGAGAACTTTGTTTTAATACATGATCTAAAAATGGCTGCCACACATTAAAAAACGTACTAAGTTTGTCCTCTAATGTATACCTAATTCTCTCCATATGCAGTAGAGCAGTCAGTTCTGTCAGCCACATTTTGAATTGAGGTACAATGTCAGACTTCCAGAGAGTCAAGATAATTTTCTTAGCAATTACCATTCCAAATAAAATTGTAGTTTGGGCAGCAGAGCTGAGGTGTAAAAGGGAAGAAGAAGATCCAAACAATGCAGTTAGTGGGTCCAGCTCTAATGTACAGTTGTACATATCAGAAAAACATTTAAAGATGTCCAACCAATAGTTGACCAAAATAAATGAGTAACAGAGCCTTGTCCAAGTTTACAACGGTCGCATATTGGACTAATAGAAGGAAAAATCCTGTGCAATTTAGTTTTTGAATAATGAAGTCTGTGAAGCACTTTGAATTGAATTAACTGATGCCTTGCAATTATAGAACAAGAATGGATCCTACACAGACTCCTCTCCCACACCTCATCTCCAATTAGCAAACCAAGCTCTTCCTCCCATGCTGTCTTCAAAAATCTGAAATTTTATAGATTTTTTTTCGCCATTATTATTTTTTGGATGCGTTTTCTGTCCATTGTTACAGTGGCAGATTTTCACATTAAATACAGCCAGAGCAGGATAGGGCAGGATAATCCAGATCAGCAAAAAGTTACAACTTTGAGAGGTCCCCCCCCGTCTCCTCTTGGCTCTGTATGACACCAACGAAAGCAGACATCCCCAATATGGCCTTGTCAGGCAGCCAATCAGAAGAAAGCGGGCTTAAAGGAAGAGGAGTAAAAACACAGTGGGTTCTGAGGTGCCCAGTGTAAGCTCAATTGTGGTTATTTTGAACTGTGAATTATGCAAAGCCACTCCAGTATATTTAAAAAAAAAAAAAAAAAAAATCAATCAAGGAGCATCTGGAAATAAGCATGACAGACCTCCTTTACAATCAAAAACAATAAAGAGGAACAAGAAGTTCGCTTTTATTTCATTTTAATTTTTTTATCTAGTTATTTTGAAATCTTTCTGGTATTAACTTCTTGATGTTTTAAGAGAGGACAGTGCTTCTTGTCCTCTTTTCTTTACTTGATTCCATGTAAGTCTTTTTCCTGCAGTTACAACCATGGCAGTAGTGCTGGGCGATATGACGATATATATCGTGTGGACGATAGAAAAGTTTCTATCGTGCCATTTGTCTTCTATCGTTTATATCGTTTCTAACCCGAATTTTACAAATTATTACATAAAATATATCATTAACCCTTTACAACTCCGTTTTCCTAACTATTTTTAAATCCCTGTAGAACTGTAACCACGTGGGTAGCGCAATAATGTTTTTTTTTTGCATATGACACTGTAGGAGTTGTACTTACATCTTATTCCATTAGCTTGCCCTAGGTCACGGTTTTCTTCCACATATAGCTTTGCAAAAAATTGCATAAAAAACACTTCCAGCAACAAAAACATAATATTCCAGACTTGCAGCAACAAAAACACAATATTCCAGAAACAGGCTTTGCCGATCCGATCAGCTGTTCAAGTCGCGAACTATCTTATGTCCGCCATTACCTGTCCGAAACCGGAAGTGACGTCATTTTCGCGGAAAATGTAGTTTTTTAAGCTTCAAAGTCTATGTTGGTATTTTTAAAAGTCATGTTTGACTTTATGCTCTTCTGTATCGTTTCTGGGATGCTTAGAAGTCAAATTGCACTGTTGTAAATAGTTTATTTTGATGCACATGCTGTGTTTTTGCAAATTTGCATTTATTTATTTTCATTTTCCTGTAGTATATAAAAATTTGTGCATCTCAAAAATAAAACTATGAAGACACTCAAAATAAATAAATGTAAAGATAAGCTCTGGCGGACTTGGTTCTATGGTAGGTCTTAAAGGGTTAAATAGCCTGTGCAAATATATTAGTGTTGTCTTCTCACTATACATACTCTTAACTTTATGCAAGAGAAAATAAAGTATAAAAAAATGATATTTTTCGCAAAGAAACTGTCTTGTGGTTTCGCAAAATGGTGCTGCTTTACGTGCACCCGGATTTGCGACATGCTTTACAGTAACTCAAAACAAAGACTGCACCCTCTCCACTCGCTGTTTAAAGACTGCATACTTTCCAGATGACTACAGGTCAGGTGGTATATCGTGATATATATCGTTATCGTGATATAAAATAATTCATATCGTGATAAACATTTTTTCCATATCGCCCAGCACTACATGGCAGTATTAAAGTTGTCATACACAACGTGAGATAACGTAGGCAACACAGATTTTATGGAGTACATCAATTTAATTATAGTCGGCTCTACTTGTACCTTAAAAGCAGCGTTGCTGATAAGCCTGCATCACTTTGTCAGCTTTTATTCCCGGCTCCAGCTGCAGCATCTGTGCTGCTGTTGAAGGCAACTACAGTCTGCAATTTTAGCAATGTAACGCAAGACACGATGCGCAACACAGATCTATAAATCTGGATACAATGTGTTATGTG
This sequence comes from Oreochromis aureus, assembly GCF_013358895.1. NCBI lineage: Eukaryota > Metazoa > Chordata > Actinopteri > Cichliformes > Cichlidae > Oreochromis > Oreochromis aureus. The sequence goes on along the minus strand of NC_052942.1, from coordinate 30,174,001 downwards.
TGAGTAGTGATAGGAATTGATATGAATTTATCAATTCCAATTCCATTATCGATATCACTTATTGATTCCCTTATCGGCTCCACTTTGAGATTCACCACCATCTCTAAGCAGCATATCAAAGATATTAAGTTTGTGCAAATCAATTACATGCTGCGTGGTTAAATGTTTGTGCATGTTGGAGGTATTTCCCCTCTTGTTGTGATTAGTGTTAGAGTCATTGCTTAAGTAATTATTACACAGAACATTTTTCTTAAAAGTAATGCAGTACGTTACTTAATTAAACCCAGGAGAAAGACATTTGTTATAGTACTCGGAACATTACTTTCACGTTACTCTGTAAAATGATCTGAAACAGTCTCACTTTATCACGGTGCTGGGCTGCATTCAGCACTTACTCAGCTTTAGCATCACTCTGAGTTCTTGGCTAGCTTAGCGTTAGCATGCTGTCTGTGCAGGTGTTTGCGAAGAGCTGAAGTTGTGTTAACCGTGTAATGCAGCTGTTTCTGTCCTGGAGCAGACTCCACTTTACCATCGTGCTCTCATTCTTTTGTGCAATAAAAATAAGAGTACTGTCCATATCCACACTGGAGACTGCTCCACTAGTTTCCTCCTCCAACACAGGAACTGATATCAACTGATCATAGTGAGTGTGCAAGAACCAATCAGGGGGATCAATAGGCAGGCAGAGTAACGCTTCCAAGGAATTGGAGTTCTGGGACCTGGATCTCTACGAGAACTGGTTCTTGATTTCCATCCTTAGGTGCGGTATGTGTGAGTAAAAGAGCATCGCACACCGAATCATATGCTACAACATATGACTGAAATTCCTCAAATATTGGTTTCCATTTTATAATCTCAATGGCGCAGTCATGAGGTCATAACATACAAACAAGGCTTCCAACATTTATTGGATTTCATTTATTTAAGACATTTGTTGTAGCAGTCACATGGTGAGACGTCATCCTAAATTTCTGACAATGAAAATTTGTTGCAGGCCATCTTTGACTGTAGGATCATTACAAAAGCCATGGCTCTAAAACAGTGGTCTTATGTTACACAGTGAGAGTGGTTCAAAGATATCATGATGATTACGTTACATGGCCGTGGTTTTGCCTGGGACGAAAAAATTTTTAATTAAATAAATAAATATAATAATATAGTATAGTATATAGTCTGATTTATTCTGCTGCCTAATAAGAACCATCAGTATTCTCAGAGACTTATCACTTTTTTCAAGAGCTACAAGTCCAACAAATCATGGACAAGCAGACTAAGAAACAGCTTTTACCCTGCAGCCAGCATCACTCTTAAGTCTGGATAATCATATGAAATAGCTTATCCTTACATGTAAAATAAAAATGGAGAGCTGTAAATTTCCTCCAGAAAAAAGAGACTTTATTTTTGCACATCTTTCTATAAGACGAATCACTCAAATGTCCGCGTTTAACCCCAGATACTATACAGTCTGCTAAAACAACTGACCCAATCAAAAGGGTTACAATGTGGTTATCTGAAAATATGTTATCATATATTGGTTCAATTAAAAGAGAAGCACAATACGGGACATTTATTTCAACTATGAGAGGTCTTATCAATTTGCAATCCTTGCCATATGTTATTGTTCCAAGAACTTGGCCTATAAAAGACTATTAAATGAAGAGAACAGGTTCATTAAAGCCTTCAGATAAGATTGCCGGAAAGCAGCACACAAAAGTACATACAGTCATGAGACCAAAGTGTGACAGCTCAACAGCTCACACATTCATGCCCTCTGGGGCAAAGCTCTGAAAGACTGCACTGCATGGGGCTGATATAGGGGTAGCATCAGGCTAGCCTCCTGAGTGCTGCATCCAGAAAGTTGTATTACCTAGTTCACTAAAGCATGTGATGGCTTTCCTTCTCAACATCTGATGCAGACAGCTATGCGAACCTCTGAAAACTACGGTTTAAGCAGAAACAAGAGTAGGGACAGTGCCAAGGTAATGGTGTATTAAAAGCCAATAAATAAATAAAGAGCGTGCTGTACAAGTAAAAACACATAACTGTCTTGCAGTTCTTTCGGGGAACTCTGGAGCACCCACAAGTCAGAAATCAGCCACAAGCTGTACAAGTGACATGAGCGAAAGCAGTCAGCTGGATACTACAGAGAAGTAGTAGTTTGAAAACCCCGCACAGTGCTGTGCCAGTGGAAAAAACTTTATCTGCCATCTTCAAATGGGCTTGTGTGTGTGTGGTGCAAATGTAGTGTGAGATAAACTCAAGAGTCAGTCAGCAGACTCAAACACACATGCAGTAACACAAATACAGGTCGAGTCTATTGCAGACCATAACAAAGTGACGCAAAACCAATTTATTCCAGCTCTAATCCAAAACTGAAGTAAAGCTAAAGTTAAACCACCTAACTTTACGTAAGAGTCTGTAACTAGCAATAACAAAACTCTATCACAGATTGAGCTCACGTCTATGATGAAATGGCATTTGTTTCAAACTCACAGTTACAATCACACTGTTTAGAGTAGCAGCACAGCAGAATCCATCATCTAGAGGTAAGCTGGAGTGCGTGACCTGCTCAGGCCAACACTGAGGAAAGTAAAGGGTAAAAGACACACTACAGGGTGCTATAATCTCAAGCTGCTTTTGCACAAAGCCCTAAAGTATCAGTAGAATCAGGTTGAGACATTGCCTTAAGTTGTGCTTTCTAACATGGAGGAGAAATGTTTCACTTTAGCTTTCGTCTTACATTTGAAAATAGTCTGGTTTAAGAAGATGACCACTAACTAGTAGTGAATTCACCAGATTATTTCCTGCAATACTAGACATGAAGCAGTCTGTACAAAAAAACTTACAAGTTAAAGACAGCTGCAGTGTAGATATAAAAAAAACTATTATTAATAAAAGTAGATAAATAAAAGTAGATGTAACATGAATGTTTATAAATCGTGGTGGACACTTTTATCCATTTCAATGACTCCTAAACTAAACCATTCTCACACAGGTAAGATCTAAGGACATAGCATATCTGTGTTGATATAGTCAATGTTCCCTTCTGAGTACCAACAAAACTATGGACAAGGCTAATTCACAGCTGTTTCTGCTTCACTTCTTCTCTTTACATCCACCCTGAACCGTCATTCTGTTTCACAGGAAAAGTACGAGAAGTACCATCAAGTTCTTGGAAAAAAGGGAGGTCGTGGTTTTACAGACAGGAAAAAATACAACTTGCAAACACATGTTTGGGCAAGTCTTCAGGGAGCATTCCAGAGCATTCCAGGTTCAGTGAAAACTCTTGGTTTTGTTGATGACAAAATGCAGAAAACTATGTTTTTCCATTCCAAAAAGAGGTAAAACGCTCAGCCTGCTTGCTGGAAGGTCTTCTTTATCAAATCAGCAGCTGTCAGACATGATGTGTGCAAAGCCAAATTAATCTGCATTTCATTATATCAAGAGAGGATTTTGAGACGCTCATTAAGAGCTAAGTGAACATTACAGTTTTCCCCTCACACTTAATTTATCTAGATAAATAGATCTTTAATTTTACACTGTTCTCAGAGTACAGCAAAGTCATTGTGTCAAATCACCTACCTGCAAATTTAAACTCACTGTTTTGAGTATATTTTAAACTAGCAACTATGACTACATGAGGTTTACTATAAGTACCCAAATGGCGTAGTCATAATAATCAAAGCTGAGTATGGAAAGCTGAATACAAAACATATGGTATAATGTTTAGCCATAACATTAGACCAGTTTTGACATGACAACAATTTTGCTGTTTGTTTTATATATATATATATATTTTTTTTTTCTTCGATCAAAGACAGGAACAAAAGAAAAAAAGTATATGTTTATCAGCCAGGTTGCTATTTTAACCCAACTGTACTAATACTGGCTGAGAATAATTTATTGACAATTGATTACTCCCTGATTAGCACCTCTGGGTGGGGTTTTATTCCTAGTCAAATACATATAACTTAAATAATAAGACTGTCACCGAGTTCTTTGAGTGGATGACAAGACCATTAAGGCAGCTCTTGTGTATTTATATACTGACAGGTGGAGATGCTGTCAATATACCAGGGGCCTGAAACAGAAGAAAGTTTAACATTTCCAAAACAGAATTTCCGATATCTGACATCACTAATCATAAACATCTGTATCATGTTAAGTGGTCACACAAAGTTGTATTATTTTAATAAGTCATAACATGTTTTAATAAATGCGCAATAAGATGAAAATCACAAACATGTATGGGCAATTCATTTTCCCAAGAAACCACACGAGAATTCGGGACTGTTGTGGAGGGTCGGACCAATAATACTGAGCAGAACTGACTTCAGCTTAACAATATTATCTCTTTGTAAACTTACACGGTACAACAGTTCCAGTTTCTGATGTGGCCCGTTGGAAAAAATAATTGCCCATCCCTGGTGTAGATTATTTTTCTCCTTACAAAAACAAAACAAAACAAACTATGACTGGATAGAAATATGAGGAATTCAAAAAAAATGTAATACAGGTCTAAGTAAGACTGACGCTATAGCAAAAACCAGGAAGGAACTTTCAATACTGCTGACGGTGTGAAAGTATAATTTAACAGGCTTACTATTAATACTGCAGCCCAATCACTAAATACTTAATTACAATTTTGTATTTTTTATATTAACATGTTAACAGTATTTTAGGGTGTGTAGGAGCGACAACTTTATATCCTTTTTCTGGCAAACAGAAGACAATGTTTTCCTTTTATCATTGGCATTTTTAACAATAAAGATGTGTTTAAGTTCGGTAAATTAAACTTGACTTTAAGAAAATGCTGATTAAATATATTTCAATCACAGTCCTGGTGATTTTTCTTTGGTGAAAGGCCAAAACCCTCAAACGGAGTATTAGAGTCTCATTACGATAAAATATTTAAAAAATATTTCATTTGCATTTTGAAAATAATGCAGAAAATCTGAGGTTAAAGCTGAAAAACAAACAACACATACTTTACTTCGTGATGATCACCAGAAAGAGCCACTTTACCCAAAAACTGCTTATGTCCTCCTATGTCTACTCCAAAGAGGGTATATTAACATACTGCGTGTGTGTGTGTGTGTGTGTGTGTGTGTGTGTGTGTGTGTGTGTGTGTGTGTGCTGACAGCTTCAGTGGCAAAGACGAAAGGGTTTCAGCAGATCATCAGATGCCCTCCTTAGAAGATCGTTACAGTTCCCACTACCTCAAAAAAACCGACAGGATCATCATGAAAGATGAATCCCACACTGGACACTTTCTGTTTGAGCGTAGGCTAGCAGACAATCCAGGACATAAAAACACTAAACACATTTTTTAAGAGAATCAATCTGGCAATCAACGCTCACAGAATGTGAAAGTGAAATATCTTGTATATTGTTGTAGATTATTTAAGTCTTTTTTTCAATGTCTGCATTAAGATGACATACAATTTACCTGTACAGGTGGAATGACAATCAAATATTTTTTATGTGACCCTAATACTTTCTGGAGGGCCCCTGTAGGTTTTAAACGCACGAAAAACACTGCGTATTTCTCTGAATATACTCGTAAACAGATATAAGTCCAGCGGACGTTACCAAGGACATCATTCTCCTCTACGGTTGCCATGGTGAATCCTAGAATCGACACTCCATTGATGACGACTTTTTAATAGTCGTCGCGCACGCGCTCGGCTCGAACCCAGTTGTTTAAACCAATTCCAATTTATTTTTTCCTCTCTGACTCTCTCCAGGAGTTAAACCCCAACAATGACTGCAACAGGCCTGAAACGTTCAGGTGTAGCCCAACATGAGCAAAAGTACAGGTGTTTCACCAAAACCTGAGCTAATAAAATGAGCATTTCAGCACCACTTTACTTTTCCTGACGCTGGCACGTCTGCGCAGACTTGGCAGCCACTCGGGGTTGCATTGACTTGTTGGTGGTAATGACAGCGTGTCTTGTCTGACATCTGAGACAGCTAAAGGAAACGTCTTAAACAAGTGCTAGCTGCTATTATCAGGTCTAAATGATCGTGAAGTGAAGAAAAGCTCAAAGACAGCGTTGCTTATATCGGCCAGCTACCGCTGCTGCTCTACTAGCTTGTTAGCTTAGTATAGCGCTAGCGAGCTAGCTATTTAGCCTGCTAACGTTACGCCCGTGTGTGATTTGGAGTTTTCTTTGCTAGACGATGTGTCACTGTGCGCTCTTCGCACACTACCTTCACGTTACAAGGTGTCAACTCAACAGCCATGCAGTGATTAAAGAAAAGAAAAAAACGGCAAAACGTCACCGCGACCCCAGCTGGGTACCTGACCAGGCAGGAGACAGCATGCATTGGGGGGAACCTGCCACTCAAACCTCGATCAGTCACGATGATCCTCCGCGCCAATTTAACCAGACCATAAAACCCAGGGGTGGCAGCTGACCACCCGGAGAGCTTCACATACCATTCTCTTCACCGTTGAGACTCAGGAAGAGCTCTGTCGTGGCTTTTATCCATCTATCAGCGGTACTCTCAGTTAGCCTTGGAAGGAAAGCCCGGTAGACGTTGGAGAGATCCGCTTCGGGTGCAGCTCCAACGGAAGGTTGCTTTTTCATAATTGTGCGACTCCAGACTGACGCTGCATGACGAGCCGGCTGACTCAGCCAGCTCATTGTCACGTGGCGGAGGCGGAGCCAGCGGCCACATGTGCGCTTTGTTTTATTTATTAATCGATACAAACAACCGACAAATGATCCTCTGTTTTTACGAAGTCGCCACGAGGTGACGACTTACGCTAAAGTGATTAAATTCAGTTTTATTCATATAGTGCAAACCCATATCAACAACTGTCGCGAGACGTTTTAAGGTAAAGACCCTACAACCCCATCATGTACCAATCCCACTTAAGCAAGCTCTTGGTAATGTTGGGGCGGAAGAACTCCCTTTCCACAGGAAGAACCGGGTCCAGGGCAGGGGCGGATCTAGAAGGATGGCATGGGGTGGCATGTGCCACCCTAAAATGATCTCTTGCCACCCCAAATGCTACCCTAGTTTTGCATATGACAGTGTTGTTTATTAAAATAAGATAGCATTAACACTTTGAGCGTAGTTACAGTTAACAGTGAATATAAGTTCTAAAACTGAATATATTGCATAATTTCCTCTTACTTTTGCTGTTTTACTTCCACCACGATAAAATAGCACTTCCTCCACAGCTCTCTCTCTCTCTCTCTAAGTGTACTTAAAGAACTGTTTCCCATCTAAAAATCACAATTTTCTGCATTATTCGCTTGCTTATTACCCACCAGTCTATTGTTGTGTACAGCGCTGTCGGCCAGTGTTTTGTTTTAATGACCTCCGACAAGTAAGCGTAATTTCTGTTGTTCAATACCGAAGAAATGTAAACTTTTTAAAATGATGGCAAATTGCAAAACGCTTAGCTGTGTCTCTAATCAAACCTCTGTAACTTTGCTTCACTTCAGCAGCATCAGGTAATGTTCATATGTTAATGTATGGTTTGCTTCTGTTTTTATTCTGCTGCAGAATATTTTTTAGGTTATCTGCTATGAAAAGCCAGGCCAGGAAAATCTCCTTTATGTTTTTCTGTTTTATCCTCAGGTACTTTGACACAAAGGCATCTGCTGTGATGCTTACACCTCTGATGAAGCCTCACAAGTGTCAGTACTGATAAATGATCAGAATTATAATATTTCTGACTGAGACAAAATTTCCCCAATTCAAATCGAATCAAAATCGTGGATTGAATCGAATCAGGACCTTGTGAATCAGAATCAAATCGATTCTAGAAATCAGTGACAATACCCAGCCCTATTTCACACAGATGGTTGGTTGGTGCACTCTGGAAATGGAATGAAGGTGAGTGTTATTAACCTTCTGGGGTCCACGGACACACCGCACCTCCAAATCACATGACTGATTTAAGCTGACTTTAAGCTCCAACAAGCTGTGGAGTCTCTATTTCAGCCTGTGTTGAAAGTTCAGACTTCAAAGTATACACTGGTTTTTAAATTTTAATGACAGACCACTAAATCCAGAGTTAAGATCAAAACATAAATAAGCCTTTTTTCTAAATACTATTGTCATGTTTTGTTTCTTTGTTTTTTAAAAAAAGCATTTTCTAAGGACAGCGCAAAAACACTAAAGAAAAAAAATTGCCACCTCTTTCCTATTGATGGAAAAATGTACCATGTCGACCAATTTTTTAAAAAGTCAACACGTGGGATTTGGTTGTTTAGGAAGAGGGGAAAGTTTTGTGAGTGATCGCAGAGGGACAGAGCGAGCGAGTGAAAGATATCGATAGCGAGTTTTGAGATGTGAGAGATTTGTGAGGTTTAGCGTGGAGTGTGTAGTTAGTCTGTTGAGTAGTCGTTGTTTTGTTTTGTGTGTCAGTGAGGGCACTAATGACTATCACAAACCTATCACAAACCACTAACCTATTGATCAGAAGGTCAGAAGTTCGATCCCTGGCTCCTCCAGTCTGTATGTCAAGTATCCTTGGGCAAGATACTAACCCCAAGTTGCTCTCCAATGTAACTTGGGATTATGAATGTAGTTAGGAAGCACTCAGAAGTCTAGAAGAAAGTGCTTGTGTGATTGGGTGAATGTGGCATGTTGTACTTGCTTTGAGTACTCTGGGAGAGTAGAAAAGCGCTATATAAGAATCAGTCCATTTACCATTTACAAAGGCAGATTGCAATGTAAAGGCTGTCTCTAGGTGGAAAAGAGGAGTGATACACCTCCTGTTGTCAGGCCTGCAGGTTTATCGCTGTGGTGTTCTCCTCTGTCTTGTGGCAGACAAACAAATCTTTTTTTACTGGCACAAATAATTTGTGGGGCATCTTATTGTGACACCTGATTGTTCTCTCATTTTCGTTATACTAATATTTTTAAATGGTTGTACAAAATTTAAAAAAAACAAAAACACCAGGTGTATTGGCTGCATTTTTTGATAAATAGTTGTATATGTTTACAAAATGTGTGCATAAGTTTTCAAAATGTACAATTTATATTAGCATTTAAAGTTATAAAAATAATTTACTCAACACGTCTGTGCTTTTTACAGTAAAAAAAAACAAAAAACAAAAAAACCCTCCTAGGATTTTATGGGTTTTTTTTCATGTTTTAACTCCTCTTTTCTCGTGTCTCTAATCATCTGTTTGCTAAAAATCTGATGTGGAAGAGGAATTTTACCTTTCAGAACAACAACCCAAGCACTGTTTGAAATGTACAGGTTATAGGTCATATTAAAGGTGGGAAAAACCTGTGAAATATATGCTGGCTTCTTTTTTTCCCCACAACAACAAGTTACATTTTAACAAGAATATGTAGACTTTTATATCCTATATATGTTTATTACCTACCACCCCCCCCCCCACACACACACACACACACAAACAACTGGGGTTGTTGTGCACTTCATCTATAGGAAGACTTTGTTCACTTAAAAGTCACAAATTAACAATCAGAAAGCTACAGACAAGAACATGAAATTGTTGTTTTTTTATTTAATATAAGGCAACGAAAGAAATCACATCTTACAAACAGGTTACACACAAACCCTAGTTATCAAAATAGCTACAAGTAATTTAAACCCCAAACCCATTCCCAATGATGTAACAACTGCCAAGCTGAATATTATAAAGTGCGTTCTTGTTCTCAATCATCACCAAGGCAAAGTTGTCATTATGTTTTTCTCAAAGTGAACCTGACAGAACTTTCAGGCCCTAAGCATGTGTTTTTAATCACTTTAATATCTCAGTTGCATCTACACAGCATTCATTTACCTTTCACATCAATCAAAATGTACTGCTTGAAGGATCATTTGATCAATAACATGTGTTCCCTTGCTTTGCAAATGTAATATTAAATTGAGATTTTAAAAAAGAAAAAGAAGAGTGTCCATATTCAACACTGTAAGTCAGCATCTTTCGCCATCTACGGATCGGTCAGTTCTTCTTTCTAAAGAAAAGAAAAGACATGTTAATGTTCACTATAATCTTTTAGTTTAGTAAGAAAGGCAGACTCATAGACAGCATTTGAATTTATAATGCAAGCTGCATATATGATTTGTTCTACAAATACCAAACAACAGAGATAATGCATTCAAAAAATCATGCCACAGCTCTCCCACGTTAACTGCAAGCAAAATCGTGCAAAGGGCAACATGAACACATTAGGAACTGCATGAAGGATGGGGCAGTTATTAAATCCTGTCCATTGAAAAAAAGCTGATGAGAGCCGAGAGTGGAAAAGGAAACGACAAAGGACAAAAACAAACAAACAAAAAACTAAAAAAAAAAAAGGAAATAAGTTAATGTCATTCCAGGGCCAAAGCTTTTAGACAAGTCCACTTTATCATATCGCTGCGAGTCACTTTAGACACATCAAAGATTATTTTCAGTCAACTGGAGACACCTAATGGCTAAAATGATGTATTATTTTACACTCAAACTTCTGTCCTAAAATTTATTTGAATTTTAAAAGAGTTAATATGTAGTTTGTCTTTAAATATCAAAATGACCCTGGAAATCAGGAGTTAAAATGTCAAAACAAAGGGTGATAAAGAAGCTGGTAAGAGACAATAAGGCACTGCAGTAAGTGACATTAATGACAGGAAAGATGCAGGGGAGCGGTCTGGGGTTTGGAGGGAAGCACACCTGGCAGCAAAGGTTCCCTGGATGAGTCCAAGACCTGGTGAAAATGAAGCCAGGTCAGAATTGTCTCTCTTTTACAGTTTGTGCGTGTCTCACGCTCATGGACACACGTACACACACACGCCCACACATTCACCCAGCCTTGCCAGAGTGTTACAAGTTTAATGTTTTGTGAGGACTTTGAATGTCTGGATGGCAAATGTGAGAACCACAGATATTTTCATATTGGCTGCATGGATTTCTTTAAACCTTTCAAACATAATAAGCCTCTCTCGTGTGAGAAATAAATTTCAAAGTTATATTTTTGACTGATGGCTGTCTTTGTATCATAAAGGTAATCTCAGAACTAAAGGTATAGTTTAGATGCTTGATTTTATTCTTTTGATTTAATAAGCTCAAACATTAAACAAGTGATAAAACCAGTTCCTAATATCCTTGAACCCTGCTGAGTTGCTTCTATATTTAGTGATTGCATGGTACCGTCTATCACAAGCAACAATCATCTTATAAGCAACAATCAGCTTAGATAAGATACAATCGGCTTATCTATCAGATTTGTTATCATTTTATGCTCCGTGCCATATGCTTAGGTCAGTTGACCAACAGCTTTTAATAGTTCAAAGAAGGAGACTGGTTTTCACTGTAAAAACGATCCATTTAAGACCAAGGAGCCAACCTCATTAAGTACTCAAATCTCAACTAAAAACACACTTTGTTACATTATCCTTTCCAGTTTAACTGGTGTATTTCTTCTGTTCCTTCAAAAGCAGGCTTAATTTATTCTTGCTCTCCAACATTTCATTAATTTTGATTCCGTTGTCATTCTTTTTAATTCTCTGTTTAGTATGCATTTCTAGTATATTGTAAATACTTTTTTGCTTGGTACACTATCTCCAGCTGTTACAGATTTTAGTCAGAATGGATCTTAAGTTGGATCAGAACTCCTGGACATGTGGTTCATCTAGTCTAACATCACTGAGATTAACAGGAGAGGTAGCTGAATAACACTGAGGACTGCTACAATATTCCACATTTCCAAGTGACATGTTTGGAAAACAGAATTTAAAGACATCATGTCCATTTCCTAGTTGCTTTTCCAATTTAGGGTCACCAAATGGTTGGAGCCTGTTCATGGTCAGGGACGGGGAACACCTTGGAGAGGTCTATCACAGGGGTAACACATAAGGACAGATAAACAATTACAATCATATCTACAAATATGCCCAAGTTAGACTTAACCTAATATCCATGTTTTTTGGAATGTATATTAGGCGTTTACAAAAATCCATGCAAAGATAATCATCATTATTTTCCACATTTGCCATCCCCACATTTAAGCCAGAAGCTATTCCAGTTAAAACCATTCTCAGTCACAACGGGGGTCACATATTTTTAAGGTCAGGAAACAGTTAGACAACAGGGAAAACAGCTTGGAATAAACAGCATTCTTTGAGGCCAGCATGCAATTCAATATAATATAAGCACTTGTTTTGAACAGCCTTCTGTGTCAGGTGAGACCAGTTTTTTCACAGCTGACTTGTATACGAAAACAGCTGACAGGCAAATTAGAAATGATGCAAGCTATGGAACTCCAACTGACAGCAAACAGAATTTTTCTGTTTGTTTTAAAACAGCTATCAGGCAAGAAAAACTCGCTCTGCAAGAATCCAGCAAGCAAACAGTCAAGTTTTCTTCCAAGAGCTCCAGCTAACACACAGGAACAAATAGGAAAACTAACCAGTGATCTTCTTTCCCTTTTCCTCCTTTTTTAAAGGATTGTCATTTCATTATGGTAAACAAAGACAGCCTACAACTAAAGCATGTCAGGGTTTCCATATTAGTAAGGTAAATTATTAATAATCACGTAGTCTGTGACTACACTTCTTATTCTGTCCTCTGGGTTTAAAAAAGGCAAAATGTTGACAGTTTATTTTTATGAACCGGTATTGACAGTCAAATATGACAGCTACAAGAGGAATGATGTTTTTTGGAATAATAGGAAAACACCAATACAATTCTCCCTTGTTAGAGTGAATTGTTAAATGTTTGTCATTTTTATGCTTACCATCCATCTCTACATTGTTTAACTGTAGGATGAAAGGAATTCCACAGTCCCCTCCCCAGATTCTCGAGGTTCTGGGTGAGGGGCTGTAATCTTTTACTGTAGATACATCCTATCTGAAAGATCTGTTTCTTGTGTTGTAAGCTTCCTGCCCAGCAGGAGGTCTCACACACACACACACATTCTTACTTACATACAGAAGTTCACACATATACATACAATGCCTTAGAACCATGTGGGCGTTGCTTTGCTGTGTTTTGTGTGAACTGTCTCTCAATAAAAGGCAGCGAGAGGAGGCCATCGTTGGGGTCATTCGTGATGAGCTAAGATACCAACAAGGCCTCCCTTGCGCAAGTAAATGATCGAACACTGTTGCCTTGTTTTTCTTTCACGGGAATAAGTCCTGGATACAGCGGGGTCTGAGTTTAGACCCAACATCCCTCTCCTCCTCTCACCTGGTATGTGGTTCCAGCCCAGAACTGCTTCATCTCCCCCCTGCAGCCTGCCACCACAGCAGAAGTTATCACAGTGAAGGGCACTAAGTAGAGCAGAGCAGGCTGTCCCATTCCTGACAGCAACATCACGATGAATGTCAGTATCATTCCCAGGAAATAGGCTAAAAAGAAATACAAAGAAGGAAAGGGATATGGTAAACATAAAGCTTACACCTGGCTTTATATGGCAGCCTTTCAGTTGACGAGTGTAAAAAGAGACTCAATAAAAAGCTAATTCAGTGCACTTGTAAACAAAATTTTATTACTACATCAGCTAATAAAAGTCAGTGAAGACTAAAAAGTAAAACTGCAGCTAAATACAAGTGAACCCTTTGGAAGTACAGAGAATTGAACTTGCAGGTCATAAAAAGGGTAACAAACAAAATAATGCATAAAAGTTATATTCATGTATTGAATAGTAAAACTAGGTAGGTGTGCTAACAACTTCTCTTTGACTCATGTGCTCCAATTAAGAAGATGACATTTGAAGTATGGGTTGTATTTTTTTTTTTTTTAAATAAAGTTATACAAAGACTGGTTGGTGATAAAGTCTTCTTTCCTCTGTTTGAATTATACTTCAATCTCAACAATGTTCACAGGACTTTAAAAGATAAATTACAGAGATGTAATGAGCTGGAAAAGCCTGTAAAGTATTTCTAAAGACCTTCTATTCCACTTATCCAGTTCAGGGTCTCATGAGGGCTGGAGACCCGACAGATTGTCAGTTTGCTGTGGGGCTCATGCTCAAATTCACACCACGACCAATTTAGGATCATCATTAACCTAAAATCATATCTTCAGACCGTGGGATGAAGATTGCAAAAGTCCACTTTTAGACAATGCTCTGTGGCCAACTATTGAACCATTTTAAGCCCCAAAAAATCTTGTTTGGAGGTACAAGGCATTGCACACCAACATGAAAATGTCATCCAAGCTGCAAAACATGGTGGAAGGAACATCACGGTTTGCTACTTCGTCAGTTCAGCGGCACAATAAATTATGTTTGGTGTGCCAAAAATTTTCTTTTCTTTCTTTCTTTTTTTTTTTTCTTAAGTCGTGCCCTAAAGAGGATGGAGAGAGGAGATCATGATGAGTATACCAACAGGACTTTGGATTTGAGCAAGGTTGTCACTGACTCTGCTGAGAACAAGGCCAGTAAGATGCAGTGATATTGGGTGAGTCTGGGGTTTTTGTAAACATTATTGAAAAAAACATTACCACTAAATGTTGGAAATATGCATTCACACTGTGACATTATTATGCTATTAAATATTATAGATTACTGCTATGCAATATTATTTTTTGCACTTGCTGTGTGTGCATTTATATGTATGTATAACAAAGAGACAACAGAGACCAAGTGAATGAGGTAGTGTGTTTGCATTGGTAGAAGACAGCAATAAGAATCCAGGAAAAAAACACAAAGGAAAAAAAAAAACTGACCCGGGCTTTATCACAGAGTTGTTACACTTGTGCTAAAAATTGTATCGCCAAGGAGAGGGGAGACACAACTAGCGAATTACCCAAAGCACAAAAGCAAATAAACAACAAAATCCTACCGATGAAATTAAACAGTTTTGTACAGAGGAATGGTCCAAAATTCCTCATCATCATTTTGCAATGGAGACCGTTGCGACTTAAAGAGGTTCTACAAGTTACGTAAGATGAGAGTTCACTTGCCTTTTCCAGCCTGCACTGTGAATGATTTCTCAGTTTGTGTAATAAAGACATGAAATGTACAAGTGTTCCCGTGTTATCAGTTAAGTCAAGTTGACTTAGATGAAGATCAGACCACATTTTATGAGTAATAAAACTAAAAAGAGCTCATAAGCGTTTTTGTGGCATTGCATGAAGTTCAATCTGAAGAACGTGAGTTCAGTCCTGGCAGTCTAATCTCAACATTGACAATAAAAATGACTGACCATATGCAATATGATAAGAAAAGAAGAAAATAAAATAAATGGTGTACTTTTAAACCAGCAATTCACTCAAACAGATCAGAGTTTGGTAAAAATCAAACCCCAATCTGAATTTTTCCCCCTTTTCCCAAAATTCAATGACTTTAAACAAGACATTCTGTGTGTGTGTGTGTTTTTTTTTAAAATCCATGAAAATTAATGACAGACCCAACAAAATGATAACAGATGTGAGATACCTATGCAGCAACTGATGAAGTAGACTTTCCTCTTGCTCTTGATCCAAACATCAAACCTGCTGCAGTAGGCAACCAAAAGACCTGTGGGTCCAACAACAATACAGGGTGAGAGCCACTCATCATTACACATACATCATCCAGTATGAAATCTTCTATGTATGGGTTAGTGACTCATTCATTTTTTCCCCCCTATTTACAGTTAATGATGTAAAGAGACTAACCAAAGACAGATGAAATCTAAAGAAGAATCTGGCTAAACTCAAACCATGGACTCTTCATTTATTAAGTACCCTAACATTTCGCTATCAAGCTGCAATTTTAAATTAGTTTTCCTATTTTGTTCTTTGTGTTTCTGAATCAAAGAAATAGACTAGATATTTAAAAAAAACTTTATTTGTATTAAAAACAAAATCTAACACATTGTTAAGACGTGCTTCATATGTCTAACTAATGTTTGTACACAGAAATGCTCACACATAATTACATATAAGCAGTGGTGTAAAGGTGAACCGTGAGAGCATCTTTATCCTTACCTGGGACAATGATGTCACCGTAGCCCAGGATGGAGAACTGCATCATACACAGGTTCTGAGCCCAAGCTAAGAGCCGCGGGACACGCATCACCACAGGAAGCTGAGAAAATTAAGCATTACAGATGCTAAAAATGACAAAAAGGCCAACAGCAGAAATCTTGTTCAGTGTCTTTGTGTTCCACCTAATCTTACGGCCATCCCTTAGCTTTACTTGAATCCAACCTATAGCAGGTACACTTTCCTACACTGCTGTAGATTACTTTGCGTATTTTCTGACACAGAGACATTTCCAGCTAAATCTTTCATTTCCATATTTCAGAATCCATCCGGTCTCCGTAGACATAAAGAACGAAGCTCTAAACAAAATGACTGCTATCATTTATTGTTGTCTGTATTGTGGTTTGTAATACCTGAACGGAACTTCTTAAATCTTACCTCCCACTTTTATTTTATTTTTTTTCCACAATAAAATCTAGAACAAGCAAACCCACTCAGGAATTTAGTAAACTAAAAAATGAAAACCAAAGAAAAAAAAAGTTAGTCACCATGTGTGTAGGCAATTTTTACACAAATCAATAAGAATACAAAACAATTTGTCTCAAGGAGTATGAAAATAATTAATGCATTCCTGATTAATTAATGAGCTGTAAAACTGCCGCTCTAATCTTTCTTAAGCAATATTGCTGGAAAATGTGGTAACTAATAAGCACCCATCACCATGCACCTTTTTATTAATATCCTGTAACAAAAACATGCGTGTGCACATAACTAGCTCAGAACATTACTTGCTGCAAACAAACAAAAAAAAAACACATCTTACTCGTGCCAAAAAGATATTTTTAATCATTTTAATTTCCTCTTAACCACCTTCTGGACATGCATGACAGACATGCATATTGATACACGTATATAAACCTTTTATCATTACAACATATGTATATATGTACACATTTTAACATATGTACACATTTACCCAATAAAAACGTAAAATTAGTTCTTTCACAGACTAAAACATCAACCGCCACCATACCTCTCTACCCACCTCAGCTATCATTACAACAAAAACAAAACAAAAACAAAAAACAGAGGAAAAAGTAGTGGATGGGTAACAAGTCAAGCCTTACTTTCTCAGAGGGAGGCTGGGGTTCAGCGGGGATCGCCACCATGTTACCTTGTGTCTAAGACAGAACCCACCCAACCCCAGTGCACAGTTAGTCTATTGTTCCCCTCAGGGCATCTACAACAAGCAGTGCATGTCAGCTGGGTTGTTAATGAAGCCATAACAAACCTGTAAGGGAGTTCCACCAATCTCATTTTATAGTGCTCCGTTTGTGACTCTGGTAAAGAGTGATTCTTTTTTTTTTTTTTTTTTTTTTTTTTTAAACCCACTTCCTGAACCCAAATTTATAAGCCTGAATCTGAGTATTAAAAGAAGAGTTGCACTGCAGATTAGTTTGTCCATTAGACATAAAATGTTGCCTTAATTAGGCTGTGAATTTTTATGTATACAGTAGTGTGAAAAAGTCTTGAGTTACCCCTCATGTAACTCATATTTTGCGAGGAAAATGGAAAAATATGGTTGTAGTGATTCCATGATGGTTGAACAAGGACTCTTCTTCTTGAACAAGACAAAAAACTTTTCTTTGGGTATTGGCTGCCTTTTGTTGTGTTCTCTGTTAAGATGATCCCACACTACTTCAATAATTTTGAGGTCTGGGCTCTGGGGACACCAATCAATGACTGATAGTGTTCCATTGTGTGTTTTTCTATCCAGATATGCTTTTACTGTATTGGAAGTGTGTTTGCTGGGATCATTCTCGTGCTGAAATATGAAGCTGCTCCAGCCCCAAACTCTGACAGAACCTCTACTGTCTTTTACAGATGGCTGTAGACATTCACTATTGTGCCTCCCTCCTGACCTCCTTTGTACATTTTGATAATTTGGATTCAACACCCAATGAGACCTGTTGCCAATGATTTTCAGTCCAGCACTTGTGAATTTGGCATACCTCAGCTTCGTCTTATTTTCTCCCATTTCTTAAGAATTGCTTCTAGACAGTTACCGTATCTGATGTGGGTAGATATTTTTGGTCTGTTACTTCTTCTTTTCTTCTCTACTTGTTCAGCTTCCTTAATTTTTTTAAGGACGCTCTGCACACCATGCTAAGATATGGTTTTTAGCTAATAACTTCATTTCCAACAGCCTTTTTTTCTAAGCTGTCTGTTAAGTGCAGACACAACAGAGGTTCATCTTTTGAGTTAGGCATCTTTTTTTAGCTTTGAATTATTCATCGGTCAGTGTTAAGTGGCCTAATAAACATTCCTCTGAAAACGAGTGAAAAAGCAGCCAATGGCCAAAGAAAAACTTGGCAGACCTTTAGAAATCCTGGAGAACTTTTGCTCAAGACCAGTTTAAAAGACAAGTCTGGCTCCATGGATGGGAAATATAAAAAAAATAAAGTGTACTCAACACTTTTGCACAGTACTGTATCTGTGAATTCTAAGTGACATTCTAATCTTTCTGGCGCAAAAAAAAAAAAAAAAAAGTGGGGGGGGGTGAATGTTTATGCCAAATTTGAAGAAATTCTCTCATAATGTTTAAGAGATTTTGCATTCACATCAGTACAGCCAGACTTGGATATGGATAAAGCCTGCTGCAGGTGTAAAGAAAAAATTGGGGTTTTTTTCCAAATTAACAATAGCACTAAAAACAGTTTGGTGGAGTTTCCCTTCAAGATAGGAAACAATGCAGGAAGCTTACCTTCTCTCCAGATGCATCTGGGCCCAGGGCAACCTGCACCATGATGCTAACTCCATTCTGTGACAGAGGGAGAGATGCCAAGCATTCATATCAAATTACTTAATGAAAATGAAATCACATCATACTAAAACACCAGAGCAAAAAAATCAGTTACAATCAGTTAGTCCTCAGTTAGAAAGGCCCTCAGAGAGTGCACAAGTTGTCTGCCAAGCTAATGCCTCATCTCATGTTGTTTAAGTGATCCAGATTCAAACCAAAATTTAGACTGAGTGTACTCGCACTAGACATAGTTGCCTCGCCTGAGCACGACTGTTCGACATCCCCAGTCAGTTTGTCATTGAGGAAAAAGTGAAAATCTATGCTCAGGCCTGTGGACCACTCACACTACTGTGCTCAAGCTTTCCTGAACCGTAAAGATTCACTTATCTATATCCAGGCATGGCATCCAGTGATCTAACCAGACTTTGCCGTTTAAATGGATGTGGTATAGTTCCCATAGTGTGAGTAAGCTCTTATTCTGTCTGTCTATTCTTAAAGGCTGTACTCAATTCAGTACAGTTGAAATTCACAGCTCCTTCTGCCTCAGATCAGATCCACAACAGAATTTCACAGAGGCAGTCAAACTAAATACATTTAAGTCATTTTTAAGTGGTCTTGTGGCTGCCAATGTTATATCTAAACCTTATGGCTCCTTCTTTGCCTGAGACGACTCTGTTCTGACCTTTTAAGTGTTTTTAGCTCTGATGTTTTTAGATGTTTCTGCATCTGACTTTTTTTATATGTATAAACTTATTTTGTGGAATTTCTTGTTTGTTTTATTAGTAAGCTTACTTTTGGCTTTCTCAGCTCATACGCTCCTGGTTAAATAAAGGTTCAATTATAAGAATGTATTATTCCCTTTTCCATGCTACACATCTACATTAAATTTTATTAAATTAGGGCCAATATTTTTGTAGTTTGTGCACGAACTTGCTGATAGACAAAAACATCCAAGGTGTGCATATCAATTTGTGTGCAGGGTTCACTTCATATGAAAAAATAATAACTAATTCAGTGTATAACTAATATTTGATGAGTGGATTCTCAAATGTGTCAGACCTTGAGGCAATAAGAGCAGCAAATGCAGAGAAATAGCAAAAACTTAGTTTTTTTTAAATCAATAGCAGTTCATGTAACAACATTACTGCTGTAGCAACAAGATACAGATCAAAAACAAAAATAAAGATAAACATACCTTAGTGAAGAAAGGAGTGATGAAAACAAAGAAGACATCATATACAAGCAGGAGGCTCAGCAGAATCACACAGATCTTTGAGAGATTGGAAAGAAAAAATTATCACCAATTACATGGCTTAAAGCACGCTCAACAATCCATGTGAGGAAATCTGCTAGACGCTTTGTGAGATCAGGAATTATAACATTTTTAATCACAAATCAAAGGCTGGAAAAAACAAAAATTCTTAGGAATGGAGCACTGCCTGACATTCTTACAGGAAGTGTTGATAAATATCAACAAATATATATTTGTATAAATAGAACAATTACAGTGCAAGTATTCATTGTACAAGAAAAAATACCTTGAAATTGGACAGTGAAATTGTCTTCATGAAGTTGAGGCAGAAAGCAATACCAAGGAGGTCCTGCAGAATCCAGATCCATCTGCGAGACATAAAGACCTCTTTGACTTCAGGGTTTTCATTACTTTAAATGTAGCAATTTCAGGATAAACTGTCTCATAAACATTTCTACAATGTTCTGGGTAATTTTAACCTACAATGTTGTAGAAATTCACCACCAAAATAATTCCCTGCCACAGTGGTGTAACCATGTCTGAAAACTGAGAACAAAGCAGACAGAAGGACTGTGAATGTGTACCTGTCTTCATTTCTGTACACTCCCCAGACCACCGCAATGCTAATGCACACAGCAGCCAACAAGAGAGACCTCACTGAAAAGTTCCAATTCCGGACAGAGAAACTGGAAAAAGACACAGAGCCACATTGAAACAAAAACAAAACAAGTAAAATGCCTGCACACATTCACCGAGACGCTGATGTTTGTTTGAAGCTTTTCAAGCAACCACTGGTCTTTTTAATATAAAAACAGTAAAAAAAAAAAAAAAAAAAAAATGTTAATCTTAGTAACACATCAAAAATCAGACCTTTACTATCCATGAATCACTTGGAACTTGCAGTACTTAATTTCCCCCTCCTGCCTAGATTATTGTACCTCACCATTTGTGTGAACCACTCACTCAACCACAGCATCCCCCCTCTGTGACTTCCGGAGAAATTCACAATTCATTTTTAACTTTTACACGGCTAAGCTCCTCATTTTACTGACCTACCGTACATTCAACCAATTCGCTATACGTTTTTTTTTTTTTTAAATCTTTTCGTCACTTTAACACAGTAATTTCCCCAGGTTTGTCAATACAGACAAAATAATATCTCACTCAAAATTAGTCGCCAGGAACTAGTCAATAGTAAAAACTCTCTCTAAAGGTCAGATATCTATTTAATGTTTTAACTACAATGAAGTGGTGTATATTTAATGTGGTTCCAAAGTCTGAGGCTCATACCTTAAAGTGCCGCAACCGATTTTGTCCATCACTGCATCAAAACAGCTATAGAGCGCAGAGGCAGATGCCAGGCAGAAGATAGCAATAATGATGTAAACTGGAGAAAAATAAATAAATAGATCATATCACCAAAACTTGAGGTAAAATTACTCTGTTAAACAACCAGGAACTGATTTTTTTTTTTTTTTAAACAACAAAAAACCCTAACCAAGAACTTTGTAGAAGAAGTACATGAGGACGAGCATCCCGCACATCAAGGCAACAAAGATAACCACTTTGAGAGGAGAGTACAGTGAAAGCTCTCCACTGTCTGCTTTGCTTTCTCCGCCTCCTCTTCCTCCTCCAGTCGCACCGCTATTCAACCGTTCCCTGAAACACACAAACACAAAAAACCCTCTTTGAACTGTGTTTGAATTTGAAGAAACAAAACAACATCAGGTAGAATGAAATGTGAAGCAATGCAATACATATGATCTCAGCGAGAGTACATTCAAATGTCACTTGCTCACATCGTTATCACCAATTGACATTACACAGTTAATCAATGATATTTTGACTGCATATGAAATTTTCTGCTATGTTTGGTTTATTTTTAATGAGACACCATTACAGACACGAGTTTTCAGCTCACAGCTGTATAATACTGAAAAATCTCACCTCTCACACTCCCCGCTCCAGTAGCCGCCCAAAATAACTGTGCCGATGGAAATCAGCAGGATGACTGCAATGCTTGGATCGATCTTTGTGTAAGGTGGAGCATACAGCTTCACCTGCATCTGAGTCCCGAACACCTGAGGATGCATGCAAAGAGTTAAAATTGTCATCAGATTTAAACAAGAAATATTAAAGGATTTATTAAAAATAAAAAGCTCTCTGACCTTCCAAGCTTCCAGGAAATCCCTGTGCCTCATGAGAGCGAGAGAAATATTGACCTTTGCGTACTCCGACTCGTTGGCTGATGGGGTTATCTGAAGAGATTTTTATAAATATAATCAGTGATTTGGGAATTTTTCAAGTATAATAGAGCAACAATAAAACAAAAACAAAAAACACTTCGAGATGAGACAATTTTTTTAATAAATTGACTCTAGATCAATTAAACTGAATAGAATGTAATTTTTTGTGAGGTGGTAGGGGTATCAGTTTTACCGCTTGCTTTTGTTGTGAAAGTGTTTGCGCAGGGACAGAGGTACAGGACAGATGTGTACTGGTGGTCTTGAGACTCAATGCACTCTTTATGATTTGGTGGATTGGCAATCACCGATCACAGGATGCAACACCGGCATATATTTTTCAATAAAGCAATACTGGGTAAGCTTACAGTTTACTTCTGTCTGTCAGATCTAGGAAAAGCAGGATTTTCTTACTAGTCACCTTGGACATTTGCAGAAAGATCTAAACATAAATATAGTATAACATCTATTGTTAAATATGAAAGCATTACAAGGTATTTAGTAAAAGAAAACAGGGCTGTTCTTCTGGTTTTTACACTGCATTTTTTACATATTTTAAATCTGTATGGCTGCAAATTTGGGCAGGTCCTGCGTGTGAAAGGGATTTGATCTCACTGGGACCTCCTGATTAAATGAATGTTAATAAAATTTGACTTCAGTTAAATTTAAGTGAACAACACGTGTATGCTCTTGGGTGTTGGCCGTGTAACAGCAACTCTAATATGAGGTATCTGTTTGTAAAGACATAAAGCAGATTCATGTCATCATTTAAAAGTAATCAATAAAATTTCAAATTGTCTAGTTAACAGATGAATGAATTACATTGACACCAAACTATTTTACAAGGCAATAAAGCATTTTAGATGGAAATCCCCACATAAACACCACATCTGTATCATTTCCTCATTTCCTGAATCACGCCTTTGTCTATCGCACTTCTCTGATCACCCATAAGCAGCAAAGAGGAAATAATAACTAACCATAAAAAAAAATTAAAGGAAGATCTCAAATCAGCTTAATCAATCTAACATCTTACCAGCGTTTCATTGCTGGCAATGAGCAAAGTCGTCGCTCCAAATCTCTGAGCGATAAGAGCCTTCTGGCTGAAATCACAGTTGCCCCTCATCACCACCAGAGCTTTGCCCTTTACTGAAGATGGAAGGATCTCTGAGCTGTCACACAGCAGAGAGGAGGTCATATTCACCAACTGGTACTCCGTCTGGAAAAGTCAGTTAACACTTACAGTAAGACAGTGATTGGAAAGGTGTCACAAACAAAAAGAGCTGTAAAATAGAAAAACTTACTGCAGAATCCAGTGACTGTGCCAGTGGGGTCCAAGAGTGATTGTGAACAATGCAGAACTCCCTCTCAGTATCTCCATTTGAAATATGCAAGATCGCTTCTTGGCCATTTATCTATTGAGAAAGAAATAGTACCCCTTTGATACGCTACATATGGAAAATATCTGAACCCAGCCCTGCTTTGACAGTAAAATGGTATCCATGTTCAACACACTTAAGGCTCATTGAGTACCTTGTCATAAATCATTCACACTGAGTTAAGGGACAAATACAAATAAATACAAAATATGGTATAAAACGGTATCAAAATCACATTATGCTCTGAACTATTCATAAGTGCAATAATCTATTTTTTATAAAGAGTACTTCAAGCTTTTGCCTACACAGATGCATTTGGAGAGTTAAGAACAACATTTTTTTTTTTCCAGCTAATGGATCTTGTTCATCACTTTTCCATTTCCGAACTAACAAAGACAAAAAAAAACCCCATCAACGCTTTCATCATCTGAGTTGAGATCTACAAGCTACTAGATGATACTATAAATCTCCTAATGCTTATCGGGTTAGTTTATGTTACAGCATCCTATTAATGAAATAGGATAATTAATTAAAAGTCACTGGGTTAATTAAAATAAATTCCAACACTATCACCATCAAATCTCAACAGCAAGCCCAGGGAATGTATGTTAGGATATACAAATATTTTAATATTATATAGGACACATGACTGAAGGAAAACTTGCCAGCTTTTCTTGTAAATCTGCCACTTTTCCTCTTATAAAGTGACCAGTTTAATTCTCATATTTTCTGTTCTTTTTTTCCACAAAATTTTTGTCATTTTTCCCATAAATTTGACATTTTATTTATCAGAAAGTTTTTTTCTCATACATTTTCTCATACAGCCACTTATTAATCACTTTATTTTATTTCGTTATCCTCCAACGGCTCCAATTCGCTGTCATAGTAATCCGTAAACTTTATTTTGTACTCTCAGATATCTCAAAGTTTCATGCCACCTGTCAGCTTTAGTATAGCTTTAGAGTCCCTCATAAACACTCGTGCTGTGATCTGCTCGCCCAAACGTAAACAGATAAACACTTCCTTGTTGGTGACGTCGTGGAAATCACCGTCTTCAAGTTTCATGGTTTCGGTCAAATTAGATTAAAACGGCCAGCACAGTTATATCCATCTTCATTTCAGCTTTCTTTAAAACAACCCTACCGTAACAGCAGAGCAGTAAAACAGTTTTCCGTGTCGTAGCGCACTGAGGCTAACTGAAATGAACACGAGAGCTAACAATTAACCCCAGTTTGAACAGTTGTATTACAAGAAAACACAATCCCTGAGATACAGAGACTAACACTGTCTACCGACTACATGCTCAACATTTATTCAAAACGTTAACAGTCACAGCTGACCGTTTTTTTCGTCGGTAAGTTTGGCTATCAGGCCCGTCAACAGCTAGTTATCAACATTCACCAACTTACCTCCGACGCTAAACAAAGGAGCGACAAAAATACGACTCCGACAGTTCCTTCCATCTTGTTGTTACCACTCGTTTTTAACTATCCAGACAACATGAATTCACTTCTTTATGGCACGAGGACACTTTCTACTCGATAAAGTGTTCCATCATGGCTGTGGTTTAGCTGGCTAGTAGCTGCTGGGGGACTTCCTGTATCGGCTTGTGACATAAACCTGCTGAGCCGCGAGTTTCTGTTTCACCTCAAAGCGTCAGAACAACACATATGGCGCGCGCGCACACACACACACACACACACAGACACACTCCTCGTACTAACCACGATTTTAGCACGGTGTAACTTTGGAGACGTTTAAGTTAAGCTTCTTTCACTTAAATAATAAGTGACAGATAAATTATAATAAAGGCTAGTGTTTAAAATAGAGCTCTAAGTCTTCCAAAGTTAAGAAAAGACAACTTCCTTCTTGTATTTTTACCAGATATTTTCTCATAAATGTGACATATTTTCTTATCAGTTTGCTTTTGTTCTCTTGTTAATATGCAATTATTCTATTTTTTATTATTATTCCCTTTTTTTCTTACCCTTTCCTTGTACCCAACTTTTTTCTACTCATAAATATGCCATTTTTAAATGAATTTGTCCATTTTTTTCTCATAAATTAGCATTTTTTTCTTGTAATCTTGCATTCTTCTGCATAAATTAGCATTTTTTTCAGATTTTTCTGGTAAATTGCCTTTTTTCACGTCAGTTTCTCTGTTTTCTCATATATTTTAAAATTTTCTCACAATTATGGGGGTTTTTTTCATGTAAATTTGACAATTGTTTTCTTGTAAATTTGCCTCTTTGTTTCTACTGTAACCAAAGGCAAAGAAAAACAGCTATCAATTTCTGTCCAAAGCACCTGTTTCCTGGGTTTTATAGATATCATCAGAAGTTGGACTAAGATCAGACTCTAGTACCAGTTTGCACCTCAAGAATGAGTCAGTGTGATTTTTATTTAAATAGGGATGTAATTAACCTTCAATCATGTTCAGCATGTGTTTATTTAAGATCTTAGATTTATGTATGTTTGCATATGTTTTGTGGATAAATTTCATCCCAGCTGAAAAGTTTCAGCATTAGGTGATATCACTGTATGACTATAGTTATACTCAAAAGCTGCAGTTTGGTTCTATGAGGTTTTGATGTATTCATCCTTTTGGTTGCTATCATTTATTTTCAGCCCAGTAAACTAATAGTTATAGCTGCTGGCAGTGTGTTTGAAGTTAAATCTAAAGGTTGTATTCAAAACTTCCTTCTCTTTGGGGACCGCATATGCACATCTCACTACTTTAAAACTAAAGCAACACACATATATGATTAATAAAATGAATAGAAGCAGCCTATCTTTTTTTTTTATTGTATATTGTTTGAATGACACGTTCATCTGGGATTATATCTTCCTGGTAATTTAGTTTTTTTGTTTTGAAGTAGTCAGTTAGTGGACCTTTGGAACTTCAGGGGTATAAACATTTTTCAGTAGCAACAAGAAAAGCACTATGTACTAGCACTAGCACTAGTCCATTTACCATTTACATAGAAAAACAGCCCTCAGTTTTTCCTCTCCGTTTTTAATGGTGATCTATCCTGTTACATCGTATCCCTCAGCACCAGTTAGCTAATAACAGTGTCAGTGCTTGTCTAAGATACAGTCAAGTGCTTGTGGAACCAGATATCTCAAACACATCTGCCTTTGCCACGTGAATCTTAAACCTTTAAAACCAGCTGAATAAAAACAGTACTAGAGCTTGAAGACAGATGGATGGCTAGTTTGAGGGCAGATCATGTCGGCAGTATCTAGCAGCTTTCGTAAGATTTCCCTCAAGGTTCCAGTTTTTATGATGGGATTTGATATGAATTTGCTTTCATTTGTTATCACAACATCAACAGCATGTTTGTTTTTTTGTTTGTTTTTTTGCAGGCAATGATAACTTAATGGCTTAATGTGCTTTTCCTGTTTGTTGGAAAAATGAACCACATGGAAATGGATTTACAGGTGTACATGGAGACTTCCTCTCTTATCCCTGGAGCTCAGCAGCATCTAAAAAAAAAAAGATAAACACTGCAGCTGCTTCCTTCGTCTGACCCTGACTGAGAAGCCAGCAGCTGCAACTGTGGCCCGAGGTGTTTATTTTGAATCTGTCACTTTAAAAAAAACACTCTCTCAGTTACTGCATGGCTACTGCACCGCTGCTTTAGGTAATGACTGTGTGTGATGTTGCTCTCAGTGCGTTTTGAGTGTAAAATATTTCAGATTTAAGCAGCCACAGCATGAATTTCTATTTATATATACATAAATATTTCACTGGAAGTCTATTTGCATGTAAATAGACTTTACCCATGCAAGTACCCCAGCCTGCCTGCACACACACTTTAAAGGTGAAATATTTGGGGTGTCATGAGATTCAGATTAATTCAGACTCATTTGCAGTGCGGCGATGGTGACCAAACCATTTACCATCCCTCTGTTTGCCTTTTTTTCTTTTTTTTTTAAATAAAATTAGACTAACAACATTTGAACAAACAGCAGAAGTTATGTTGAACAAATACCTGACATTCAAAGAGATTTACTGCTCATCTAAACCCTTTTTTTAGTTATACTGAGAAAATGCCAACATGATTTCATGTTTTTTGTCACTTTTGTCTGAGATGAAAATGTCAGTGTCATCCTTCTGGACTAACAGCCAGATTACCATGGTGTTTTCAAGGATGTTAGTGAAGCTTCAGGGTTTTAGGTATGTTAAGTTTGTGTTTTGACCCTGAGCACACTGAGATGGAAAGTGCCGTAACAAGAAGAACTGAAGGCCATAAAAACAAAAGGAGAGCATTTTCTGGATGGACATACTCTCAGAAAGGGAATTTTGTTAATACTTTCTTCCCAATAGATCCTCTCAGGCTCCACTAGAATAGATGTGATGAGTCTGTGAGGATCATCAACACCTAACTGTCCATGCAGGTTGTTGCCTGGAGGCAACTGTTTTTGTGATTTGGTGCTATATAAATGAAATTGAATTGAATTAAGCCACATAATAGGCATCTTTTCCCTGCAAGGAAAGTACAAAGCATATTAAATAGTTGACTGGAAGGGAAAATATGGTAGAAAAGGATGCACAGGGCAGCGGGGATCACAGCAGCCTTCACAAGACTGTCAAGAAATGTCGATTCAAGACCTTGGATGAGCTTCATAGGGAGTGGACTGAGGCTGGTGTCAGCACATCAAGAGCCACCACCCACAGATGTCATCATGAAAGGAGCTACAACTGTGCATCAACTCATTACTTACATGGGATAAAACGTGCTGAGCTGTTGCTCAGTTGTCCAAAGTCCTCTTTTCAGAGACAGTGAATTCAACATTTCATTTGGAAATCAAGTTTCTAGAGTCTGGGGGAAGAGTGGAGAGGCACATAATCTAAGGTGTTTGAAGTCTGGTATGAAGTTTATGCAGTCAAGGATGATTTGGAGTGCTGTGTTATCTGTTGGTGCAGGCAGTGGTTGGTTCACTGTGATTTATCAAGTTAAAAGTCAACAGATCAATCAGACCATCTCATGCTTCCATCTGTTGACAAACCTTATGGAGATGCCAATTTCTTTTTCCAACAGGACTTAGCATCTGCCTGCAGAGCCAAAACTATTACCAAATGGTTTACTGATCTTGTTGTTACTTTGATTGATTAGCAAGCCAACATGAGGAAAGTGAGAAACACTCACCCAAAAGTACACATGAACTGAAGGCTGTTATCAAAGAAATGTGGGCTTCAATAACACCTCAGCAGTGCCACAAGTTGATGCCAATGAGCTTATGGAAATCATGGTTTAGTTGCCTTGCTGCAAAATAAGCTTATGTTCAATAGAAGTCTAGAGCAAATGAAGCTTGGCTTCCTTCTCTGTGTACCCAGTAAACAGTTTATTGATGACTTTACGGCTTAGTCACTAGTTTTAAGTCATACTGACTAGAATGTTGCAAACCGAAGTCCTTATTATAGTCAGACAGGAGAAAATACTGAGAATATACTTAGTAAGAAGTCCTTTGATTAACTGTCAGATCTGATCACATTTGTTATATCAGATGCAAAAAACAGGACTTCACTACTCAACAGGTGCCATCTCGGTGTCCATTTTTTATAAACAGTCTGTGGTCTTTCCACAGATGTGGGATTACGTTTGTGTCACTTGAGGATAGTCAGGGAGCTGAAGAGGCTACAGCCTGTAGACCCTGTACTACAGTCTCTGGAGTCTGTAGCAGGTTGCCTACAAATACCTCTTAGTATTTTTTTGCATTCATACATTACCTCAGTTCTGAAGAGTTTCTTTGACACCCGTGACACCTGTGACACCAGCATATTTTAGAGATAATACACTGTAAGCCAGTTGAAGAGCAGTGTGTGATGTTTGCTAGGGATGAGGAGTTCTGCTCCTAGTTTTAACTGCATTCTGATTTCAGTCCATCTCTACTATAAATTTCAAACCTTTGAGAGAAATTAAAAGCAACAAATATTTAACTTAAGAAATGATGAGAATTAACATGAGATTAACAGTTTAATAGTAGCTAGATAGACACATCCATAGCCCATAAGATTAAGAAGATACAGTTATGTACATGGTAAGGGTTTTGTTACATCATTAAACACACTTTCTTTGCAGACACTCTTTAACGTTACCTTACATAAACTCTTGTTTTTCATCAAAGCAGTTTAGATACAGTTCAAAAATTCTCTTTTTTTTAAAGCTTAAAAAGACAACTGATCATGTATTCAGAGTATTAACTTCCCTTAGTGAGCTTGTGATGAATAAAACAAGAAGACCGGTGGGTCACAAAACAACATGTTTGGGTCAGTATGTTCCCTTCCTTCCTTCCTCTTGGTGATCTGGACAACACTTACACAAGGTGAATCCATTTAAACACAACAGATCCTGCGACATAAACATGAGCACATCAGAAAGGAAGGGCACCGTGTATTGTTTTGCCAGTCCCTTTCAAATAGATTAGTGGACTGAAAATGTCATGGCGATAATGATGGGCTTAATATCACAGGATTCAACATTGTGTCCGGTACAGCAACAATTAGACTTGCGTTTTAACCCCTCCTGCTGTGGCAGAAGATAGTCTGTTATTTAAAGCAATTACAGACTAATTATAAAGATTATAAAAAAAAATTGTTTAATAAAAACATTAAAATAATAATGAGTCTTTTCTGTAATACTTGCTGGCATAAATAGTAATCACACTTTTCTTACTACTTATCCCTCTTATATTTGTCATTAGATATAATAAAGCCACATGTTTTTAGAGATAAGCATTTTTCCACCCACTTCAGTCCATTTTGGGGTGTTTTCCTTGCCTATGTGGTGAAAAGTTTTATCACCCATAATAAAGCAAAATATTCAACTTGACATTGGCAGTTTTAGCAAATTCATCAAATGATAACAGACAAGTAAAATCTGCCCTTACCCTATATCACAGTGTTCAGTCCCTACATGTAATGGATCTTTGATTATGGTGCCATCGCTCATTCCTTTTGTGTTTTGCTCAGACTGGAATGGATAAAGAGAACGTTTGTGGTGGTTTAATAAATTGCTGTCACCTCTTCTCCTTGCCATGACCTGCGATGGGCTTTAAGTGAGACATTGCCATGGAAACAGAGCCCATCAGTTTGAGCTGTTCAGCCACATAAATATCTATAAGCTTTTTGTTAAAATAAACTCCTCTCAGTGAAACGTAGCAGTGAAGACATGACACAACCTCACAGGGTTGAAGTTTTAAAAATGCTTCTTTAGAAAAAAATCTTATACCGTAGGAAAGCCTGTTTATTTCCCCTTAAATGATGCTACATTTGTAAGGAAAATGCATTTGTAGGTTGAGAAGCAGAGTTGAGTATGTGGGTTGCGTCCATTTAAAAATTGCCTTTTCTCTTCCAGTGCCTTTTAGTTTTAAGATTATAAAAGGACACAGCCTTTAAAAAGGGTTGAAAAAAAGAAGAAGAAGAAACTGCAGTCCTTCTCATGGCCAACAGGGGGTAATTCCTCTGGTGGAAAAAAAGCCAGACTGAATGGAAGTCTATGAAAAATGTCACTTTAAATATGATCTCAGTAAATATTTTTCTGATAGGTTTATGGGCTGAATCGCTAATTTTAATTCTTTGCCTCTATAACATCAGGCTGAATTGATAAATTACGGTCCCATTTAGTGTAAATCTGCTGATAAAGCGGGGTACAATCAGCAGCTTCAGCAAGTTCTCATTCACATATTGTACACTTTGTCTTGTGACATCTAGTTAAAAAAAAGACATCAAAATTGAATTCAGTGCGACAAATTAGTAAAGTTATGTCATGGTGGCTAAATCCATTTTTTCCATTTCTTGAATATAGTGTCTACGGAAATGTACCAACTTCTAGAGAGCCTCAGTGGAAGTTCACTATTGCCTCTTTTCAGCTAGTATCTACTTGACTCTACTCTCGGTTTCTGTCATTTTGCATTACATTAAGTACCACCTAATGTTCGTGGGGTTGTTATAGCCATGCGGCTGAAAGTCCCGTGATGTGAGTATTATTTGACACAACCACAACACAACAATGGAAGGCGATAAGGCAATGGTATACCTGCTGCTATGGCTTTTTGTCAGACTCAGGGACCATTGTGTTGGTTTTTGTGTAGCCACTTCCCTCATTGTTAGGTTTTCATTTTTCTAAAGGAGTCAGTCTCATGACTTGTGGAATGATGCCATTGGCTGGCCAATCGGTGACATGCAGTCTGTTGATGTCACATTTTCAGATCGACTCAGCTCACTTAGGATCCTGACCGAGCAGGTACTAAAAAGTACCTGGTATCAGACTCTACCACCTGATGGAAAAGCCTAAAATCTGACTAATGGCAAGCTGAGCTGAGCTGAGGCACTAGTGGAAAGGGCTTTATGAGGCACTTTCAC
This sequence comes from Oreochromis aureus, assembly GCF_013358895.1. Classification (NCBI taxonomy): domain Eukaryota; kingdom Metazoa; phylum Chordata; class Actinopteri; order Cichliformes; family Cichlidae; genus Oreochromis; species Oreochromis aureus. The sequence continues at coordinate 30,142,063 of NC_052942.1, read as the reverse complement.
GTTAGCTTCACTTTCCTAACCTGGTGCATCTTTTGTATATGGTCTAGTCTTACGAGTCAAAGCACTTCCACATCTGCTCGTCCATATCTTACCTGCTTACATTTTATTCCCAAGTCAAATGTTTTGATGTTAAATGTGAACATTACATATTGAGGTAGATATAGTTTGACAGTAGATGTGTCTCATAGGCAATCTTGGACATGGAATGATATCAGGGCTGCATTTAGCCTCGAAAAAACTTAGTAAAAGGTTGATTTAAATGGAAACTGCGGTGCATTCAACTCTCTCTTATGTCATACCTCTGGCACCTGATTTATTTATAACCCTGAGCTGACTGAGCAATAAAAATATACCTCAAAGCTGCTGGCAAATTTCAGGTAAACATATTATTCATTCTGGAAACTTAGCAAAATGCAGATATTGTTCTCAGATTCCACAATTCTTTTTCAAGCATTTTTTTTTCAGAAACTAGGACTGCTGTGGAGAACAAGTGCATTAAAGTCAGGTTCAGTGTCTGGGGGAGATGTGATTGTCACTGAGAAGGGATCTGTATTTGGATTTGTTAAATTTCAGTGATGTTCTTTTCACATGTCCATCCAAAGAGAACCAACATCTTCTGAGCATGTCTCCTTATGCATGGAAGGTTCTCCTCTTTGAAAGAAGAATAAAAATTCACCATTGATACTGACTTGAAGGTCTCTTAGTTTAAGACACTTCTACTCTGGCTTCACTTTTCAGAGCAATTTTTAAAGCAATTTTATGTTGCCACTTGAATAGGTTTTTATTTTTATTTTTTATCATTTTAAAGAAGTTTCCCCTGCCCTATCAGACACTTTTAAAACAACTAACAGTAGAATATTAATTGCTGTCTTGTATATTGCATATTGTTATAAAATCAATTGGTAATGCTGAAGCTCACAATGTGGAAATCACTGGTTTATGGTATTGACTAGATTTATTTATTTGTTTGCTTTGCACATTTCTGTTAAATGAAGATAAAATACAGGGTTAAGCATATGCAAATTGTGATGCAGCAAATGCTGCTGGCAGCTCTTCACACCTTAAAGTCAGATTTCAAGTGACCTCAGGGACTTTTTTCCACTTTCAGCCTTCAGATTGATCCAATCATTGATCATGCTGTACAGAAGCCAAAACATTAATAGAGAGACAAAGATGACTTTTCAGAAGCAGCTTTTGGTTTTAAAAATTAAATCAAGGCTTATGTTTTAATGGTCACTGGGGCATATAATCTGCACTCATACAAACCACCAGTCAAATAAAAAAGAAAAAACAGACAAAATAATTTTTCTGTGGACAAAATAAACTTTCTGTGGACAGCGCATCTCAAAATCTTCAGATGTTTGTCACGCATGATGTTTCTAAGCCCCAGCTGTCTTTCCCCGATGATCTCATGAACCATATTCATGAGATGGGGCTGACTGGAGGGTATCACACCACAACTCTCATCCAAACTATCATTTTTTTTGTCTGCCTTGTCATCATTCATCACAGTTATGCGTCCTAACCACTTGAGTGGGCTGTTGGCGAATGAAGCTGAGGTCAGACCCCCCGGGGGGGTTTATCTCACACGTCTCTGATTGGTGTGTATGGATAGGATAAGGGCGGAGCAGCTGGAGCAGAAGAGCCGGACGGCTGAACCTGCGGACTTCGTAAACTTGCAGCAGCATACCTGTGGAAGACAAACGCACATTAACGCATTAACACACGAAGCTCTTTTAGTCCTGCGGTGATTTTTAAACCCTCGGAGAAACACGGCGTCACTCCACGTAAGTTTTTCTTTTTTTCATATTTAATAGCACGCTGTCTGTTTTATTTATTGAATGAATTCAAAACTACGACCCTTTATTTTATTAAGAATAATTTTAAAATGATGATTTTTACGTATTGCTTTGCGTTTTGTTTTTTTTAAACAAGTCTGCGTAAAATAACATGCCTCCGGTGCAGGTTACCAGTTTAATACAAAGCACAGCCTTGTACAACTGCAAAATGTCCAGTGGACGTGATGTTAATCTCGTTTTGGGAATTTAGTGATTACAAACTACAGGGAGCGGTTTTACTGATGCCCGGAGCTCCAGTTCCTCTTGATAAACAGTGCACGGTATCTAATCAATGCCCCTTATTTTAAAAACGAAGAACTCTGATAAGATGTGCACAGTAAAGATTTTAGGTCTATTTGGATCTAAGGACGACAGATTCATCGATTTACCATATATAAATAGGATTATACTGAAACTGTTTTTATATAGTGGTAATAACCCACAATGCGATTGTGCGTGTAATATTTCCTGTTTTATTACAGGTATAAAACACATGCACATTAGAATATAACATATTGCTTATTTTGCTACTGACACAAAGCAAACATGATGCTGGTGAGGCCTTCACGCTGTTGTGAAGCTTTCTTATATTTTATGGTCTTGGCTGAACTCTTAGATTTAAACGTTTCATGGTGTTACGCAGGTAGCATCACTGTGATGTTTCATATTTGGTAATGGGGCTCACAAAACATCATTTAATGGTATGGTCACAATCATGTTTTTCTTTTTCTTTTTAAATGCTCCTGATTTAATATTTAATAATATACAATAATCTTCATATTTGCTTTGTTTTTTTTCCAATCTGTCTTCGGTTTTTAAAGAAATTCTCGGTAAGCTGTGGGTGAATATTAGAATTCTTGTGTGCACTCTGGGACAACATGAAAGCACATGTGTAAAAAGTTTCAGCTATTGCATTAGCTGACTTTGTTCATCACAGTCTGTTAGCTCCATCTTTCCAGCTTAGTGCACATTGGGCGTCCATACATGCATATTACTTCCTCTTGATGTGCTGCCATCATTTATGGGCTGTTTGTGTTTGTCTTGTAACACACTTATTCTGGTCCCTTGGTGATTCCCTGTTATTGCTTTTCTCCTATTTCCAGTGTTGACCTTCATGGTGGATGAGCACAATGTTCCTTCCCCTGAGCTTCAGAAAATGAATGCCTCTCTGTGTGACCCTGCAGCGGTTATGTATCAACTGGTGGCAGACCACCAACTTAATACCAGCTGCAACTGCTCCTCTGGCCTTTCAAACTGGACAGCGAGGGGCGAAGCCCCTCAGCTGCCCACATTCAGTACAGCGGCGAAAGCGAGAGTGATCATCACCTTCATCCTCTGTGGCATATCTGCCTTTTGTAACCTGGCAGTGCTGTGGGCGGCTCGCATAGATGGGAAACGAAAATCCCACGTGAGGGTGCTGATTGTCAACCTGACGATGGCGGATCTGCTCGTGACCTTCATCGTGATGCCCGTAGATGCGGTGTGGAACATCACAGTTCAGTGGCTTGCCGGAGACTTTGCCTGCAGGCTGCTGATGTTTCTTAAGCTGCAGGCGATGTACTCCTGCGCCTTTGTCACAGTTGTGATCAGTCTGGATAGGCAGTCAGCCATCCTCAACCCTCTGGCCATCAATAAGGCCAGAAAGAGGAACAGAATCATGCTCATGGTGGCTTGGGCTATGAGCGTTGTGCTGTCTGTCCCTCAGGTAAGGTCAGGCATTCCCGCTGACAGCACAGGCAATGATCAGGACTAATTTGAATTCAATCATACCATTAAACTGCTTCTCATCCTCTCTAAAGAAGGTTTAACTCCACTCCCTGCTTTAGTACAATCTTTCATAAGTAATAATTTTCAGAACAAAAAGTATACAGGCAGTCTGAAATAAAGAGCTCCTTGTGACACATTCATCCCCGTGTGGAAAACTGCTGAAAGAAGCACCAAAGTGAACAGTAAGGGGCCCATTTACTCAAAGGATAATGTAGCTTTATTTATTTTTATGAAAATGAATGAATCCCACATCTATCCTGGTTACAGGTATTGTATCACAGACCCAGCATGAAGCTGCTGTGTTCTTGTTGTCCAAGAACACATAACAGAGAGATACTGTTGCATTTGGAGTGTAGGTAGCATTTTTCTTTGTGTTTGTGAGAACATCAGCTGAATGAGCCAGTTATATTTTTTCATTTCATTCTGTTCATGAGTCACGAACTGACTTAAAAAAAAGAAGGTATTGATTGCAATCTGTCCTTTTTGTCAGTGTTTCTTAGCACCTGTTAAAATCATGGAGTAGGTGTGTGGTGTTTGAACCTGCAGGTGTGCGCTGCGTAATTTGAGACTAAATCAAATTAAACTGTTGGTGTTCATAGGACACACTGGTTAGCTGAGTAATTTCTGTGTTGTTCTCCCTGTGCCTGCATGGGGTTCCTCCAGTTTCCGTCCACAGTTCAAAGACAGGCATGTTAAATTAACTGGTGATGAAGCCTAAGGATAAGAGATTTAAATAGATCACCCTTCTATAAGAGAAGAAGTTCCTAATTTATGGATTAGGCTCAAATAAATCAAAGGTCTAGAGGTGTAATTATACAAAATTGGTGTTTAAAATAAATAATAAACCTTTGTTATACTGTCCAGTTCACGCTCAGAGTCAGTACTTGCTTATGCACTATAGATTTATGCCTAGTTAAGGACAGCAGGGTTAAAGCCAGTTAACTATAGCTTCATTTGACCGGTTTGCATGGCTTATTCCAACTTTTGCAACAACTTCTAAAGGTTCATGAGCTCCCTGAAAACAGGATGGAGATAAAAATTTGTCAGGCACAAGCAGTAAAAGATGTTATTTAGCACTCTGAGAGACAGTAGCTTGGTAAAATGTATTATCCTGACATGATCAAAATCCAACTTAGTAGTAGTTTTTCTCTTTGCAAATAACTGTGAACAATTTTTAAAAGTCAAAGTGACATTAGCTCAGCAGGGTTATTTCATTCTGACTTATTTCCAGTGGTATGTTGCCAGTATAATTTTCACTAATTTCTGCTACAGAAACAATACAAAATGATGAACTATCAGCAGGACTTAAAGCCACACAAGGCTGATTTTGAACCGGGGTAATCTGACCCTTGAAGCTGTGAAAAAAGATATCAGTAAACTTGTGAAAGTAGCTCATATGTTACTTCATATGACTAAAAATCCTTTTCTAAATATCACCTTTTCCCTCCTCAGATGTTCCTTTTTCACAATGTAACCATCATCCATCCCGAGGACTTTACTCAGTGCACAACACGGGGGAGCTTTGTCACCCACTGGCATGAAACGGCCTACAACATGTTCACGTTTTGCTGTCTGTTCCTGCTGCCGCTGGTCATCATGATTACCTGTTACACCAGGATCTTCTGTGAGATCTCCAGACGACTGAAAAAGGACAATTGTAAGTTTCAGAAGAAATAATCTATTAAATATTAAATGAGCGGCAGTCTGACCAGCCATAAATGCCATAAATGTCTCCAGGTGAAGAATCCTAATACTGGTGATCCCCCTACATTTTTGAGAACTACCAGCTGAACTCCCAAAAGAACGAACCAATACAGGAGGGCCATAGAAAGACGAGAAAGGGGGAGGAGCAGACAGGGAAAGAGTGAGAGAACTAAACAAATAACAAGATCAATGTAGAAGCTAAAGCTGAATGAAAAAACAAGAATTCAATGACTAAATCATTCATGACGAAAGTTGGCAAAGGCCTTTGACTATCCATTCAGTATCACAGTACTCTCAAAGTGAACATCTGCTTACCTCGAGCCAATAATTATTCAAAAATAATAACTGTATTTGTTTATATACATAGCATTTTAAATGTGCACTATAATTTTGTTTCTGTCCTCTGTTCTGCTTCCAGTACCTTCCAGTGAAATGCACCTGCGGTGTTCAAAGAATAACATCCCGAGAGCCCGGATGAGAACTCTGAAAATGAGTATTGTGATTGTTCTGTCTTTCATCATCTGCTGGACTCCATACTACCTGCTGGGCCTGTGGTACTGGTTCTTCCCTGACGACCTGGAGGGGAAGGTTTCCCACTCCTTAACTCACATCCTGTTCATCTTTGGGCTTGTCAACGCCTGCCTGGACCCGCTCATCTACGGCCTATTCACCATCCACTTCAGAAAGGGGCTCCGGAGGTTTTATACCGGCACCACCACAGCGGCTGATCTGGAAAACAACACGGTCATAACTGGGTCTTTTAGTTGCGCTGCCAACTCTTTGTCACTGAAACGGGAGGTGAGCCCTGCCAGCCCTGAGAGGCTCCTGCTGTGCAAAGCAGAGTGGACCCCACCGAGGAGCAGCTTTCTAACAGCCAACAACGACACAGACAGAAAAACTCCCAGTGCTGAGAGCATCTTATGAGAAGAATACACTATTGGTTTTACTGTTTTATTTACTCATATTTATTCGGTGTCATGCTCTCATATGTAGGTACTCTCATTCTCGTACACTCACCGGACACTTAATTAGATACACCTGTTTAACTGCTCAAAAACACAAATATTTAATCAGCCAATCACATTGCAGCATTTAGGGACGTAGACATGATCATGAACTGCTAAAGTTTTTCAACTGACCATCACAATGAAGAAGACAGGTGACTTTGAACTTTGAATTTGAACATGGCATGGTTGCTGGTGCTAGTTAGAGTGTTTAAGAAACAGCTGGCTTTGAATCTCATCATAGATGTGTAGCTGACAAATCTGCAGCAGCTTTGTGATGCTATGGACCAAAATCTCTGAGGAATGTTTCCAGCACCTTCTTGTATCTGTGGCATGAAGTATTAAGGCAGCTTTGAAAGGAAATGAGGGTACAATCCAGTACTAGTCAGGTACCAATCTGAATACATGAAGTGACCAATGAGAGTATGTATACAATACAAAGGCCAAAAATGGCAGAATGCTGGAAAATGGATATGTTGAAAGATTTTATTATGTTTATGTTTAGAAGTACATTTTGTTTAAGCTTTTCTAGATGTGTTTGCTCTTTTTTACTAGAGAAGTTACGTTGTGCAAGCTTTGTGTGCATTCCAGAGCTCTCTGACTTTCACACACACATCCTGGGAGCATGAGAGAGGTTGTACCTTCTCTTACTGATTTATGGTATAGGAGGACACCTACTTTGTATCTGTTTTAGTCTAAGAGCCTTTTGTTTAGATGGACCGCTAGACTCCTGGCACCAGCTTTGGGGAGTCTTCACGGGGTCATATCTCGACCCCACACACACACACACACACACAAGGTATTCTTTGTTCACATGCATACCAAGGTATACGTTATATGTTAATGAACCTATGCATATTCATGTAACCACAATAAAAGAGCAGTGTTACGGGGGAACGGACGAGAGCAACTGGGGTCAAGCGAAGGAACGGCGCCTGTCCAGTTCTCTCCCGTGTACGTTAATTTGTAAAACCTGTCTGAGTGTCATTTATTCCAATCTGAGTTGCATTACAGGAAAACTCCTTACATTTCTTGGTCCTTCGAGCCGGATCAATTTAACACTTTTGTGTGATCCTACGGGAAAACCTCATCGAGTCCTGACGTCGTGAGAAGCCCGCGCTGAAGTCTGTCGACAGCTCCTGTCTAGGTACAGGATAAAAGACCAGAGACGTGAATTCGGGTTCTGGCCGGCGTTTTTAGAAGTGGTCCACGACGGTGGGGGTCGATGAGGCGGACCTGAGAGACCGGCAGTGAATCAGCAACCAGGTGAATATTGACACTCTGAGACACGTTGCGTAAAACCGTAAAAGCTCGCCTGAAGAAGGCTGGTAGCATTTTTAAAATAAAATAGAGCTCGTCTGGGACTGGTAGCTCCCCCGTAGTGGGTAAAGTTAGCGCGTGCATAAAGGTATTTATTGTTTTATTTTTGTGTTGATGGAATAAGTTGATTTTACAGCACAATAAGGAGGCTGAACTATTCCATTAATTTGTTTACTGTTGGCCACCCAAGTACTGGTGAAGAGAGAAAAAGGTCGTGTTTTATCACATAAAGATGACACCGCTTTCAAGAATAGCTTGAAAGTAGAAGGCCGTGTCAACTACCTCTCTCGATTCTCGTGCCAGAGAAGGTGCCGCAGTTGTGTAGTTGTAAAGGATTAAAATGGGTAACGAAGCTTCAAAACTCACTGCTGACGAGCAGTGGTTAGAGAAAAAATGTCCAGGCGCTGGACAAATTAGTGCATATAGATAGAGAAATCCAAAGAAAACCTAAATGTCCCACGTGGGAGGGAAAATGTATAACTAAATTATAAGAAACCTTCCAAGCAGAAATAAATACTGAAAAGGATGCTAAAAAGAAAACAAAGCGTACACAAGTGGTGTAATATTTTAAAGCATGGAAAGAGGAATGAAGTGGAATAAACAAAAGGTTAAATTAAAATAGAGCCTATCTAATGTATTCAAATTGATAATAGAAGGATAACAACCTGTAAACTGGTATTAACAATGAAATATAGTTGGCAGGACGACCGTGCCTAGAATGGATAGAATGCATGAAACCAGATAATTCACACGAAAATATATGAAATAAATAGAGAGATGCATAAGGTATATTAAGGTTGTGTCATTGTTCAGCCAAGGAAAGTGTGTGAAAAGGAAAATATCTCCAGCTTGGGAAGGGGTGAAACTGCAGATCACCCCCATCCCTCGATGGATGCAAAATAAAATATAAATAAAATATTGTAATATACTATTGCTGTTATATAAAAAGATAATAACATTAATAATGAAATAATATTAATATGAAGAGGCACCTCGGTCAGTTGTGATGTGAGGTGGATAATTGTTAAAAGTAATCTGCATCAAGCTTAAGGTTTGCTCAAATTCAGTATAATGACATATGAGATGAAGAAAATAAAGAAAATATGTAAACTAATTAGGTGCATAGAGACACTTGACCCGCTTGTAAACCTGTCATCCTAGATGAGATTTTGTTAAGATGAAGAGCAAACCTATACTACCAAGCTAATGAGCAAGATACACACTTTTATATTGTATTAATTTTTTTTTGTTTTTCAGAGCAGAAGCTGCATGATATTAAAAGCTTTTGTTTGTTTGTTTTGTTGGTTTGACAAACAAATTTGTGATCATACTTGTGGATCACAGTGACACGAAATGATTAGACACATGATTTACTGATGCCTAGTTTTAGAGCTGTGAGCCACGAGCTGTAAGCAATGCAAAGTTTTTCCCAATTTAGAAGTTTGACATATGTAACATGTATGAGATATATGAATTATTTTAAAACGAAATAGAAATTGTCCAAAATGCCTTAAGAAAATATGTAGTGCTGTATCTACAGAGGAAAAAAAGAAGAAGCATTCAGTAACTTGGAAATAGCCTTTCTACTTACATGTAGATGGAAGTGCAGGTTACATGAAAGCTGTTTTAACACAGGCATTTGGAGAAAAACAACGTCTGCTTGCATTTTACTTCTGCAAATTAGACTGTTGTGTGCAGGCCGGTGTAGCTGCAGCAGAGGCAGTAAAAAGTAAGCTGACATTGTTTTAGGACACACTTTAATCATCAAAGTGCCCCCATGCAGTGACTTCAATTTTAAATCTAAGCCAATTTGTCTTACCTGACACATGTGAGACAACTCTCAAATGTTGGACACTTATTGTCGCTATATGGAAAGTTCAACAAAGAGTTTGGTTAGTCTGGAGAAACAGGAAATATGTGTGCCTGTGGTATGTCTGTAACAGGAACTACATGCCCATAAAAGGAGCTGACTGTGTCAAGGACGCAGACAGACAGAGAGACACACAGACAGTTAGTATGTTTTTTTCAGCAGTACATCATTTTGCAAAAATTTGGCAGAATAGAGATATGATTACTTCTACTGGAAATCCAGTGCAACATGAAAATCTTTTAAAGGCACTGTTGGAAGTGATAACATTGCCAAAACAGTTAGCATTATGTAAATGTGCTGCACACCAGAAGGACAACTCAGAGGTTACTAAAGGCAATAACTTCGCAGATCAAGCCGCAAAAGCAGCTGCACAACAAACAATAGACACATTAATGTCTGAATCCTCAATGCAAATACCACTTGATGTGCTTAAAAATGAATAAAAAGCCGCACCAACTGCAGAACAAAAGAAATGGTTAAAATGTGGTGCACAGCTAAAAAATGATTTGATGACCTGTAATGGTAATCCAATACTACCAAAATCCCTACACAAAACAGCAGCATTAGTGACACACGGTTCCACTCATGTGTCAACCGGAGGGAGATGGTAGATATAATCTCTAAACATTTCTTTACTCAAAATTTCGAAAATTCAGCAAAAGAATTTGTCAGAACATGCATGATTTGCCAAAAACATAATGCACAGGGAAACCTCAGACCAAGAAGAAGTAATTTTCGCACACCACCTCATCCTTTTCATACCATTCACATGGATTTTATTGAGCTAAATGAAAGCCAAGGTTCAAAATACGCTCTAGTGATTATAGACGTGTTCTCAAAATGGCCAGAAATTTATCCTGTGAAAAGGCAGATGCAATTTCTGTAGCAAAATGCCTATGCAGCCATTTTGTTCCAACATATGGCATCCCCACTCTGATAAGATCAGACAATGGGACACATTTTGTTAATGAAGTAATCAGCAAGGTCTCTGAAGCACTAGGATTCAGTATCAAACACCACTGTGCTTACCATCCTCAAAGTGCCGGACTAGTGGAAAGAACTAACGGCACGATAAAACAGAGAAGAAACAGGGAGACTATGGGCTGAATGTAAAGGTCTAGTGAAAATGTGGATGAGATTAACACAAGGCAGGCTCACAAAAATTGACGCCATTTGAAATAATTCATGGAAGACCTTTTCCCACTACTAATACTGAGTGAACCAGTAAACAAATCAGCTAGAGAGACTACTCTAGTAGAGTGGATGGCAAAGTTGCTAGAAAATACAGAAACTGTGTTGAACAACAAACTGCTGTGTGACTCTTCTCCAGTATCTTGCAGGTTGAAGGCAGGTGATTGGATCCTGATCAAAGTACTCCAAAGGAAAAATTGGAGCTTACCAAGGTGGGAAGGTCCTTATCAAGTGCTACTCACCACACCAACTGCCTGCAAAATAGCAGAAAGACCGTCCTGGATTCATCAAAGCCACTGCAAAAAAGTGAGTGACAACCTAGACGTTTAGACGCCGACACCCCTAACTCCTGGTGATCTATTGGTGAAGGGAGGGCTGATCGGGTATACCCCGCCCTCTACTTCTCGCCGGTAGTCTACTCATCAGAGGTCACAGGTGTGTCTGGTCATCATGAAGACCTTCGTCCTCCTAGTGGCTAGTATTGCACTCCTGGTGAGTTTATTGACACTCACCCGAAGGAAAGAAGATGAACAACACCACCGGACAAAAGGTCCTCCACTCACTTTTTCCATGGGTGGGCACCGGAAAGAACATGTTAAGAATTGAAACTTTGGACTACCGCTTTGGACTGTTCCTGAATGCCTCGTGCAAAATCAACAATCAACAAAATGAAGAGATTGATGCCCTGCGCATAACTGTGATGCAACACCGAGTCGCACTGGACATGATTCTGGCTGAAAAAGGAGGACTCTGTATACTCTTTAACAACACATGCTGCACGTACATTCCAGATAATGTACACTCATCCAACATGACTGATGCTTTGAAAATATTTAGACAACTCAGGGATGCACGACAACAAGACTACGTCACAAACACAGAAGACTGGCTCACGTGGTTGTTAAGCGGCTCTTGGAAATCCCTGCTGTTTAAAGGACTTGTTTTAGTTGGTGTTCTACTATTGTTATTGTGTCTTTCTACTTCATGCGTCATACCTTGTTTGAAGAACATGGTGTCAAAAATGGTAACTGCTTCAATTAATGCAGTGGTTCCCAAAGTGTGGGGCCCGCCCCCTAGGGGGGGCGCAGAGCTATTGCAGGGGGGGGGGGCGCGGCATGAAAAGGGGAAAAAAAACAAAAACAACGCTTGGACAATGCTAGCACGGGGCGCCCACACAAACGCAAAGCAGGAGATGAAGCATTGCTGAATATGTTTCCAAACCAACTTCATTCTAAGCCAAAGACTAGAAAATATGGTGAGGCATATCTTCCCTTTGGTTTCACCTGCACAAGTGCTGAGGTAGGTCTCCCTGCAGAATTAGTTTTCCTTGCATCGGGAGCAGCGCTGGGCTGTTCAAATCACGGACAAACAGTATCCCACAGTTGTTTATGTTTTTGAACCCATTTTGTAGAGGGTTTTTTTGAAAAATGTATTGATAGCAATGTTGAACATTATTACACAGGAAAAAAAACAACTACATGTAAAATAATTACACCGTGATGCCTCTGCCTTTCTAAATGCAGGGACAGTAATGGCCTGTATATGTAAGCGTGTAAAACCTGCAGAGTCAGATTAACAGTATTTTGTCTCTATCTGCCATTCTGCAATTCATCTCATGTAAACAATAACGTGGCGCACAGTGTGACGTGAAAAAGGCACATACCTTTGACGTTGCGTGACAAACTCTGTATTCCTTGTCCACACGTAAACGCAAAAAAAAAGGAGTTTTAAAAAATCTCCGTTCTCGGTGATTCGATACGCCGTTTACATGTGCCCGAAACAGCTGCGCGTTCAAAAATACCCGTGTAGGTGCGGACGGAGCGTAAAAGAGTTGGTAGTTTATTTTCTTACTACCTGTAATTTATTGCAGATTATTTGTATTTGCTTAATTGTTTAATAAATGTTTGAGGTGTGAAATAAACCGCAATGGAGCAAAATATGGGTGTGCGTGGTTGAAGGATGTGTTTGTGCGTGTGCGTGCGCGCGTGCACGCGCGGGGGTGGGGGGGCGCGAACATTTTTCTTGTTAAACAAGGGGGGCCCAGCAAAAAAAGTTTGGGAACCACTGCTTTATAAGATCTCAATAAATAAAATCCAGCTGTGTCAGAGTGAAGTTTGTTTTGATTTTTTTTTAAACAAGCCAGACTTTTAGTTGGGTTTAGTTTTAGTTGCAACTATTAAACAGTCCAATAGCCCTTGCAGACAGTATTTGATCCCCAAAAAAGAGTAAAGAGACTCTGTCTGAAATTTGGTCCTACAGTATAAGCATTTTAAAAACATCACTTTGATCATTGCAGTTCAGTATTTATGGTCCAGAGTTTGTGCCAGTGCACTGCCAAGTATTAGCCAAAGTATCATGATATCATAATACTTTGTATTTCTTAAGATTTTTTTTGATATAAGTTACAACTATTATGCTACCTGGTGTTTTTAAACACAAAATAGAACTCTGAAAAATGCATTTAAAAAACTAACAACTTTATATATTTCACAAAAACTGTCTTTCTACCAGTCTTTAAACACATCATCTACAAATCTCATTTCAACAATAATATTTTTGCATTTGCACAACCAGCAGGAGGCCTGAGAACTGTTAACGTCACAGAAATAAAGGACTGTTTATATGTTCTGTAAATTACAATTTGTGACCATCTGAAATGAAATGTATTCAGCTGGTGGAGTGACTTTTGCTGCTGGAAATGTCCTAAGTAAAATAATTTGTATTGGACAGCAGTTATATGGGATTTGTGTGCAGATGTCATGCATGTCTGTCTCTGTTCCCAGAGGGGACAGCTGCCTATAATCAGCGATGAATCATAACCTCAGATGGAAAGGGCCATTTGTACCCTGGAAATGTGACAAAATTAAAATCCTCTTTGGCTCTCAATAAAAGAGAGCTCAAGTTCGGAGCAAAGAAACTGAGAAGTGCAGGTTCGTGCAGCTGAAGATGACTATTGGACGCTTATTTGGGAGCGATTCTGAAAACGTTTCTTAAAAAGCAGCATCTATTATTTCTATGATACAAAAAATCTGCAGAAATTCATCTCTTACAAAATAGTAGCTACATCCCAGCATTTTATGAGGAATACATATGAACATGAAAGACTTTTGAGGTTGCATTTAATTTCAAACTGAGATAAGAAACTGATTCTTCTTTCTAAATGATGCCTGTATCATTCATCTGCTAGTGTGTGCCAACTGGATCAGGAAAATCTGAAATTGATTGTAACCTTAGTCAAAATATTGGAATTCGTTGTTGGCCTCATCTTGTGATTAATATCATCATATATTAAGCTGTCGGTTATTTTACTAATCAACCAATTAGTACATATTTATATGTAAAATATTAGCAAGAAGATTAGAAATCAATAACGTGTCAGAACAATAGTGCTAAAAATAAACAGACAATTTTCAAATTTGAAATTTGAAAAGGTTTTTGCGTGACTTTGAAAAAAAAGAGCAACACCTTGATGGAGGAAAATTACACATTGTAGGTTTTTACAAGAGACATATTACAAGCCATTTAATGCTGAGATATAAAATGCTCCTTAACCTCCCAGCTCTCTGTTACAAGACACACTCAGGTAATGGTGCTGTGAATTCAGACTGGTCCAGAGTGGTCATCCTGTGTTTTGCCTCCAACACAATCTAAACTTTTTTCTTTAGCATGTTCAAGAAGCCGAAGCCCCGCGAGTGAGAACAAATCCGAAGAAGACCATCTGTGCTACATGTGATAAAAGGGCAACTTTGGATAGATCTGATTCTCCTGAAAGTGCTCAGAGTTCATGAGTAAAAACAGAACTGTTATGAATCCTTTCTTTTTAAATTAATTTAACAACTTTCAATTCAGGTTTCATTTAGCTTTAAGGGCAGAAAATAAACCCACAAGGGAAAACTGTCACTGGCTGTTTTGTTTGTGTGTTAGCACTTTCAGTTTATCCTAAGGAAGAATGAAGGTAAAAGACATCAGTCAATCTGAGTGGGAAAAACTCAAATCAAAAATAACAGACCAAAAAAAATACAACCCTTTGAAGTCTTTGCTTCATAGCAGGCGCCTTATTTCGTGTCAGAAGAAACAAACAGATTCTTTTCTTGGTGCACATCTAATACTGACATGAAAACCTGCCAAGCTCTCTGAATGGAACACCTGTGCTATTGTTGCCTTCTGAGTCATGACATGAAGGCTTCTGGTCTCAAGTCTTTTTAAAGCCTCTTAGAAATTCAAATTAGAAATTCAAATGAGGCTTTCAGTCAGATATTAAAAACAGTATCAGTATCTTGTTCACTTTTACAGAGAGATGTGGCAGTGTGCTTTCATAAGATGAAAGAAAATGAAAGAGAATTACACAACTGTGTACAACCCTGTTTCAAAAAAACAGAATTGAATGAATGGGAAGTCTTTTAAAGACCCCCCCAGTTAAATGTTACCGTCCATGCTCTTTATCAGTTTGATGCCAGTAAGATGTTGAAAAAAAGTTTTGACAAGGCAACAACCGAGTGGAAAAGAACAGAAAAAAAACTGCTGGCAAATCTCACAATTCATTAGCTCAAATAGTAACATGACTGGGTACAACAATATTTTCCCAAAAGGCATGGTTTCTCATTGTACTCATTGCAAATAATTTTTTTTTTTTTTAATGAGTGAAAACCTGTCAAAAATATGGCTTTCATCATTTATGGTGAAGTATATAAACAGGACCCCACATTATAATTCAACGATTCAACTGTTCCCAATATCATCTCAGATCTCACCTGGCATCTAATTTGCTTTTACCTCAGTGCTCATTAAATTCAGACACCACCTGATCATGTTCCCCTCTAGAAAAATGTGTTTGTTTGCCAAAAACCATAGCTGAGTATAAACAATAAATACTCTTAAGATGCTACACTGTGTAATTATTTTAGTTAATTTTGTTGCATAACAAATTTTTATTATGCAACAATTTTGTTCTTCTGAAAACATGACTTATGACACATTCAAGGCCCCAAAAGGCAACAAAATGTCAACATGCTGCGACTGAGCTCAGCTCGAATACACTCATCCTTTAAATAAATGTCCCTCGAGCTCAGCAGACAGAAAAACAAGGACCATTTTTCTACAAGTCACATTTAATACCTGAAATCTGATCTTACTTGAAATAAAATAAAAACCTGAGATTCATGGTTTGAGTAGAATCACATTTGGATCTATGAGTTCTCCCAGGTAAAGTGTTGCTGTGAGAGGACCATGTTTCAGCAACTTTGTATCCAAAATCATGAACATTTACAGCAAATAACACAGGCATGAAACCTTATTTCCCTCTATGAACATCATGCTCATTTTGGAGACTACACATTAGTTGTTAGTCTCCAAAATGAGCATGATGTTCATAAACCTATCAGGAGAAAGTTTAATGAGGTCATAGACCAAAAGAACAAAGGTTCAGTTTCCTGCAGGTACTTATAAAAGCAACTAAAGGAGTCGCCCCCTGCTGGCAATTAGAAAAATGCAGGTTTAAAGGATTTCCCCCTTTGCTTTTCTTTTCAAATCTGGAAGCTACTCATCTTTTATATGCAGTCTTTGTGTGTGCCCATACAGCAGGAAACAGATTCTCAAAATTATATATGTTTTAATAAAACAATTTCAGTTTGCAATTCAAATGCATCAAAAATATTTAAAAAACAGAAAACAAAGACAACATCTTAAAACAATTCCAGCATTTATACTTGCTAAGTTTATCAGTTAAAAAAATAATTTTTAATAGGATCCTCCACTTTGTGTCTGGGTGAGTAGTGCTGTAGAGATGGTGGGAATCACTTTATTAGTACCTTTATCATTTCATTGAATTTTCCTGCAGCTGCTCCCATGTCTGTGTCAGAGTTTTGTTCCTTTCCTCCACAGACTGTGCTCTTCACATGAAAACACAGGAAAAACACGATGCTACTTTAACATATGCAAGTGTTTGGTGGAGTTCAAGAACAGTCTGCATACAGTACAGAGACAATGCCAACCTTTTCTGAAGGTAGAAACTGCAGGTTTCCTCTAAGGTGTCGTAGCTCAGTGTTTGCTGCTGTTGTGTGGACTCAGGATGTGAAACAACATGCTGCTTAAAGATGTCAGACTCTGCAAAACGGAAGACGAAAAGCTGGCTCTGGTTCCTTTCTTCAGATGTAGCACTGTAGCTGGTGTCCTGGTCACCTGGATGAGAAATAAAAAAACTTTATTTACAGTATTTGTTCTAACATTAATTTGAGAATATGCTGTTATCATAAAATGGTGTTTGGGTTTACCTCGTATGAACAGACTCTGCTGTTTGGAGTTCAGCGCATAAATTGGACTGTGGGGAGTCGTAATGAGATGAGTTGTGGGAGGAGTCAGGAAGCACACAGTGGTGTTGTTGATGACATCTTGGATGGACATTTTTCCACTCCTTTGCATTACAAGTGACTCACAGAGGCAGGAAAAAATGAGACAGTAAGATAAGAATTTAAAGTCATTAAAGGGAACCTATTGTGTTGATTTCCTAGTGCTTACTTCTATTTTTGAACCCTACTCCAGTAGCCCTGCGTGACTCGCAGTTCAAAATAACCCATTTATCTTATACTGGGTCCACTGAACCTTTACATCATAAAGGTCCAATGGTGCATTTAGTGCAGTCTCAAGCCTGAGCTTTTGTCTCACAGGGGTTATTTGCCCATATACTGACCTCATTATAAGTATTCTGGTAATCCATTTTATATTTTTATCAACAGCTTGAGTGTTCCTACCATTCCCTGCAGGAACTGCACTGATGCAGTGACAGTCGGGAGGTCCTTGCTGTCCTTTGGCCTGAACAGACACATAAAGTGATGTGTAAACATTTAATCTAATACAATACCACGCTTCCACGCAGGTAAAACTCAGACAACCTTTCAGAGAGCTGCTTTGTGTTGGGTTTTGTCCCTCGTCCAGTTGTGACGGTATGAATTGCTCCACTTTTACACAATATCAAAAGATGGACTTTTTCAGCAGTAAAAATCTGGAAGTCATCATCAGTCACAGGGCAGCAATCCACAAACTGTACCATGAATAAGGCGCGGTTTGCTTCTGGCATTAAAACGAGAGACAATGGAGCCCCTGGAAATAAAAACAAAGAAGAATAAACAGGCTAAAATGTGTTTAGAATAGAAATAAATAAAAAAGCTTTTAGACTTTTAGCCTCATAGATATTAAATCAGAGACTGTGTATTTTTCTGCTAACTGACTCATCCTCATTATCACTTTCAGTCATGTTTTTGTTGGAGAATAAATATATCTGTCAGCTTACTGAGAACGTGACTATTAGCTGAACTGTGTTGTCATATGCACAGCTGGATGTGTATTTAACTGTGGAAGCACTTAATAACAGTGTCATTATTATTAAGTGTCAGTAAGGGAGACAAAAGGATGTCTGCCTTTTCTGTCGATGTGTTTGCTGAGACACAGACATAATGAAAATGGATATCCTGTGAGGAAACCAATCATTGCTTCTCATCTGACTTCCAGAGAATCTGATTTTTTTGTATAAGAACTTTAGAACATTGAATGAAAAAAAAAGAAGAATATTGAATGAAGCCCTGCCAATTTTTACAGGCCCCTTTAAATACGCATGCGTGGGTAAAACTTTGGTGGCTTTTGATTTGTATTATGTTTTTAGCAGTTTAGAGCCCTCATATCTTACTAAAGTACAAGACGACTTTAAACTCATTCCCGAGTGTCATGAGCTAAAGCCAAAATCTTGTTTTTCTTCAGCATATTACTCATATTCTCATTCATATTACTTTAAACATCAATATCATGGGATATATCACAGTTTCAACAACGGCAGCAATTTAATATCGAAGAGGTAGAGAAACAGGAAAAAGCATTGGTACCCTGATAATTTACTGGAGAAATCTTCCAAAATTGCATTTGAGTAAATTTTCAGGGGTCATATCACCACTTGGAATAAGTTGCTTGTCAAAGGAACACATATGAAAAGTCTCCCTTTTATCTTCATTTTGATACAGGGCTCACCTTTAACATTAATTCCTTCTGGGGTCAAAGTAATTTCCTATTCTATTTGTTTTTTTAAATCCCTTGAAAACATAATGACTATGAAATGGAGAAACAAAACTGATGTTCATATGTTCTATTTAACATTTGTCAAAAATAATTAACAGTTTACGCAATGCAGAACTAAGTTTTTTTATTTATTACATCTGATGTTTCGAGCACACCTGCTCTTCATCGTACCTGACTTTACAGTTTGAGCCTTTGAAGGTGATCAACAATGACTGATTTTTACAACCTTAATGGGAAAAAGTAATGAATGCTCATATGGGCGATGTACAAAGTGTAAATATTTGCTTTCCCTTTTCCAGATTTTATTTTAACGGAAAACAAGGATGTCTGCAGAAAATATGTAAACTCCCAATCAGAGAAAGCTCGGGAGAATTTAGCCATGATGATATTTTAGAGTCCCCCCTTAGGATTTACTCACCGGATCGCCTGTCCCAGACACACACCAAGGCATCACTGAGCCCAAGAGCGATGTAACGGGTGCATTTACTAACAGCTGAGCAGAGGATTTCCTTTGCATTTGGCCACAACAAATCTGGCATGGGTTCCACATCTGCATCAAACAAAAGACCATTCCAAAACATTAAAATAATCTCACTGGTGTAAAGAAAAGTATGCTGCAACATCAACACTTCTTAAAGCTTTTGTTCTTAGTATCTAGATTTATCTCTAAATAAATAAAATATCCTACATGGGCTGCTCTTTGATGGTTTTTTTAGGAAATACTGAAGAAGATTACAGCTGCCACTCCACCACACAGCAACAGCGACAAGTAATCCTAAGAAAAGGTCAGACATTAAAAATGACATTAACAGGAGCATGGTCTGCATACTGACTTGATTATGTCTTTAATGGATCTGACTGTTGAATATCAATCATGCATAACGAATAAAATCCAAAGCAGGAGGATACCCTTGTGACTTTCAATCAATTCATCAATCGTACATATAAGGTCAGAAAGACAGAAGGATCATTACTGTGGAAATTTCCAAATGGGTTTGACATATTTAAATTACTGGAGAAAGCAGAAACACCCGGACTCTGTTACAAACCTGGCTGAAACTCTGCTTTGCTGTCACCAGGACCACAGGGCAGAAGAAAGTGCTGCGTGCAATGTCTGGAAAAGATTCAGTAACTAATATGTAACAAAAGAGAGATAATTGTTTGCAGACAGACAGATCATAAATGCTGGAGGACCCACAGGTGAGTTTTATTTACTCTATATGTATGTAGAACTAACTCATCTTATGTCTTTAATACTGGATTTGCTGATGATATAGTGACTGGTTCGATTAGTGGTTCTTTGCATATCTGAATGAGTCTGTTAGTGTCATTCTAGTTTTCTTCAGTTAACCACATGAGGTCTTAGAAGGCAACCACACAGGAAGTCAGGAGCACCAATGTGGCAACCAGAGACCACTAAAAGTCAACAACATTCGACGACTTCAAGCGACTACGAGCAAAATATCTGCTGGCGATGCAAAGTAGGGAGATTTTTTAATTTTGAGGTGAGTGAGCAGCATTACATTTACAAATATAAACAAAATGAGCATATAATCTTCTTCTGCTCTTGCTCTTGACGAAGGCGGTCGCACTTTTCTCCTCTCCTCCTCCTCCTCTCCCTTAGCTTCCCTGCTTAGCCTCTTGTGTCCTGTCTAGTCTCGTGTTTTTTGTATTACTTTTCCCTGGAACACTTTCTCACAGTCTGTTCTCTAAAACCTAAAAGAGAATTATGGATTTGATCAACTGGTCTCTGAATGCAATTGACACCCCTTTCTCAACGAGAAGTTTGGGCTGGGGTGAGCCTGAGTGCTGAAGATATCTACCTATTCGGAACCATCTCGGCAGATATCTACCTATTTGGAACCATGGTAACAGGGTTCTGGCTGATCGGAGCTGGCTTGGCCCTGACTTTCCGGAGAACTAAGGAAGCGGAACCGGCTGTTCAAACCCCCACAAGGCTGCCTGCTGGGATTGAAACGATGGGAAGAGGCGCGAGTTTCTCAAAATGGGCTCATTGAGTGCAGCACGGATAAGATCTTAGAAAGGCTTACGGCTGCCGTGAATACTCAGAATAAGATCTCTGAGTGCAGACTGGATTACATCTCGGAAGGGCTCGCTCGGCATAACATCTCTGAGCGTAAATTGGATGACATCTCGGGGAGGCACACTGTCGTGAGTTCTCAGAATCGGCTCTTTGGGCACAAGAATGACAACATCACAGAGCGCAAGTATGGCGAAGCTCGCGGCTCTCCAACGGGAGATTGAGAGACCAGTGTTGGACTGTAGAACTGCTTGGAAATTCATATGAGCTGTTCGCACTAAAGTAAAAAGCACCATCACTCATGCGGATACCCCTTTGGCGCCAGCTGCGGTTGCAAGACTGGAGCTGAACAACAACACCCTGATAACGACTGTGTTTTGACTGTTCTTCCCTTTCTATGCAAGGCCACCTGGGTTGGCTGGAAGACTGTTTACTTAGCCTGGCAGGGCGAAGGACACTGTCTCAGCTGAACTCTGGACACACACACACACACGCACAGAGACATATATACACATGCAGACATACACTCATCCCCCCTCCCCCCTCCAAACGCCTTTGACGCTTATTCCCTTCCGATGCTGACGGTGGATCATGGAGACCAGCACATAGGCTGCAGGCCCGGATGTACTGTCTACATTGGCTGTCTC
Source organism: Oreochromis aureus (assembly GCF_013358895.1). Taxonomy (NCBI): domain Eukaryota; kingdom Metazoa; phylum Chordata; class Actinopteri; order Cichliformes; family Cichlidae; genus Oreochromis; species Oreochromis aureus. The sequence continues at coordinate 30,120,620 of NC_052942.1, read as the reverse complement.
TCACCCTTTACCCACCCCTGTTGCTTGTCATGTGTTTTTTGGTGTATTAAGAGTTTTTTTTTTTTCTTCATGTGCTATGTGCAGAGGTGTTTTTTTTTTTTTCTGTTCTCAAACTGATCTCCCTGTTGGAGCTCAGTCTGGGAGGAGTTATTTTTTTTCTCCTTATCTTTCCTCATGTGGTGCATTTTCCATTGTTATACCTCTCTGACCTGTCTTCCCCATGTGATGTTTTTGTGTAATGTATGTATGGTCGCAGGGTAAGATGGCGCCGCCATTGTGTGCAATAGGTCGGCAGCCTTATGAAATTTCCCCTTGTGGGACTAATAAAGGTGTATCAAAATCAAATCAAATGTAATACAGACAGACAGACTGACCAAAACAAAACAGAGCAACCAAAGAAAGCAGCTTAGCTTTGAAATGCTGATTGTATTGGCACGAACTTTATCACACCTTGGGCTTTCATTCATTTCCTTTGTTTTTCCTTCATCTGTACTGAAGGGCGGCTTCTCCCATCGAAGGCTGCTGCTCCTGATTATGTCCAGAGCCAAACAGTGCATCAGAAAGTCTGTTGGCTGCGAGGCCTCAGGTGGACCATTGATTGCCTTCTCTGCCAAGAAGCAGAAATATGAAGGTCAGTTGCTTGGCTGCATTTTTATTTCAATCATGAAAACAAGAGATACAATACATAAAAACTGATAGACCCACATACATGTCTGCATGTTTGGTTAAATTATAGCACAGTGTAAATGTAATGCTTCTGCTCTAACAGAAAAGTTATACCTGTTGGGATTTTTGGTGGCCTGATTTGAATCATTACTGTAACTGGTGACCATTCAGATGAGTTTGGGTTCTGAGGATTAAAAAAAAAAAAATCTGTTTATTTAATGTATGATTCAGTCACATACAATATGTAGTCCCGATCAAAAGTTTAAGACCACTTGAAAGATGGCAAAAAATCATATTTTGCATGGTTGGATCTTAACAAGGTTCCAAGTAGAGCTTCAACATGCAACAAGAAGAAATGAGAGTGAGACAAAACATTTTTGAGCATGCAACGCTTAAACTGAAACAGGCTGTTTTACAGCTGATCAAAAGTTTAGGACCACATGCCTTTAAAAGGCCAAATCTGTGAAAAAAATGTGGATTCATTTTCACCCATTCCATACATTTGAAAATCCTAGGTAACTTCCTTTTTGCAGCCTTCTGCATTCAGAAGGTTTTCAGAAAACCTGACCTCTGACCCTCACATTTAGGTCAAGGTCACTGAGATTCAAACTGAGATTTTTAATACATACACTTATGATATTAATTTGACAGTCCTTGGTGTCATCTTTCTTGAATTGTCATGTTCACAAAATTTTCAGAAAATTTGACTTCTGACCTTGGCCTTGAACTTGTCTAAGATTTTTAGTAGATACGCCTAAGGTATTAAATATAAAAATCCTATCTGGGTGTTAATGCTGCTTGCCCGGCTGGATGATGACAATACCCCAAGCATTTCAGGTTTAAGGGTAAAATCTAGAAAAAAACCCAAAAAGATGGGAAAACCTGAAAAAAATGATGGTAACAAGTGTAATATGGAGACAAATGGCATAAAGAACAAAGAGAGACTGGGATGTAACCAGGACTTCAAAATCTTTGGTCTTAGCACTCCTTCTCAGAGTTCAGTACCCAAAAACATATTCTTATTTCAATTTAAACAGTGACTCTTTACCTGTGCCATCTCCAACTCTTTCAGCCATGCTGCCGAAGGGAACTGGTAGATCTCAAGCCAAACAGCTCTGCCGCCTGATAGGAGACGTGAAATGAATGAAATTTTGCATTTGATTGCAAACTCTAACTAAATCCCATCATAAAAACTAAAATAGAAGTTCATACTTACAACTGAGTGATGCAGCTCCATAATTTCCCCCTTCAAAGAGTTCAAATGACAAACAAATGCTCCTTTTGTTGATATCTTCCTGTTATTCAAATAACTGATTTGTTTTCTTTTGTTGTTTAAATAATTAAAAACAGAAAAATTCAAAGTGAAAACCACACCCTGCCCCAGTTATACGAGTCATTTAGTAAAATGTGACAATACACACCATAATGTTAATAACGCAGAGGAGGTGTATTGAGTCCAAGTGATGACCAAAGACTCTCGCAACACCTGTAGATGATAGCAATGATGTCAGTATGACGAATAACATTTAATAATATAGACCCTGTTTACACACTTCAAAAAGCATCACTGTCTAAGGCAGTGGTTCACAAAATGTAACATTAAAATGGAGCATCAAATGCACAAAAAGGCATGAATTAAATTACATTCACTACATTAATTACATCAGATGCCCTGATTAACATACCAGTGGCTCAGACTGACTGCAAGAATAATATTTTTTATGACTTAAAAATGAACAGTTTCTTAGGTGGAGTTAAGTTATGCTAAGATTGTGCTAAGTAACTCAACAAGGCTCTTGGAAACCAAACATCCCTTCTTAGGGAAAATTTGCCTACTGCACAGATTCTTAACCAGAGGCAGCAGCAAAGTCTGATTGTGTGTGAAAGCGGCCAATAAAAAGAATAGTGACAGGAGCCTATCCTATCTGTCATAGGGTGAGAGGACGGGGTGCATCTTGGACAGCTTGCCAGGCCATTGCACGGCCAAATGTCAGTGTGCTTTTGCTAATATATAAAATTCCAGCTGTCTGATATATTTTTATGACAGATAATTGTAATAAACAGCAGAAGCAACCCAAAGAAAGCCTGGTGGACCATAACTCACCCATATCATCAACAGTGCCAAGCAGATACATGGTCTTAGACATACTTGTCATCTGGATAGATGTAATTTCCAGCCTGTCCCGTAGCCACCCTGCAACACGATTCAGAGATGACGCACGCCACACAGTCAAGCCCCCGGAGTGGCCCAGACAGAGGTACCTGCCGTCGTCTGAGCAAGCAAGGCAGTTGGTGTTTTCTGGGAGCTGACAGATGAGGGGAAAAAAAGTCTTTCTAGAAGCAAGTCTCACCACTAAACACCTTATATGGGCTGCTATTTTGAAACAATAATTAAAATAACTTCATGAATTTCATTAATCACAAGTATGTGAAATTGCACGTATAGAATCACCAGTGAAATGAAATCTCATAACAAATGCTCAAAAATACTTGCTCACACCTGTAAGTTGTATTTCTACAATCTTCCCACAGGTTTCAATTCATAATTCTTCAAGTAACATATTTCTAGCTTAGAATGAGTATGAAAACATCTACATTTTGTTTAACGAAACTGTTATTTTTATTTGACAACCTTTGTTTTCTTCATTGTAAAAAATGGAATAGCCTCATTTGCTGGTTCAGAGTTGACTGGACATATTTCATACTGGTCTACACAAAAATCAAGTCCTTACTTTGGCCAAGTGCCAACAGATGCCATGATGCTACATGGATATAAAAATGTGTGAAAACATCAGATTATAAGCTTTAAAAATGTCTTATTTGACAGTTTTCACAAAGTAAATCATTTTCTATTATTAGTTTGTTAAATACATATTTCTTTGGTTCAGAAATCAAATGCATGGTGTCCAAATGAATGGACATGTTTGTAACTCCATGAAAAATGGGTTCATGAACCAAATTTCAATTGCACTTTTGGGTTGTTTTTCTTTTCGTGCTTAAAGAGGAATAAAAATCTAAGGAAAAAAATTGTGACCGAGGCCCTCATAATTAATGCATGAGACAGTTAAGCTCAAAACTGTATATGTCAAGATGTACCTGCATCACACCACTAAGTTCCAAAGTAGGCGTCTCATCCCTGGATGTCTTTGCTTTATGGGCTGATTCCATTTCTTATGTTTTCTTTGTGCATACATGGACATCAAATGAAAAAAACAAAAACAAGTTTTTTCAGCATACAAAGAATTTTGGCATTACCCCAAAGAAAGATCACTGTAATCAAAACAAATTTGTAACCATTTTTGACAAATAAAATATAACTACAGTTATCAAATGACCAGAAATAAAACTGTGTAGTGGACCACTAGTGGGCTCCACTCACACCCAGTGTACGGGAAGTGGTTGCTGCTTGTGGGGCACAAAGTGTTCAGTTGTGTTGTGATGAAGAATAAACCTGGAGAGAGAATCGAGAGCTCTCATGTCGGCTTTGTTTACCTCCACAACAGAAAGAAAAAAAATTAGAAAGAAATAGATGTCTGTGAAATAAGACAACACAGACTCACTGCTTTAACTATATGTAGATTTTGCTCATCTGCCCCTTTATTAGCCAGAAAAATCCCTGATGTTAATTGAGTATAAAGTATTCCAATAACATGTAGACTATGGTCGTTACTATGCAGGAAGTGAAACAGCCTTAAATGTCACATTGGTAAAAGCTGATACTATTTATATGCTGCTGAAAGTATTTATTGGAAATATAAAACAACAAAATGAATCAGATTAGCTCTTTTCGTAACACTTGATGTCATTCACTAAATACTTTAGAGCATAGAGTTTACAACTTTACACACAGACTGACTTATAAGGCCTAGATGTGGCTGAAAAAGAGTTCAGTGAGGTCACTGGTTAGCCTGGAGGCTAACAAACAGCTGAGACCACAGATTAAAAAAAATCGTAATATAAAGCTGTTTGACTCAGGACAAAAAAGGAGCAGCTTATAAAATAACTATTAAATCACAAACAAAAGTATTTTAGTGTTAGTGTCATTTTAGACCAGTGTGGAAAAGCTCTGAAAATGGATGTGTTGGTCTTACCTTAGCTTTGTGAACTCTGAACGGGCTTGATGTTTCACGGTCGCTATGACAACCGTCTGGCTCCACCCCGACCGCGGTTTAAAGCTGCTCTTTGTCAGGAGGAGTAAGCTATACACCGGCGTGGATGCTACAGGACGTTCACGGTGTGATCTGCAGCCCTGCGATCTAATCTATGTCTGAAGAAAGTGTATGTTCTATTCTTGTGATAAATGACTGATAAAATATTATTCTAATGTGCACTTTCTGTAACGCAGAAAGTATATTTTAATATTTTGGTAGCACTTTTTGCTTAATAATTTCACAGTATTAAGCATTATTAAAGTATTAGTAAGGTATTATCGAGTACTTAATTTAATTTTGATTAATTTGATTAATTAATTTTTTGATGTTATTCCATGTGGTTTAAGGGTTTCTGTTTCTCAAAATCATACTTTACTTTTTTATACGTTTTATTTATACGTTTCCCCTCTCCTGTTAGACGAGTGGACCAATCTTTGCCTACTGCAAGTGCCAACATCTGTATGATGTATAAAAAGATTTTACACACATTAAAGACACATTTGTTTTGCACTAAGCAGCAACCTCTGGAGCTTAAAAATTTAAACCATTTTAATGCCAAAGAGTGCAGTTTCTCTAGTGGTCACTCCCAATTTTATTTATATAACACAAAATCACAACAGCAGTCATCAACAGTATTTCTTTTGTCCTGTCATTTTAATACAACTCTACAAAGCATGTCAGCCTTGCACCTACTCAACCCGCTGAACCCAGCAGACATGAATAAGCAGCCAAAACTGAACTGGTCTGTACAGTTGAGAAAAATGCCCTGTGACAAAGCTCACATGTCAGGTACACACAGGTGAGTAAATTCATTATGACACTATTAAAATCATGCCACTTCTGCAATTATGAGGACTCTTAAGAAATGGCAGTCAAGGCATACAATAAAGCTTTTTGTGCACCGTTGAGCAGAATCTATCCAAAAATGGAAAATATTTTACCCAGCCCAAAAGCAAAATTTGCACAGCAGACAACATATTCAAGTAGCCTTTTGAAGAAAAATTAAGACTGTGAAAATTTTGCTTAATGATAACGTTGAACTGTTTGGTGGCAGCTCATAATAAGCTGAAGCTTTATACTCCACATGTGACTTGGCACTCAGAAGTTTAGACGATACATTTCATCACAAGCGGCACTATTGTCCAAAGTGTTCAAAATGTTTGTGAGGACATTCAGTAGGGCCAGGTCGGTAAGTCTCTTTCATGTCCACAAGCATGTTTTACATTGCAAGTTGGAGAATGATACTCGGATGAGGTCAGCATGGGGACAATCTGATGGTCTTCTGTTGTTCTCCTTTTATAACATGGTAATTAACATTAAATAAACTAGTGTTTTGTGCCATTTGTGACAGCCTCCACCGCTTTCCAACTCTGTGAATGTTTTAAGATCTCATCCATCTGGATACCAGAGTTAGTCTGCATCTTTGCAGTAAGCAGCAGACGTGTGTATTTGGGCACTGCATCTGTACAGTTTACCAATATGGCTTGCTAACCACAGTTACTAGTGTTAGCTGATGACTTAACCTACATTCTCAAATATGGTAACTTCCAGCTAAACAAGCAAAAATGCAGTAATTATAATAAAATGAATGTGGCCTTCAAAAAGCATGCTATGACCATCTTTATTATACAGTTTACAATTACCCCTCCAAGTATACCAAAATGCAAAATTAATAGGACTGTTTCATGCATGTGAAGCATTATAATGATATGGTACTGCACTGTGTTAACTGACAGGACTTTATAGCCAGCCACAGCTGGCCTTCGCTTTAACAATTAAGGAAACAAAAGATATAATAATTCAGGATATAAAAGCTTGGATTTTTAAAGATCAATTGATTTAGCCCATCCTTTACATTTGACACTTTATTTTTAAGTTTTAAAGTTTGCAGTTGGTACATTTTTGATAAAGGAAAACTCTCTTGCTGCAGGATAATAATCTGCAAACGTATTTTTATCACAACCTGACAACGTTGTTGTTTAGCCCTTTATAAAACAGATAATAAAATGTCTTATTCAATAATTTCTTGGCTTCTACTTAAACCTGTAAATGAGGGTGCCTGTGTGCATAAAGAAAACATGATTGCTGTGTGCACAAAAAAAATAAGAGCACTACACGAAGAAAAATGTCTGTGGTTATAGATCTCTTTGATGGTTTTATTTGTTTGAAATTTGCACAATAGAAGAAGAGAAAGTACACAACTGTAAAATGCAGTTCATAATGCATACGCTCCTCTCGCCGTCTCCATCATCAGTGATACTTTTATCCTGCTCAATCGCCCAAATATTATCATACCCTCTTAATCACAACAATCCCAAAATAATTATGGTTTTCCATCAATAATCTGATGCATCGATTCCTTTCTTTCTATAAATCTTTTCATAATTACCACTTGTTCATCAATTGTTACTTTTAAGATTGGGCTTTTTGTGCTTGAAATATGGCAGAAATCACTAAAAGGCAAAATTTCAAATCAAACTACTCGGTGTGCTCAGAAAGTAAAACAGGGTGTCAACAGGAATATCGGCAGCATTAGAAATATATAAGTGTTATTCTTAATGGCGAATGCCTGCACATTTACCTCAGTGATGAATAAAGCAAAATGTACCAGAAGGATTACAAATGCAACAAATGAGTAAGCAATGTCACCACAGCAAACAGAGAATGTTAAATTACATTAAGAATACAGAAAGCCACTGTTGGCAATCATTTAAACAGTTTTAAACAGCAAACAGTGGTAATAAGGCAGATAACAGATGAGTGTGTGTATGGATAATGACCATCTTGATATTGGCAGTTTGAAGACTATACAAGTATTCTTAAGGCTTCTATGTCAATGACTGTGCAATGACATTCAGTACAAAAACTGCAGCCACAATGGACAAATACACTCTGAATGGGCACTGATTAAAAGTTGAGAATTCAGCTCTCCAAGCTTAAAATACCTAAATGCTACAACATATAGTAAGTTAGCAAATGCACACATTTTACCAATATGGTGGCAGCTTCTTGAAACCAGTCACTGTATACTATAAAACATCCTCAGTTAACTACTTTTATTTTCTAATAAGGCAAAAAAAGCAACACAATATGAACATCAACCCTCATAAAGGTGAACTTTTCTCACAAGTAAAATGACTTTGTGGGGTAATTATCCAGTTTACACAGGAATACTTATTTAATGACTGCATTTATGTTCATCATACCTACGCAGCGCTTCATTAGGTATATCTGGCTAGCATGGGCTTGGACCCCTGTTTGCCTTCGGAACAGCACATATTCAACAAGGTGCTGAAAACATTCCTCAGAGATTTTGGTCCATATTGACATGAGAGCTTCACACAGCTGCTGCAGATTCGTCAGCTGCACATTCACAATGTGGATTTCTTCATCCACTGTATCTCAAAGGTGCTCTATTTAATTGTAATGTAGTGGCTGTGGAGCTCACTTGAGTATAGTGAACTCATTGTCGTGTTCAAAAACCAGTTTGAGATCATTTGAATGTCGTGACAGGTCACCTTATCCTCATGGTCATTTATCATTATTTAAATGATGCTCGTGTGCTAAGGGGCCAAAGTGTGCCGAGAAAATGCCAAATTCTGTCCCCACCATCTGAGTGTAACAGCTGAAATGATGACTCATCAGACTGAGTAACATTTTTTCCGTCTTTTTTTCCCCCAATTTTGGTGAGTGTGCCGAAACTGTAGCCTCAATTTTCTGTTCTTAGTTGACAGGAGTGCCAACCAGTGTGGCATTCTGCTGCAATGTTCAAACAGCACACCTCAGTTTTAAGAAGTGGTTACTGCTGCCTTCCTGTCAGCATGAATCAGTCTGGTTATTCTCCTGTCACATCAACAAAGCATTTTCGCCCAGAGAACAGCCGCTCACTGGATATTTTCTCTTTCTTGGACCATTCTCTGTAAACCATAGAGTTGGTGGTGTGGGAAAAATCCCAGCAGGTCAGCAGTTTCTGAAATGCACAGACCAGCTGGGATTCTAGCACAAACAACCGCGCCAACTTCAAGGCACTTAATCACCTTTCTTCCCCATTCTGATGCTTGGTTTGAACTTCAGCAGGTCGTCTTGTCTACATGCCTAAATGCATTGAGTTGCTGCCATGTGATTGGCTGATTTGATCTTTAAAAATGAGTTGAACAAGTGTGCCTACTAAAATGAATGCAAACTGTTCTGTTCATTTAACTGTTTTCATCTAACTGAGCTGCTTTTACTGCATCAAGGCTTCTGCTGCAGTAAACCTTGTTGCTTTGTCTGTATGAGCCATGGCTCACTACAAAACACCACAATGTAGTATTTAGAAGCGGAAAATTACAATAAATCAAACCCCATGATGTTGAAAACCTTGCAGAGATTTCCAGGATCATAACTGATCCCACACAACTTTCCAATATCCTTGCCACATCAATGTGCCAATTCATGAAAAAAATAAAGTAGTTTTTGCCATTGTGATATAAAAAATTTGCACAGCAGCACTGAAGTTTAAAGTAACAGGTTTGCTATGTGCCTCATTGTTTTTTTAATCTCTTTTATAGTGTACAAGTGAATGGTTTCAAACATAGCCGGAGAGTTAGGTGACGTGTCTATTCACTGCTACCGAGGCCTTCTGTAGCAGTATTAATATATTAATATTTAGAGTCCTTTGGGGCTGCAGAGACAAAACACACAGTAAGTTATGATACTTTCATCTAAAACCTCTCCCCTCTTGCTTGGATACAAACACTTAGATCTACCAAGACCGGCTACCACGATCTGTGGAGACCAGCGACACAGGAATGAGGAAAATCATTTCAAAATAAATACATCAGTAGTTCTATGTAAAAAGAGACAAAGACACTTCTTTCCAGTAGGTTTAAATACTTTAAACTAGACTTGCTGCTTGCTTAGTAATGACGTCTGAGCATTTTGGTCCGTTTAGCAAAAGAAAGGGAGTGTACTTAATAAATACTTAATAAATACGGCACATATTGACTTATTGCAGTAAGCTTCATGTGAACCTGAAGCGCTTAACATGTTCAACCAGGTAATTGAGAACAAATTTTTGCTCGTTGGATTCAGCAGCTTTCAAAATGAGCCCCAATCAATTTAGTGTGTGAAATGCGAAGATCGCATACTTCATAAAAAGTACGAAACCAGCTGACTCCAGCTAAACAGCAGGAACCTCTTACTGGCTGCATCGCAAAATGTCATTATCTTATATGACTTTTTGTGTTTTGCCACAGGGTGACAATTATTCCACTTATTTCCAGTACAGAACAAACATAATGCAGAACTCTATAACTTCCCTTCCTCTAAGATAAATGCCTGAAGCACTGCAGGTGGAAAAAGAGGGGGAAAAAAATCTCACCCACTTTGCATAATAAGACATGAAGGATAAATCTGAAAAAATTACTTAAATCATTTCATTTTCTCTCTTTTTTTTTTTTTGCAGTGCACAGCTTCTGTCATTAATCACAAATTAGGGTGCTTTGATAAGAACCTGAACAGTACAGTCTCTTTATGCTGCTTATTTAAATCTTTAAAAGTTAAAAAAAAGAGAGTGAAAAACCGCCTGAGGCAAGTTTTCCAACAAAGGGAATGAGTTAAAGTCACTTCTACCTTTGATATATTTCAATTCAAATGTCTGACACTGAGTCTGGCTGACAGAAGGTTTTAGGAAATGTATCTGTCTTGGCAAAGTGAGGTTCACAGACCTCATTAGTGCCAAGACTCTCTTTGCCTCTCCCGTTGACTTCTTAAATCCATGAGATATCTTTCAAGAAGTCATAACTACATAACTAAAAGACCACAATAGAAATCTGCTATAGATTTAAAATCATCAATGCTCACGGCATCATTTGTGGTCTGTGATAGCGTCTGCTGTTTTCATATAAAACCTTTTCACCATATAAAAACTCTTTGTTTGACACTGGTTGTGTATGCATATATGAAAATCTGCTACGAGGAAGCCTTAGAGACATCATAGTCCATGATGAGCTGCTTGATATATGAAAGTTTTTCGTGGAGATACTCGCAGCGTTTCTTTTCTTCCCGGTAACCGGGGAACTTCTGTGGAGACAAAAAAAAAGTGTATTATTAAAAGAGTTTTACATGGTTTTCCTCTATGTTCACGCCTACATAAAGCCATTGCCCTTAAGCATTTTGGACTTACATAGTAGACAGGTGGAAATCCTAAACAGAGCAACTGCAAAAAACCTTCTTAAAATAGTGCCAGCCTACACCATACAAGCCACATTCTCTCAAATAAATAAAAAATAAACAATAAATAAAACAATTTCTTTCTCAACTACTAACATATTGAGGCTCAATCTTAAAGATTGTCTTTGTTTAGTTTAAGTTAACTACTTGCTGTTTAATAAAACCAGCTTTCACAGAATTTAATTGCTTAAAAAATCAAGCTATTAAAGCGTTGAAATGTACATTTAAGACTATAAGAGCACAAAAAAGAGGCGCAATAGACGATAAATCTGAAATAAATCTCAAATATGTGAACTACAAGAAAAACGATTTCATTGTGTCTTACTTACCTTGCGATACTTGTTGTATTTTTCTAGTATTTGGTCTTCCATTGTCTAAATGGTACAAAACACAAAGTTGTTCATATTAGTTTCTACATAGAGAATAACAGTTCAAACTGAGCACTGTCATATCTGCATATGTCATGTACCTTATATTCTTGAGTACCAGGGGACAGGCTCTTGATTTTAGAGCCCAGCTGAACAAACATGTGAGTTATGGTGGCAATCCGGGAATGGAGGTCTTTGTACTCGTCATACTCGGCGCAGAAATCCTCCTGATACCGCTCACGTTGCTCTAAATTCGTTATGGGGCTGTATGTGCTATAAGTAGACACAGAAACATAGTGTGTGATAATGTAAGGACCACCACAGACGATATAAATAATCTTATGCAACATTGAGCCTTCAAGAGACACTCTTCCATATGAATTCATTCCTAGAGATACAATCATGCAATCACAATATTTTTTATGCAAATTTCTAAACTGCCTATTTCCCTAATTTCGTTTACTTCTTGTGTAGTACCTCTTTCTGCCACGAGATGGTAGCACAAGCCTACAATGTCATCCTACACAGTTTGTTCTTAAATCCTTGTCATCTACTTCATTTAAAGAAAAGCAAAAGATTCTAGCAGGTCATGGAAAGATAACTTGAAAACATGTTCAGACTTACAGCACATAATCTGGCTTCTCCTCAGAAACCACAGTATTTGTTATGTCAGGATCTGGAGCAAGAACGTAAGAAAAAGAAAATATCATTAGCTGCAGTCGAATCAGTACAGTCATCCATGTGGATCTTTGCCATTGTCTAAATATTAAGCAATGTGTTTTTTGTTTTGCTAAAAGCCACAGTGTGTGTGTGTGTGTGTGTGTGTGTGTGTGTTCATCTCTGCCTCTGCTCAGACTAGCTAAGAGCCTGTGGGTGTCAGGAGACCTCTAGGCTTAGAGACCCAAGCTGTTGTTGAGTCAGTCAGCCACATAACACACTGAGGACTCAAGAGGGGGAGCTTCAGGGAACACATACAGTCATGAGATAATACTGTGCTGATACAGCACTGGGTTGCAAGGGGGGACTTCACATGCACTCACCTGCCCATTTATTAGGTAGACCTGTTTAACTTTTGCTAATATGACTATCTAGTTGGATTTAAATGGACGAAACAGCGAAAGTGTCAAAATAAACTGGAAGTAGTTTAATTTAACACAAGAGGCGGCGATGACGAAGGGGCATTTAAATCCAGCTGACAGGAATTTGGGGGAATGTTGGATGAAAAAGCAAAACTACAATCAATGACTTAATGATCTGGAAAACATTACAAGATGTTTTTTAGATTTGGTTTTTTTTTAATACACAGGGGAAAAAAGGCCTTACTGTCAAGTTTGTCTGGATTCTTCTTGAGCTCATTATTCGTCTTTAACCAGTCAGTCCTATGGTCGTCTTTCAACTTCTCGCGCTCCTTGTGCTTTTTCGATTTCTTCTTTCTGTGCTGGCTGTTGGCGATCTGTGGCTGAGCACAGTTGGAGTCACGCTGGGTTGGCTGGAGGCTGCTTACTTTGGGTTCTTGCTCCCTGGTCTCTGAAACAGGCGTGTCAGAAGTGCTAGATAGTTTGTGCATTAGAGGAAAGGAATTATGGCTCCCTGGTAAACCATTTTGGCTATCAGTATGGTTATCTGTCCTTTGAAACTCAGTCTTTGTGTGGAAACTTGGGTTAAGGGTAGGAGTTGCATCATCATGTCCTCCTTTATTGTTTAAGAGTCCGTTTACAGCTGGCTGCTGTTGTAACCTCTGGTCTGTGAGTTTTTGTCTCTTAGCTGCTAGTCTTTCCTGTGAGTCAAAAGGCACAGGGCGTTTCTAGGGAAACAGACAGGGAAAAACAAGAAATACATCTCTGAAACATTTTCATACAAAATTCATGAATAAACTTTAATTCCAGCAGACAAAGGTAAAGACTAGAGGGCAAAGGGCACACATTTACACTGACGTAACAAAGGAACATCCGTTCAGAACCACATCAACCACTTTCACACATACTGAAAGGTTAATGGAGAACAATACAGCTATTTACCACTGCAGGATTTTTTGCTATGCTTTGATCCTCTGACGTCCTCAGTACTGATGGGTTTGGTTGAGGATTTCGCGACTGGTTGCCAATATGTGGCTGCAACTTCCTATCAAACAGAAAGAGAGAACAAAGCAATCACACACAACTAAAGCACCTTTGGGGATTTCATAAAAATCTAGTCTTGCTGGTTTACAGAAGCCCGAATAAGGCTGAGCTTAAAGGTGGAAAAGATTCTCTGTCTAGCAAGGACACACAAGGTCTGCCTCTGAGGGCTGACTAGCACCTATACAGAAACATGTGGGAGTGAAAGAAGATGTGCAGGAGACCTTACTTTTCTAATGGGGTGAATAACAAGCGCAAAATGAAGTTTCAATGTTCAGTCATCATCTTGTTATTTATGAGCTAACACCAGTACCACCGGGCAATTAATAAATAAAATACATGAGGCATAAAAGTGAAAGGGCACATTTACGTACAGCACGTTACACAGAAACAAGCTGTTTAATGGGAGCGCATAACTTGCATCCATATGGGACCCCCTGCCTCTAGCCCACCTGGACAGCAGCCGGCTGACAAGCTGCTTCTCCTCCTCGTTGTAGCCTGGCCAGTCTCTCTGCACATGCCTGTAGAAGTCATCTCTCAGCGAGTAGCTGCTGTCTTTGGGGTTCAATTTGGCCACCTAAAGAAATATCACACAACACACAATGTTAATTCAAATTCCTATTAAAGTTAGAAAAAATATTATTCATTAGTTATTCCATGCCAAACGGTGAATTTTAATGTGACATTCACTGTTTTTAGCTCTGTTTTTGGTCTCCACCAGCCCCCGAGGAAAGCATCTGCTTCAATAGCAGTTAAATATTGCCATATGTTCAACAGTTAGTCATCAAATTTGTTTGCCAGAAAGTGGTGAGAAAGTAGGGAATAAGAGGTTATTTTTTCCTGGATGACGCACACATTTCTACTTCTTAATTAAGACAGAATTTAAGTCATTGTATTTTGGCTAAAAATCTCAGTCATACAGACTCTGGCTGTTACTGTTAGGAAGGTTGGAGCCCTTTCTGACCAGGCACATGCCTCCTTTAATGTTCTCGTGCAACAAATCTCTCAGACACACTTCTTTTCATCTGATCAGTCATGTAAAATTGAGGAACATCCTTTCTCAGGAAAAGTAGCCAACACCTTTATTTCTTTTAAGCCTTTTGCAGAGAATACAAAGCTGCTGCCTTCAATCTGTTATGGCGACAGGATTCTGCCATTCAAACACACCCACTGCAGTGACAGAAAGCATCATGCAGCTGATTGGAATAAAAGATGAGGGTGGTTTCTTGGTCGGAAGAGTAGCCAAGTCATAAGTGCCTTAACCTTGGATTCATGATGATAGCTGTGGTTGCAAAAACACTTTCAGTCATACAGAATCTCAGTGCTGACCTCTAAATGCTTTCCTCGTGGATTTATGGGTTCAATCACTCATTTCGAATCATATCGGATGAAACATTAAGTCCATTTTACATATTTTAGTCATTCTAGCTGTCAAAAAAAAAAAAAAAAAGAGTATAATCCAGGATGTGGTCAACTGGTATTGACTTGTGATTGACAAGCCATTAGCCAATGAATGCCGACTGGATTTATACAAATCCAGTCCACAGATTACAACAAAAACATCAAAAGGGTTAAAAATGCTCTTTGTGGTAATTTTTAATCCTTAAAATATACTAAACCTCTTTTTTTATTTTTAACATATCCTCACATATGTAATAGCAACTGATATCAACGTGTCTTATAGTCCGCCTACTAATTTGTCAGTAAGTTGGGCTTCTCGCAAATTTGTTTCTATTGGGATAATAAAATATGAAATGATAGAAAAAGAAAAAAAAAAGGACTACTCAGAAACTTAAAAACACAAAAGCTGCCACTACCTGGATCCATTATGTGCTAAACCCGAAACATCCACATTCCTGAAAAGCAACAACACTTTCTCAGCGGGTCCGTTTCCATCCGAGCGTCCCAGATTTTTTCCCCTCACATTCTTTAAAGACATCTATCTTTCTGAAGCCTCCAGACAGAGGAGTCTGCCCAATAGCAAACAATCTCTGAAGACACAATTACAGCAGCGACCTAATTACTCTCACGCAGTGAGACAAGAACCACATGCATGTACAGACATCAACAAGCAGAAGGCCTGCAAAACACACAAACAAACATCACTTAGGAATAACTCAAAAATATTTACAGGAAAGCAAAAGAAACTTCTTAAAATTAGATCCCGGCTTTGATTAAAGCACAAACGGTCCTGGTCTCTGTCAGCACACACATTACCAAAGATCTGTGTTGTTCAGAGCTTTTAAGCACCTATCAGACACTCTGACAGTGTCAAAATGTATTGTTTTGTTTTGTTTTTTATGTAAAATATAGTAGGGAAACACATACTTGATTTTCACAATGTGATACTAGTTGAATGTCAGGCATTGGCCATATATAGTGCAAAAACAGAGCCAACAGAAGCACATTAGCTTGGCCGGAAATGTAAATCACTGTTGTCTTGGTGTAATGTGCAAACCCATGGCGTGTTTTTTAAAGTTTTATATAATGACAGTTAGATGTGTTTAAGGATGTTCAGGGAGTATAATGTACAAAATGTTTGTCTCTACACTCATTTTCCCCTTTGGGACAATCTGTAGGAGTTATGCATTTTCAAGGTCATGAATGGCTTTGAGTAAAAAAACATACACTGTATATAAAAGATGGAAGTAGCCATCATGCCATTGTTTACTGGTTATTGAAACCACCAGCTGTCTTTGTCGCTGCTAAATGAGTAAACCAGTTTAAAATCACCAAACTGGAACTCTAAACCCTGCTGTTGGAGCTTTTTAGAGCATTTTAATGAACAAACAGTATGGCCTCTTGTGTGGTACGCATTATACAAGTTTAGTTATGGTGAGTCAACTTGTATTATACTAGTATGGTACTACAAACTATATCTGTGTCTGAACAGTGCATCCATAGAGTTAATGGGTGCAGCTTTCTTACCCAGAAAGCCCCTTTTGGATCCAGAAAACCAAAATGATGACACTGCAGTGGCTATATCCATCTTTTTTTACACTCTGTGGTCTCTGTATGGATGCAATTGCTTCAGTTTTTGTACATTTTGTCTACAAACAGTGTTTCTAAGTACCTCCTCCAGTATGGCACCCAGCTCGGCCTTATCTTTGGGGCTTGCTCTTTCTCTTTCCAGCCACAGCAGCAGCTCTGGTTTCTTATAGGGTTTGAGAGCCAGCAGGTGGAGGATGCGATCCTTCAGGGGCTTCTGCATTGAGGTCGCCATACTGCCATTCCTCCGGTTATTGACAGAGTACTTGGAGAAGCTGGTGTCTGAGGCAGGGAGTGGGCCTGGCCTCTTCTGGTACTTGACACATTTACCTGAACATAAAGTAAAAGAACAAGATCTACGATGATGCATCAGTGTGCCTGTGATTTAGGATGGATTAACTTGGATGACATTACCTCAAAAGATACACACATTATGTTAAGTCTCTGTATATTAGATGGCATTGCAACATATCTTATAACACATTCTTCTTTTTCAAGTATTTCAATAACACTAAATTAATCAAATCAACATCTAATTATAAATACTTTGTATGCCTCGAGGAGCGGGCTTATAAAAAGCAGGATATTTCAAATCTTTATTGCAGGTGGCAAAACAGAAGATTGTTTCGCATCAAGCATTTTTGAGAACTACCTGAAGAGCTCCTCGTTGAACTTCATACTCTCCTTTCTTTCCATCTGCTTGCATTCATATTGCTTATAGAAAAGCCGAATCACTGTATTAAGCAGCCAGTGGCCAGGAATGCAACATTAACTTTGATTTTCTTGTATTGTTGTTTTAGCCTCTGAGTCTTCTCAATATTTTTTGCCTTATTGTGGATTGCGCTAATCAGTTTCACAAGTGCTTACAGGAAAATTTTTTATATTTTGCAGTCCAGTTATAGACAGAATGGCTTTTAGTGTTGGTGTTTGCATGTTTTATTACATTTTTATGGCTATAGTTAAGAGTTGTTGGTTACTTGTCTCATGTTTTACTATTTGTATTGCTACTATAGCAATCACAGTACACCTACATCTCTCAAAAGGTCCTCTTATGCTGGTAAAATAACCTGTGTTAGGAGCTAAAAATGTAGTTCTGAGAACAACAGTTTCCTCCAGTTGATGTAGTAATTGAATTCGATCTACATACAATATTGCACAAGGAAAACACCAGGTGCATGCCTTTGAGATCGGATCTCAGTGCAGTTTTGTTCTGTTCTTTGTATGGCTTTGAATCACAATTTAGTCTGCCAGGGGTCTTTTATTTTTAAAATTGGCCAGATTATCTATCATCCTCCTTTGTCTGACTTCCTGTCTTTACTCCATACCTGCTCTGTGCAGCTTAATTCAGATTTTATTAAAAGAAAAAAGAAAAGAAAAGAGAAAAAAGGAAAAGGGAAAAAGAAAAGAAAATACAACTGTGCAATTTTAAGCAGGGATACACTTCTGGGACTATTCTGAAATACTTTGTGGGTCATCCTGTGAAATTGCAAGCACCGTCTTACTGGGGTCAGAATGTAACACAGCCACGCCTGGTGGATTCCTGCGGTTAGAGAGAGACAACCCCAGCAATCAGACAATCTCCTATGCAAGCTGGCGACTATGGGAAGAAAGAACTCCTTTTTTACAGGAAGGGATCTCCAGCAGAACAAGGCTCAGGGAGGTACAAGGAGAAAAGCATACCAATAGACTGGTAGACCACCTCCAGCAGTTACTAGAGCTATAAATAAAATTCTTACTGTCTAAAAGAATCTTAAGGCAGTGAGATCTGAGACAAAATAAACAGATTTTTAAAAAGTGATGAACACATTATTCGAGATATCATCTGAAACCCACTTTTGGGGCGATTGTGGCTCAAGAGTTGGGAGTTCGCCTTGTAATCGGAAGGTTGCCGGTTCGAGCCCCGGCTTGGACAGTCTCGGTCATTGTGTCCTTGGGCAAGACACTTCACCCGTTGCCTACTGGTGGTGGTCAGAGGGCCTCGTCTCTGTCAGTGCGCCCCAGGGTGGCTGTGGCTACAATGTAGCTTGCCATCACCAATGTGTGGATGACTAAATGTGTAAAGCGCTATACAAATACAGGCCATTTTACCATTTCACTTTTTATAGATCACATGTTCAGGCTTGCAGCTACTTGTCCTTAGTTGTAAAGATGGCATTGATTATTGCTTGTATCTCCAGTGAAGACAGATAGGGCATGTTAGAGCAGTGAAAGCCACGTCTCTCTGTGCTAATCCCATTACAGGTTAATCTGCGCTTTGCAGGTCAGTGTGGGGGAAAGATACAGGAAAAGAAAAAGTAAGTCCAACAGATAACTTCATGCATATGTACTTCTATTAGTCATTTATCATGATGAAAATAAGGAGAATTATGTCATAATTATTGTGTGGGGATTTATGGTGTGCCAGATACGTGCTTGATAGGGTTTGGATTTCTTTCTAATAGATTCTGTAAGAGTTACAATTTATACTGCTTTGTCATGTTCACCTTAAGATCTGATGTTACACAATCCATGCAGTATTAATCTGGTTTAAACCAACTAGAGTTGCAGCTTCCCTGGAGCTTCAGCACTGACATGGGGGTCCAGGACAGAGCCAAGAAAAAGTTTTGCATAACCGCAGCAAAGGTTAGAGAACAGGGGGGAAAAAATAGAAGGTAGTTTTCAGGTCATCATTAGTAAAACCTGCACGTCCGATACAGCTCTCATTCTGCAATAATCTTTGTTTTAGAGACATGGCTCCATTAACTATACTTTTCAGTTGTATTAATGGTAAGGGCCTGGCAGTGAATCGAAACTCCCTGAAATTAAAGTTTAAAGACAGTTTCTGACTTTGAACAATGGCAAACATTAAATATCGGAGACAAGGCTTAGCTTTTGTCTTGGTATAACCAAAAATACGACCTACGCATGTGGTTTCATCGCACATCAAAAACAGGAAAGTATCTGGTTTTTAGCTTCAAGCAATAAATAAAGGAATATTTTTCAAGGCAAATATTCCTTTTACTTTTATTGGTGCTATTATATTTCTATTTTGGTTTTTATACGGCCTCTTTTGTATCCACATCCAAATTGCTGATCCCTCTCCAACTAAAAAGCTATTTGGCCCTTCCACATGAAAATCTGCAGATGTATCATCTTCGATTTCGGTTTTCCTGCCACAGAAGCCTTGTGCTTAATCTTACTTGGATGTGTTGCTCCAGGTTTGATCTCAATGGCGGAGCGGCTCCAACTGTCCTTCTCCACCTGCGACATCCTCTCGCGGGTCATCTGGTAGGAATCATCAGTGGCACACACAGTGATCTTGTCCTGGATGCTGCCCTGACCTTCCAGCTGCTCGCGGCCGTCACTACAAGATAAAAAACAGCCAGCTGTTGAACTTCACGGCATTCTGCTGCTTTTTAAAAACATCCTTTAAGTTATCTCAGAGCAGGATGCCAGCGGAGAACCCTTGCAGCAGAAAGTGGCTTTGCGGCGGAATCTGGCTAAACCTGTGGTTGCTGTATGTTATGTCACTGTCTAGATTTAGCTCTGCAGCCTGTGACATGTGAGAAAGGCTATATATCTTGGTTCAGAGCAGGACAGACCATGTAGAAAAACCGCCAGGATTAACTTGGCTCCTGTCGGTATGCTTGCAAAACAAGAATCATCTTGGCCAAAAGTAAAAAGTTAAAATATGAACCTGGGCTCCATTAATGGTGCAAATAAATCAGAGATTTACAGAGCTGCCAAAATCCAAAAAACAAACAAAAACAGAACAAAATTTAAAAAAGCAGCAATTTCTGCTCATTTGAGACATTTTCACTATACAATAACATAAGTGACCGATGGCCAGTCTTTCACTCTGTCCTCCAAATATCAAAACAAATGTAGGGGGCAACGGGAGCAAGATATTGCTGTCATGCTGATGTGCTGTTTCTCTTGGCTGCAGTAACTGGCTGAAATCAAAACTAGTTAAAGTTCAGGCCACAATTAGCCATCTGGCACCAAGAAGCCGCAACAGAGCATAACCTTTAGTTTCCAAGCATATCCACTCCATAAATAAGGCAATGCGGGTCTCAGTAATGAGAGGTTCGGCCCAGAAATTTACAGGAAATTACAAGTGCTTCATGGTCTGTACGGTGAGATGCAAGCAAACAGTCTCTTCTGATTTGCAAGCATAGGGAGACAGTGTCTTCTGAGGTTATGAGCCACTACAAGAGGATCAGACCACTTACACATCTGGAAGCTCAAAAGAGTACTTTGCAAAATTCTCCACAAATGATGCACAAGCAATACGCAATCCTTCTTCATAACCATTTATGACCCACTGGAAGTGGGTAGTGGTGTACTTCTTTGTTTGTATTTTCTTCTGCATTTGGAACATTTTTGGGCTGCAACCTTCAGACAATACGTGGATGCCAGAAGCCATGTACGCAGGCAACCAGTTACCAGACTGAAGGGGGCTGAAAATGTGGATGCAGCAAAACAAATCTCCTTCCAGACTTAATCTGAGGTTGGCCTTCACCCAACCAGCCTAAATTGTTGATGCAATGCAAGATGGATCTTGGTTTAAACATTTTTGCAATCTTCTATTTTCTAGTTTGGCCCAACTTGTGTGAACTGTAGCTTCACTTTCTTGTTCTTAGCTGATAAGAGGGTTTAAAGGTTCGATAAGTTGTCCTTGCAGAGAAGCTTTTTTACATACTTTTGTTGTAATAACTGATTATTTGAGTTGTTGCCTTCCTATTAACCCAAAGCAGTCTGATCATTCTCCTCTGACCTCTGGCATCAACAAGCATTTTCATCCAGAGAATTGCCACTCTCTGTATATTTTATTTTTCTGACCAGTCTCTGTAAACCCTAAAGATGGTTGCGCTTAACTCAGCTTTCTTCCTCATTCTGGTGGTCTGTTTGAACTTCAGTTTACATGGCTAAATGCACTGAGCTGCTGCCGTGTGATTGGCTGGTATGTGGGTATGAAGTTTGTGTGTACATCTATTTGGTCTTAATAAGTGATAATAACCAACATAAATGTTAGCAGCATTTTTTAAGTCTGCAGGTGGTTCACTGGGTTGTGTGTGTGTGTTCTGGCAAATTCGGTCAGGCATATTGAGCGAGAACTTTTGGCTGCGTTTATCCAGAGAAGAATAGCCAAGTTTGAAGCTTTAACAAAGAGTTCTTTTTTTTAACTGAAAATATTTGCCAAAATTCTTTGCTGATTAATGTAACGGGGAAAAAGGGATTTTTGATTAGTCTTCCATGGTGCTCAAAGTTGGAACTTGATTCAGTGACGATAACAGTACTCGACTTGTGAAAATAAGTTTCGGATTCATACCTCGACACATACTGATGGATGCAGTCAAAGCTGGCTTGTGGCTGGTCTTTGCTGTCGCTGGACAAGTAAAAGGAAAAGACACGGAGAGCAGAAGGAGAATCTGAAGTGGGAGCTGGGATCTTGATGTACTGTGGAGAAAACAGAGGAAAAGATTTTTATTTTAGCAGATGCAAATAATAACAAAGTCAAATGAATGACCAAGTTGCATAAGCGTGTTAAACGCTGCCACATAATGATGTGCAACATGTATTCCAGGTTTTCCTGCCAGCTGATTTTGTCCTTAAAACAGCTTATGTAAATATTGTGTGACAGCATTACCACGTGAAGTAAAAGAATGGTTTTATTGTTTCATTTGACTGCCAGCTAGTTGCTTTAACTTATCATTTTCCTAAGAGATTAAGCGTCTTTTATCATATTTCAAACTGTCAACTCATTGTAGGGAAAAGCAATTATCTACTCAGCACAATTTCAGGCAAGCTGATGCCAGATGCATTTAAGCCAAGAACACGGGACCATCCAAAGTCAAGATTTCTGCAATCAACATAAATCAGTGAAGTTTTTATTTTCACAACAGGATGCCACAGAAATAAGACTAAGTAACATGCACAATAATGCATAATACCACCAAAGGGTATTTACTTTATTTCATCAACAATTTTACCCAACAGGATGTTAAATGGACAAAAAGCAGACTGATACTTCTTTTAAATTTCCAGTGGGGTTAATAATATGCAACCAGGGGCCTTTAAAAAGAGGCTTTAAAAAAATTAAAATCTAACCAATTCTTTGTCTTAATAGTATGGGAATGTGCCAAATGTCAAAGTGAACAGGTTGCTTAAGTTGAGTCAGTGAACTATCACTTGAATCAGCCAATTTATAGCAAGTTTTTGCTTATTTGTTTGGTTTGTGTGCAAAAGTGAAACCCCCCCCACCCCCCAAAAACCTACATTGTGCACTGGCTGCCCAGCACAGCAGACACATGCAGATAGCATGGTTTCAACAGGAAAGGGAACAACGGTGAAGTTCACCGCGAGGGGGAGGAGGATAAATAAAAACATTAAAAATAGCACACAGAAAATTGCTGCTTTGTGTATTTTGACTTCTATCTTCTGTGCGACAGGGGCTAAGCTAAAACCTCCAAAGGGAGGCGCCCAGGAGACATCCTAACCAGATCACAGAACCACCTCAACTGGCTCCTTTCCTTTTTAGCAGTACTCAGCCACATGATACGATGCGGTTCTGTGTAGAACCTACGGACAACCAACATACTGCCACATGGTGATCTTGAGGAAAAGGTTCCTTTATCTTGTTCCACCACCACAACACAAATTAGAATTTCATTTATTCACTGTAGAGCTTACATTAAACTCAAACATTCAGTGACTGATATTGGAAACATGACAGTACACAAAATCCCTTTGGGGTTGGGTCAGGAAGAGCACCTGATGTTAAAAAAAAATACATTAAAATAACAATATTTGTTGCTACCTGCTGTGGCAACCCCTTATGCAAATAAAGGAGCGTCTCAAAGTAGTTTCTGCATTACATTACATGATAAGTCATTAAAACAATTAAAATTCAAACTGGAAGTAACAATGATCGGCTCTCGCTCCTTTGAGCACCCCATATTAAACTGGCAAAAATGGTGCAAATTCCAGTTGGATCTGGAACGTGAGCTATTTACAGATTTCTTTCCTCAAGCATGTCTAGCTCTTCCAAAATGCAATTCATTTTTGTAAACAACAAACAGAGCAATTTTATTAGCACCTTCTTACCGTTTTTTTCCCCCTAAAAGTCACACTCATGTGTGCACAATAGTGTCTGATCCATACCGCACACAGGTTGGAAAACGCATACTGAAACCAGGCGACACGTCAAAGTCTGTTAGAGAAGAAATCTGCCAATGCAATGTGATGATTATCTCTGGGGTAAAATGTGGGAGATGATTAAAAACAAAAACACTACAGTTGCTTGAGAACAAACGCTTGGACTATGACAAATGAGCTGTGGAGAAACACTGCATTAAAATGACAGGGTTTACACACCTTTTTAGAAATAACACTGAAACATCACTGGCTTCATTTTTTTGTTTTGTTTTCGTAGCATTTCAACACAGTCTCGCATGTGTAAATACAATGAATCACACACACACACACACACACACACACACACACACACACACACACACACACACACACACACACACACACACACACACACACACACACACACACAGTTTCTCTCAGAGGTTTTAGACACTTTGTACTGCTCTGTAACTTTAAATAAATCTCCTTGGGTAAGCAGTGTTTTTAAGAGTCCGCTCCACTGAGGCGTCCATGAGATCTCCTGGCAGACTCAGTGGAGCGCAGCAGAGCCAAGGCTGCAACCTCCAGGGCAGACCAATGCATGTGAGTGTACACACACACACACACACACACACACACACACACACACACACACACACACACACACACACACACATATAATAACAGATTTGGAAAAAGGAGCATGAGAAAAAAGTTAGGATCAACGTTGATTTGACCACAGAAAAAGATGTAATTGTAGGTCTGTGAGCAAAATCCTGAAATATTTACTTTCATTTATGGGAAATTTGTAGCAGCGTTTGTTTTCTGTTTTTTTGAGGGGGCATATGAGTGAGTAAAGGCCACTTCATCAGCTACAGGAAATACAGTGACTGAGTTGAGTCTCAGAGTTCAGAAGACATCCACATTGTCATCGCAGCTATTCGGCACCGTCTCCTAACAGTGGCCAGGGGGATCAGCAGTTTCATATCGGCCCATTCTTCATGCTGCTGGCAGCTGTGGCGTCCTTTTGGGTTGGGAAGCAGCTTAAAGTGCAGATATCACGGGGGATTTCCTCTGCTTTCTCCTTTTCTGTCCCCTCACTACATGACTCTGGTTTCATTCAGAACACAATGTGCAGTCCCCGCTCAGATTTTTCCAGCTCCAAGTGTGGACGTGACACAGATGCTCGGGCTTGGGCATTAGCACTGAACGGTACAAACACATACCACAGAATGTCGTTTCTAAGTTACTTAAGCTGAATATAGTCTAAATAAAGAATCAGACTCTAAAAAAGAACTTATGATTGGTATGCATGCCCTTTTAGAAATTGCTTTGTTTTTATTAGGTACATATTCACATTTAAATGGCGGCAATTACACAACTTTAGGAGCCAAAAATGATTATGCTGGTTTAGGATACCTCAGTTTTCCATTAAACTCACATTCTGACATCTCTGCCTTTATAGACACTTTTGCACATTGCACATGTTCAAATGCTCATCAATGCAAATATCCAAGCAGCCAATCACATGGCAGCATCTCAATGCATTTAAGCTCAAAGTTCAAAATATTCAAAACATAAGGAACCATTTATTTATTTCATTCATCGATGATCAAATTGTTTGTTCTGAATGTCACCGAAGTGTCAGACTGCCACACTTTGTAAAAGCAGTTACTTATTTTTGGCTATTCTGACGTTTTTGCACCATTTTTCTCGTTTCTTGCTTTTCCCCCACCACTATTTGATATTAACCGCACGTGTTTAATTTAAAGCTTCGATTAGCTCAACAAAAGATCAACTCCCTTATGTTTCACCTGGGTGGAAAATAGTTTCTATTGCTTGCCTCCATATACAGAGATATAAATGTTGAATGCATTTTGGATAAATTAGCAAGTATAATTTGGTCTCGTGTGAAGAGCTGAAGGTGAGGAAGTGATGATGGCACATTGTTTATATATCAGTTTTTCAAAATCAAAAGTCTCTACATATCTAGAATAAAGACATCATATGCTATGTTTTACGTGTGTGCCACTTTAAAGAAACAACAAGAGCCTCATAGGCTATTAAACTGAACAAAACTAATACTGTTATAGGGAATTCTGATCTACTCTCATTCAGCTGTGTGGCCCATTACCTCTGTGTATTTGCCTTTAAGTCACCTCAGATGTTTTGCAAGTGTGCAACAAAGAACAGACGTTGGGTCTCTTTTCTTATCAGCCTGCTGCACATGTCTCTACTTGCAGGCTTTCATCACAGGAATTTATACAACCTATATTTAGCTGAACTCAGATGGGACAGAGCAGTTTACATGTAGCTACACAGGTGGATCTCAGTTCCTGAAAAAGTTGTGTTTTTAATTCAGCCTTTGCTGAACTGTGTAATGTTTTTCTGAGATAGTCCTGCAAGTTAACAGTGGATGTCTCATTGTTTATAAGAAGATGGAATACAAAAACATGTTGATTACACAGGGGAGAAGACCAAAAGCATTCCCCCCCCACCATAAGACATTTCTGTTAATGATTCATAACGCGATGCCTGCATTTTCTTAAAAGCAAAAAAACAAAACAAAAAAAACA
This sequence comes from Oreochromis aureus, assembly GCF_013358895.1. Lineage (NCBI taxonomy): Eukaryota > Metazoa > Chordata > Actinopteri > Cichliformes > Cichlidae > Oreochromis > Oreochromis aureus. Next base: position 30,094,425 of record NC_052942.1, on the reverse strand, counting down.
GAACAGCAATAAAGTTTAAAGTCTTGTAAGTTAAACAACCACATCAGGCACACAAATAAAAAGGCTGATTTACATACAGATGTCACTGCAATCACTAACGCTTAGTGCATCTCTCTCAGTCCAAATCATTTTACACCTACAGATTATTTCACGCAACAACCACTCAAGCTGCAAAACCAGAGAAGCAGCCATTAAATAAGAGCTTATGTTTCATCTGAAAAAGCAGAGAAACAGTCTGAGACAAGCAAGGGAAAAAATCTATTAGCTGATCGAACAGAAAAGCACTCATGAACTGTTTTGAGAAATATAATTATTATATTTACATCTAAAAGTAAAAGCACAATTACAAAAAAATTTAACTGAACAAACAAACAGAGTAAGAGTAAGACTCAGAGAACACTAGATTATTATAGTGTATTATAGTGTGTTGGGGACCATGACCAGTCTCATCATGATCCACTCATGATCCTCTTATGCATATTGCTTATTTCTTCTTTCGTCGCTCATATATTGTGTGTTTTACATTGCTGTGCTTGAGAGACACCATCGACCAGAACCAAAATCCTAGTATGTGTTTGCACATATATTTGGCCAATAAATGCGATTCTGATTCTCTGCATCATGTCCTGCAACTCCTGTTAGAGACTTCTGGATAACATCTGGATATGGATAGCATCTATGCTATCTATTACACACGATAGCTAAACATTAGTCAAACAAATACAAACATGAGTAATTCTGATACTGTAAATCTGATATCTGTACTTTTTTGTCACTCTTAATATGAAGAAGTAAAATTGTATTATTGGTATTAAAGTCTTAAATTAAACCTCCAGAGGTGCTCTGTTAGCGTGCTAACAAGCTTAACTAAACTTAAGAACACCGAAAATACTATGCTAAATATTAGCACACGTAACAGGGAATTTATACTTGTGTTAAATTTATGACTTTGGTAATTCGTAACCAAAAACACCCCAGAAACACTACAACATAACTTAGGCCGTAACCTGATGTGCACCTCCCTGGAAATGTAACTACATGTTGGGTTAATGCAGCTCGCAGCTGTTTTGATTGGCCTGTTCAGTACTGTCTAATACTCCTGTGCAGCTACTTTTTCGCTGCAGGTTTTGGATTTAATCAGTGACAAAAAATTATCATAGCTTCAATATAATGACTCACTGATGGAGATGCAAAAACTTTCAGAACGGATGTGAGATAATGTACGAAGTAGTCGAAAAACCCGAGGGACAAATATTTTTTGAAGATTTAAAACACTGACCACAACATAGAGAAGCATTCAAAGATGGAAAAGTCCCCACGTTTTAATTGTTTCACATGTGGCTGCCACCACATATGAAACATTGGGACACTGCCAGAAGATAATTAACATATAAAACACCTTGTAAAAGCATCAAAGCTGGTAATAGCGTTGGCCATTCATGAAAGTTAGGTTGAAGCCTCTACAACGATTCAGCGCAGAAGTCTAAGAAGTCAAAGCCCCCAAAGAGGAAGGCACCAACTCAAGGAAGCCTCTGATCAACTGTCCTTCAGACAGGGCATCACACAGCAGATCTCTGTCAGCTTAGAGACCAATGTAACCTTGGATTCACCAAGAAAACAAGGCGCAAACATCGTTCTGCTAATTGTGTTAGTTCATGATACATTTTGTTTGATTGTAATTCAATCACCTGACTCTTAAAAGCCCAAATATGCAAATGAGATAATGAAGTATTTAAAGTCGTAAAGTTAAAGTCGCCACTCTGTGAATACATAGACAGCCCTCACTGCAGGAGGGGAGACCAGATCACCTCCTCGCTAATTAGCACACAAAACCCCTGAACGACCGATTTAAGCTACTTTCTTGACCTGTGGAGAACATTCTCCAACCCACTGTGATCTGCATACTCAACCTGAAACTCAACCACTCACGTTCAGATACGTCACAACATCCTGATCAGTGCCTCAACTAACTGGTACGCAAGTTACTTCTGAAAACCTGATCATCTGATAACCTGGTGCAAATTAATTGCTCCTTTCTTACAAAAACACAAAAACAACTTTTACCTTAGTTACCGGCTTAGTTACCCAGGTGATGCTCAGGTTGTCTCTCTTTCCGGTTTGGTTGACTCCTCCATATCCGTCACTAAGTTTTACTGTGTTGATGTTTGTGCTTGACTGAAGCTTGAATTAGAGAAATCTAAGTCGTATCTTATGACATAACTAGAAACCCCGCCTCGCAGGAAGACCCCTCCTCACCCCACACTGCAACTTTCCATGCCATTCAAGCTGTTTTGGGCTGTATCGACCTGATGCGTAACTACATTTCTCGGGAGGTGCATGGAAGGTTTTGGTGTAGGATTAACTTAGAATATAATTTAATAGTACTGCACAACTGGTTGTGAACAATTTTGACTCCAGTTTCTCTACAACAGTGGCATCCAAACCCAGGTCTCGAGGGCCGGTGTCCTGCAGGTTTTAGATGTGTCCTTGATCCATCACAGCTGATTCAAATGGCTAAATTACCTCCTCAACATGTCTTGAAGTTCTCCAGAGGCCTGGTAATGAACTAATCTTTTGATTCAGGTGTGTAGACCCAGGGTGAGATCTAAAACCTGCAGGACACCGGCCCTCGAGGCCTGGAGTTGGCCAAGCCTGCTCTACAAAGTAATCTAACATTCCTGAGTCTTGCTCCATCCATCCACCTTCTTCCACTTATTCAATTCAGAGTCACGCTGGAGCCCATTCAAGTTGTCACAGGACGGAAGGCGGACTATTCCCTACAGGTTGCCACTCTATCTCAGGCCCAACACATAAAGACATCTATTCACACTCACATTCACACCTTTTAGCCAGTTTAGAATCACCTAATATGCATGTCTTTGGACTTTGGGAGGAAGTTGGAGTACCTGGAGAGAACATGCAAACTGCACACAGAAAGCCCCAAAGTGGACTCAAACCCAGGGCCCTCCCGCTGCGAGGTGACAGTCCTAACCACCCGGAACTAAATTTGTAGTTTTGCTATTTCAATATATTTTATCAACAGAAAACATTTTCTGTCTTATTGCATAATAAAAACTCAAAATAAACACAGAAACATGGTGCTCATGTGAGTTAGACAGACGGTGATGAGTCCTGCTGCTTGATTTGAATATGACTTCCAGTGTAATCTGACTTTCACGTGAAGCCTGATAAGCATTCATGGGTGATATGTGACAGAAGAAAGGTGACTAAGCGCCACACTTCACAGGACAGAAGAAATTGTACTGGTGGTATTTAAAAAAAAAAACTAAAAATCTGCGCACTAACTTTTCTTTTTTAGCAGCATAAGTTTTTGTCAGCTTACAGCTGAGTTCACACATCAAACTTTGCAAATGTAAGGCACTTCTAGGTGAAAATTAAAAGTCTGTAATTGCCAAGAGCATCCACTTTTTATACAAGGCTGCCGCTTCTTCAGTCAGGAGTTCATTACAGGAGGTTTTCACAGTAACTTTCAATAATTTATGGACTGTTGTGCTGCGTGCCGTCACAAGACTACAGCTGTCACAGATGCCCCGTCACGCAGTGCACGTAGGAGCAGTAGCTGGCCGCTCCACAGGCAGACATCTAGATCCCCACCGTCCAAACTACAACAATCACTCTTGTTCCCAGCCACTGGGGCCCATGCCAAAGCCAAGCGTATTCTCTTGAGAGACAAACACTGCAAATCAAACCCAGAGAGGCGCTCCAACAAAAAGACTGGGCACTTTAAGAGTTCAACTGACCATGAATAATGAAATATTTATTGTCTTCCTTTGAAGTGAAATATTCAAAGAATCTGTGGGGTTGCTTCTGATCTTTGTGCTTTTTAAATGAGGCAAAAAGAAAACCAGATTAACCAAACAGGGCGCAAGTAATCAGGACGGTTAGGTATTCATACAAGTATTAAAGGGTCTCTTCGTAAGAAATTGTTGTAATAAAAATTGCTTTGAAAGGGACTTCTGACCTCAGTAATGCTCAGTGACCCCAGAGGCCACAAGGCAAAGAGGCAAAGCAAGCAGAGGCTGAATCTGACAAATGTTTCTGTTATCCCAAATCGAGGGATAACAGAACTCATCATTCTTTTTTTATTGTAAGTTAGACAGTTGGGCAGCCTTGTTCCAGTTTCTGCCTTTTCACTAATTCCCCCACCATCAAATATTATGCCTCTCCTAAATCGTGTCTGTGGTGCAAAGTCCATATGTCAGTCTGCGTCTCATTATTGCCATAGGTTTCACCATTCGTTTCCTTTGAGCTTTTCTGTTTCATCTGTGTTCTTCAATTGTTAACGATTTGAAATGTGATCAGGTTAAAATGATCATGAAAGGTGCCATTGTCCCAACTAAAACGTGCAAGCTCATAGGAAAGAGACATCAGTCAATCAAACAAATCTAAATCCGCCTAATTAAATGAAGACACCTGTGTGATCACACCAGCCCATCAAATAAGAAACCCAACGCTGCCGCGCACTGATAAATGAGCACCGAGTTTAACTGCAGTGTTCACTTTAATGTAATTTTCCGGATCTCAGTTTCTCCACCAAGAGTAGGTCACTCCCTTTATTGCACACACAAATCCATTCCCTCAGGCCTCCAACAGTTTTAATCATGATCTTTCCATATTTATCATGTTACATATTAGGCTGAATAAATGAGCAGACATTTAAACTTTTCACCCCCTTGGATTATGTAAGGGAACGCAGCAGCAGTTTAAGGCTTGGCAAATCTATACTTGCATTTCTCTCGGTTTCTTGAATGTTGAGCTGAATGCCACATCTGTGCAAACAAACTAAAAAAAATAAATAAAATACAAGTACACATTTTACGTTTACCCAAAATTTAGCATGTGTACACCTACATAAAAGCCCCAACTTGTTGCTGAAGAGTATTGTGCTTCTTTAAATTATAAATTATAATCTATAATGCAACTTCATGCATAGATGGTCAAATCCTAGCAAGACTTAAATTTGTTTAATGAGTTTTAGGACAAAATACTGTCAGATAATGAGACAGCAGTTGTATGTTCAGGTTCATGTGACGGGAAACAAACAAGGAGAATGAACAGAGACATCTTGCACGTAGCACACAGCAGGAAATAATCCACTTCAAAAGCATTCAAGCTACATGCTTTGTGTGGTTTAGGCCACAGGCAGTATAAAAGATGTACGTGGCCACGGTGATGGCACTCACTGGTTTTGTACTACAGATTTTCAAGTCTCCGTTATTTGAAACGAAGCGTGGAGTGCAAACACCAACATCGGCAGGCTTGGTTAAAAAACCGCATTCGCAAACTGCAGCACAATCCAGTGAGCACAACAGTCCAACAGCTGGGTGTAACATACAGATAGATATCTGCTAATTACTGCGGAAAACCAGACTGAAAACCCCCCCCCACTACAATTTAATTCACCAAAACTGAAGCGCAAAGCTTTTGCCTGGTCTCTGCTATAAAACAAGTCATTAGTCATAAAAATCCATTAAACCCCCCTATAGAGCAATCTATAGAGGCTAAAGCTGTTCCTTAAAATTGGATGTAAACATGTCTTTTAACACTGTACAGTTGGGCTTTTTCAGTCTGTGGTGTTCGACTCACTTTTGAAGCCAGACCTGCCACATAGCAGCAAGCTGACATAGCAGGTGAACTACAGTGGTGTTGTGACACAGTTCTGATTTATTTTAAATTAAGTGTTGTCAGCCCAACCCTACATACTCCAAGAGCCCTATTCATAGTAGGATGGCTGCAGTCACCCGTGCTATCCTTACACGTGTTCCACTGGACATTAAAGGGTGGGAGGGAGCTGGCAGGTTAAGGTCTATTTATTCATCTAATCAGACTTTTGCATTGTTGTATACAGATGATGAGTAATGTCTAGAAAAGTTCACGGCTTCAGTGCATGTGTAACTATAGTCTAAACACATCATAATAACTGGGTTAGGTGCGACTGACAGACTGTTTCACCAATGACGTGCATGTGAGCGCGATTTATGGCTCTGTGCGCTGTCTGGCTCGGTCCAGTTTACAGATTCAGACTTGCTTGATCACTAAAGCATCAAAGCAATCTTTTTAATTCTTAAAAAAAAAAACCTAACAATAACTCTTTCCCACCATAGTTAGGTATACAACGAGCTACACCCTAATTTTCTTCAAAATGAGTTATCCTTCGAGGTGGACAACCTCACTCTTACACAGTGTGTCACCAGGCTGTTGATCCCACCTAACGCAGTAAATACACTGTACTTCAGCTGAAGGCAAACAATAGTTTATGAGTAAGTACCCCTGCCTCCACAATGCCAGCTTTTTATTTTTCCCCACACTGTCTGTTTCTGAGTTTTAGACCACAGCTGAGAGATAACGCTGCCATAAATTGCATGACTTGGAAGCTCAGAAGTGTGTGGGCAGATCTTTGAAAAGTGGCTGTCTTTACATACTGCTCTGAGAGCAATATGAGTGCAAATGTACATCCTCACAAGTCAGCATTTGCAAGATTTCAAACCTCAGAAACAAGCTGATGCACCAGGGACACTGACAATGTTTGCAGACATTGGATAGCTTCTTTCCAGCATATCTAAACATTATGCAAGCTTTACAAACTAAGATTCAATCTTGCAAAACCTCCATTTTAATTAGACAGAGTTTCAAAACTGAACAATTTTCATCCCAGACAAAGCCACTCACTTGCACACACAAGATTTTTAATTTCTACCTGAAAAATACTCCCCATGCAACCTGCAGCTGTTCCTGAAGGAAAAGAATCAGCTGCTGGGTTTTTGACACAGTAAAAGTTGAGTCTGTCAGCCTCTGTGGTGACTGTATCTTAATGAGCCACAGTTCACTCTCTACTGTCATAAATGTCTCCACACGTTGAAGGTGCAGGACGGGAAAGGCTCATTTTCCTGGCTTTATCAAACTATAAAGTCGATTGAACAAAAACTGTGAGAGACTGCTGTCGGTGCACAGGGCTTATGTTTCCTGCTAGCTTTTGGTTGAATGTGGGGTCTGGGTGTAGATCTCATGCAGGCTATTGTTTCCACATCCTCTGCAGCCTGAGTAATGGCCTTCTGAAAACAGGCCGTCTTTTGTCCTGGCCTCCCCGGCTCCAGAGTGAGATGCCATGGCACTGCTTCCCTTTCTGGTTGATAGGAGGAGGAGAAGGTGGAGGAGGGAGTGAAACCTGTCGCCACCACCACTGTCTGTTATCAGCAGGAGGCAAGTCACTCTGAACTGGCTGCTAATGCAAACTGTGCATGTGTGTGTCTGTGCTAATCCAGCATGAGCAAAGAGGCTCAGCTCCAGCTCGTCTCACCGGGGCGTAATCAGCATTACTGCCACTCATAAGAGTGAAGAGGGAGAAAGGCCAAAGTGTAGTTATCAGCCAAACATCTCCACCACTGGTTTAAAGACAGACACACACACACACACACGCTCAGACAGCCAGCCAACCACCACCCTCATCCTCACCACACTTCAGTAAACACTACTTCTCATCATCTCATCGCAAACAAAAGGGCCGAATCGTTCCCAGGGCCACAAGTTGACACATGCCATTTAAGACAAGTCCCCTCCACAATGGAGGACAGAGATACAAAACACAATGTGTGTCTGTGTTTCAGGCTGCTTGGAGGAGAGGGGGCAGGGTGTGGCAGAGCCGAAGAGGAGAAACATACAAAGAGAGAAACCAGTGATTTTGAGTGTTTTTATGCAGGCGTGCGTTTATGATCCCACAGTCAATCAGTCAATGCTTGGAGCTATACTGTGTCTTCTCTCTTGCTGAGTTCCACATGCCGACACTGGGTGATTAATGTGGCCGCCTTGAGTGGGAGACAGTGCATGTAATCAAGCCCCAGCCTGTAATCACCTTCCATTCCTTTTCATTTGCAGTTTCACAGAGGGGCAGAGCTGCTGCCAAAGCTGCAAGCTCCAGCACTGGGGCGGAAGAGGCCGATATGAAGGAAAAGGAGGAAGTGGTGCTGCGCCACAAGCATCCCTCGAGGTTTCTCCCCCCTCTAATGCCAAGAACGATACATCTCTGGCAGGTGCCCGAGGGCCAGACTGTCAACTTCAACAAATTGTGGGTCACTGTTCCTGACAAAAAGTCACTCCTTCCACCCTCCAAACTAAGCAGGATCCTCCCCTGAAGGGTATGTTACCCAACATACCATGATGCACGTGTGCAGGGGTGGGGAGAGACAAGTGGCCCTTTACACCTCATTAACTTGTGTGTGAATTTACACATAAGGGAATTAGACAGGAAACGGGACAAGCGAACCAAAATGTGCTCTGTATCTCCGAGCTGCTTGATTGGACAGAGGACGCTTTTCCAGAGCTAATGAATCTCAGAGGAACGCCTGCATTTTTTCATTTTTTATTAAAATAAAACAAAACAAAAAAACCTCACCAACACATAAATAATCTGGTCAGCACATAAGAATATTCACAAGAAAGAGCACTGATTTTTTTCCCACCTGAGAAGACAGCATTTTCTAAACATGCTGAAGGAGGTGTGCAGTCATTTTTCTTGAGAGGCCTGGTATTTTTTTGTTGTGGGTGATTAGATTTCATATGCATTTTGTATATCTTATATTTTATGTGGTATTTGTTGCATTTTTTAAAAATATGCTTTAAGTTGGCATGGGTGCTAGCTTGGACAGACGATGTACTACAAAGCAAGCTCAAGGCAGCCAGACTTCATTCATCTCAGCTCACTTAACTTAAAAGCTCAGTCAGATAACTGGTATCACAACGGTGGAAATCGACTTTCTCTGTTAACTCAGACTTTCTGCTTCAGACTCTGGACATGCTCACATTAAAAGGTGCGCCTGGCACATTATTTGATTCCCCACCCAAGACCACAGCTACACATCGACCTTTGGATTTAAACATTAATAAAGTCAGTCAGGTTACTCAGGGTGATCAGCCTAATAAATGAGACCTCCAAACCACTTTAATATGTCGCCAGATCAAAGGGAAATTTATTTTATTGCTGAAATAGGTATCATTGGTGATAAATAGCCATAAATGTAACTGATCAATTTTCTAATCTAAGCTCTGTTAGCTGCTATTCTTGAAGTTGGAGATTAAAGCCAAGCATGAAAACACTACAAATGTTCTGTATCACCAACTGAAAGTATGTAAATTCCACTGACAATGCAGTATGTGCTGCAGATACTTTATAGCTGGGCTTCCTTCAGTGGCTTTAGCAAGTCGTAAGTCATACAGGCCAAGAGACAGGCTGGTGACCCCCTGGCAAACCCTTTCGTTGCTAGGGAAAATGTGTATTCCTGGACTGGTTGGTGAGCTGTTGCTTAGTTTGGCTAGGTGAAATTGGTTTAAAATAAGATACACAAAAATCTACTTACAGTTGCTTTGGTCGCCAGCAGGTTGCCTCAGTGTGTTTCCTGAATAAGTTGGAAGTTCTAATTTGAATCTGGAATTGGATCTGGAACGACCCAAGATGGCGCCAATGAACGTAAACTGTAGTAAAACTGCAAAATTTTTCATCTTTACTTCTACTATTAAGGATTTGTGACTTGCTAAATAAGCTGTCCACAGAGCACTGACCGGGCTCTGTCGATGGATGTGCTGCAGCTGTGTTTTTAAGCACAAAAAACAAGTATTGTGCTTTACTGCTGGTGATACCTGAATATCCTGCAAACTTCCCAACTTGCATGCAAACAGTCACCAACTACTTGCTCAACATTAGTAAAACTTGAAAAAGTGGAATGCTAATCAGAAACGAAGAATGTTCCTCGATTCTGCTTTGTGTTGGGAAACTGCAGAATCCTGCTTGAGACCAAAAAAATGGCAAGGAGGTTCTCAGTGCAGCACCATATACCTCTTTGCAGCCAATCTCAGCTACCAACTCAGAAAAAAACTCCAGCAACCGCTCACCGAATGGTTGAGGAATACTCACGTTTCAATAGAAACCTGTGGTTGCTAGAGGTCATTACGATTAGTCTACAGACACGTGTGACTGAGGCTTGCAGCTTAAAAGCTTCATGCTATGAACATTTTTCCTTCACCAGAGAATTTACACAGAACTTTAAACATACTGTAAATAAAACAATTATGAAAAGTTTCGATGTTAGATTTTAGACCAAAACTCCCCACGTAAAAAGAAAGACATCTTCATAAATTTAAGCTCACTAACACATTAATTTTGTTTCGTAGTACAACCCCTCTAATCTCCCTTATAAAATACCCCTCAACCACGTTTCCTGTTTAAATAAAGACATATCAATAAATATGATGCTTGTTTCTACTGTAGGGAAAAAAAATATAATCAGTGCCTTTTAAAAATATACTCTCTCAACACTGGCACATACGGATTAACCAAAAAAACAAAACATAATACATGCAACACATACAATACAGTGCAGTATTGTATAATGTATAAATTTATATGCATAATTTATAAAATGCCCGGCAGATTTTCCCATGCTTAGTTGCAGTGCTTTACAATTTCATCATATCTCAAGATGACTCTTTGGGGAGAACACATACTTTTAAGTGCCTTTGTGGCAACTGTTTAGAGAATCCACATACAGTACATAGTAATGATGTGACAGAAGTACCATCAGTGTTTTTTATATTTTGGTCATGGTTAAATAACTAAATGGTTAAGATGAAAGCTGTTTGCTGTGTTACTCTCCACTCCATTAGGTCCACAGCAGGGAAGTTTTTATCACCCTGGGCACAAACAAACCCTCGGGGCAGGCCACAACACATCTGGACCGACTGTAACGCATTAGTCTGAAAAACCTGATTCATTTTGGGTGATCCAGGCAGGGTGACAACACACCGCCTGCATTCCCCCGCTCATTGTTATTCAAATCAGAGGAGACGGCACACAATCAGAGGGGACTCTCGGGAACTCAGCATAGGCAGGCTAAACACACGCACAGACACACACTTGTGGAAAAATAAGTGCCAAAATCCTCTCCTTTCATTCACTCCTGCAAAAGAAACAAACAAACACACGGCACACACGCACAAACACGCAGATGCACCTTAAGGGATCGACGCTGGTCCTGCCAGGCTAACGACCGCAGCACACCGGGCACAGGGGGGCAGGACAGGAAAGAGGAGGGCAGATATGAATAAATCATGTCTGTAGACCACACAAGGCATAAACAATCACACCAACCCAAATCAAAAACATCCTGCCAACACCCAGGCCAGAGATAAGCAGAAAAAATTATATCACACATACTAACGCATGCATACATGTGCTATTCACTGCATCACTAAAACACGCTTTAACACAGAAGGTGTGATCTCTCTGCTCAATTACTGGCACACACAGAAAAAGTAGGACTCCCAACTTGTAATGGGACGGGAAAATTAGCAGGTCAGAGTTCATGTCATTAACCTAGCTATTACTTCAGCAAAAGTGTGCCACTGACACACACGCGTATATCCCCACATTTATCAATGTCTGAGCCAGGCAGACAGGGAAAGCTAATGCAAACTGAAGTCATGATGCCTCACGCTGTAATCAAGAGCGTTACAGCTCCTGTAATTACCTCTAAACATTCATTTCGCTTATAAATCTGTGCCGTATATTTGGGAGGAGTGCCAGATTCTCTCCAAACCCTGAGCCGTCACAGTGACAGAGGCTCAGATGAACTGTCAGGGAAAAAAAATAATGTCTCACTCAACACATCAACACATTCTTTACATTAAAAGGAGCTCAGTTTAACATTCAGAAAATCACTGTTAATGACAGTCATGGCTGTTAAGTCAACTATAGTCAGCATTTTGTTGCACATCATGTCTGAGTTTGTGTCAACAGCAATGAGACGCACGTAAGTCTCTCCCAAACTGCTTTGTTGTAACTCATGCAGCGACCAGAGACCAGTGCATACCCATGTATTAGTATAATCAGAGCAAAGCTGATTTGAACAAAACAAAGCTACCAGTGCTGGATGCAAGATAATTAGCAAAGTTATGGACATTTGAGATTTGGATTTTTTTATGTGTAACACATGTGAATTTGCTTGTCTAAGCACTTTGTAAAGTATGTTCTTAAGCTGCTATAAATGTATATTAAAATAATAACAATAACAACAATAGTAATATTAATGACAATAGCGATGACTACAAGTAGTAGTATTACTAATAGTAATCATCAGTGTGCAAAAGTCTTGACCCACCCCTAATTCTGTATATTTTGCTTCTAAGGAGCCAGACTTTCTTACAATTTTTGCTCTTGAGCAATAGTTCTCCAGCTTTTCTTTGCAAAACTGGCTCCTTTTTTTTCACTCATTTTAAGTCCAGCCCTTGTATCTTTCCAGAGGAATATTTTTCATTTTATTATTTTTGGTTTGGTTATCCACTTAACACTGCCCTGTGAATCACTTAACTTATGCACTTAACTTAAGGGATGAAAAGTGTCTGCACACAACAGACAACTTAGCAAAGAACCAATTCTAAACTTTATCTTTAGGCAGCGTTAACAGCCATTGTTAAGAGTTAGTAGAAACCTTGGCATCTCTCGTCATGATGTGCAGTGTGTCCTTGAAAAATCTGAGGTAACTGCACAAGTAGAGGAGAAAAGACTGCGTTGAAGAATAAAGGTGGTCATACCAAATACTGACTCTCAAGCTTGTTAGAATTATATAAACTCTGTATTTTGCATCTGTATTTCCATGTACGTTTCCACATGTTTAAATACATTAAAGCACCTATTTCCAATTTTCCTCATAAAATAAACAGAAATTAGGGGTGGCTTAAGACTTTTGCACAGTACTCTATCACTACCAACATGCCATCTTGTTGAGCAAAACTTCCATATAAAGTCAGTTGCCATTTCCCTCGTGCACAGAGCACAGGACAAACCCAAATTAATGAAACTCACTTTTCACGCACAACAGCTTCTCTATTAAAAAAAAAATAATAAAAATAAATAAAACAGGGAATCCAACTATCATCTTCGGTTGTATTCTAACTGCAGGCATTTCTCAGCACGCCATCATCTTCACAGCTTTGGATTTGCAGCATTCGTTTCTAATTTACTGCCATACATACTCGTATCATTGCCTTGTCTAATGGAAGTTGCAGTCAGTACAGAGCACAACACAAACAAAAACAGGAACCGACTGACCGCTTCTTCACCTCCAACTCTTGCAGAGAGGTACCGACTTGACAATCAATCCTCTGTGACAGCTCGAGTCAGCTCAGACACAGGTTAGAAAAATCCTGGACTAGTTACAAAAACTACAGGCACCAAACCTTACTGTCAGAAAAGTAAAATATTTTTTCCAGTACTCTTAAACTAACTTAAAAAAAAAAAAAAAAAAAAAAAATCACACACATACACAAATTAGAAGCAGCAAACGTTCCACCACTATTCACATTTACAGGTTTTACAGGTTACCCATACCCCCCCTCTCTCCCTCATAAAGCTCAGGACCACTCAGCTCATCTTGTCATGACAGGAAGGGGGGGGGTCAACGCTTTCCAACCAGCCTGTGCAATTAGCATTGCCTGAAAAGAAACTATTCCCCAAGGACACAGCTGCTCCCGACTTGAGTCAAAACACGCATACTTCAGGCTGCTTACTGCAGATTATGGCTGAATTTCACGAGCCAAAGAAAGCTGCTAATGCACTGCTGTCCTGATGTTTCTGGGCAGCGACACTCATGCAGCATTAACTTGCGTTTTTACAAAGTAGAAAAAAGGTGCACGGGGCTAATTTGTATCTATTAACGCTCCTCATTTGACTCATAATAACTCCTTTCCCCACTGTTGACTCTGGCTCTGTCAGTGTAGTGCGCACTTCTCCCTCCCCTCCTTCTTCCCCCAGCGCTGACCCAACAAAGCCTCTCCACAGCCTGACCCAGTAACCTGCATGCCTCCTATCTGCTGGAGGAGACCGGCTATAAGCTCCCATCTGAGCGCTCTGAGGGTGGCAGCATGGTGGAGAGTGTGAGTCAGAAGGAGACAAAAGCTCGGCAGCAGAATTTAAGGAACAATTTGCTCCTGTTTTAGGAAACGTTGCTGTTTTATTCATTTAAAGAACAACAATGCGGGCTTTTTGAATTTAGTTAACAAATAAATAGGGTTGAAATCCCAGAAGCATAAAAATACAGTTATGTGCACATGTGTAAACAAACAAATAAATATGATCACACTTACCCCTTGGCTCCCTTTGAAACATATTGATGGCTCACTTGATAAAGACCCCTAATGAGAAAGACGAAAATGAGGCTATTGTAGTTGCATATAGGCGTCTTCAGAGAATTATGCAATCTGAATTAGTGCAGTAAATATAATTTATCTTACATTTAAACAGATTAAAGCACAAGTTACACAATCAATAAAGCCTGTGTGCTGTTAATGATCTCCACTGGAGCCAATTATGACACAAACTAGGCTACTTGTCAATTAGATAACTATGCAGAGTGCTGCCTCTCTGCTTTACTTTGAAGCAGCACCAGGAAGGTTTCCCAGCAAACAGCTGAGGGGCTCGTCTTTCCTGACAATCACTGGGTTTAGTTCTGGTATGTTACCCAGCCACGAAGCCAACTGATTCAGTTAGAAGTAACTGTACTGGCCGGAGCCACAACCTCAACACACACTAAATTAAAAACACGAGCTAAATAAACGAAGAAAAGCAATTTAAGAATAATTAGGTAGTGGAAATTTTTTAGAAAGAAGATAAAAGAGAAACTTTGACGCATGAATTCACATCCAAACACACAAAAAGAAAACAAACAAACCACAAAGGTACCTTGAGGTTCTGGTACGCCTCCAGCGCTCTGATAGCCGTGTCCGTGAGCTTGACATGGTACAGCGTCCTGTTGGGGCTGTTTTTGTTGTTTTTGCCACAGGAGAGCCCGTACTGGTGCTCCTGCCTGAGAGAAGCCATCGCTGGCTTTTCTCGCTGCTGTGCAATTAAAGCTGCTTTCCTCTCTCGGCTCAGCGCTCTCCCCGCCGCGTCACGCCGTGGGCGGGGCCTCGGTGACAATAGCACCGTGAACTGAAGGCTCCGATCGGTGTCGATACACAGGCTGAATGTGCAAAACTAAACGTTTAATAACTAAATAAAAGCTAAGGGGAAAACGATAATTACCCATTTTACATATGAAGGAAAAAATGCATGCGTCTACGCAGTATTGTCAGACTTTTTTGTTGTTTTATTCATGTTCGTAAAACTGTCAATCCCATTTTTAAAGTGTTCTAAGATAAGATTTACTTAAGACAGATCGATTAAATAAAATAGCAACAAAAATGACAGGACAAAGTAGCTCAATTATCTGAAATGTAACAAAAGAAGTCAAATAAAAATAAATAACAGAGCTGGAGAGCTTCTTTTGGCTGCTTTCTTTAGGGCTCACCGCAGGAGATCATCTACCTCCATCTCACCCTATCCCCAGCATCCTCATCTCTCACTTCAACCCTCTCGATGTCCTCAAAATTCATTGTCCAATATATCCACCAACACTCCTCTGCAAATGCTCTCTAACTTTGTCTCCAAAGCGTTCAGCCTGAGCTGTACCTCTAATGTACTCATTTCTGATCTTGTCCATCCTGGTCACCCCCAGTGAAAACTCTAACATCTTCAACCGAGTCACCTCCAGCTCGGTCTCCTGTCTTTTTGTCAGTGTCTCCAATCCACACATAGCAGCTCTCACTACCATCTTTCAATTCTTCCCTTTCAGTTTTGCTGCTATCCTTTTGTCACAAATCACTCCTGACACTTGTTTCCACCCACTCCATCCTTCCTCTTCTTGCTTGCTTCTTGCTCTCTTCTTCACCCCTTGTGCACTGTCTTGCTTTGAAATGTGGACCTCAGGTTCACTACCTCAGCTCCTTGCATCTTCACTGTTACACCTGTCGTCCTCTCATTCACATGCATTCTGGCTTCTGCTCCATTCCTCTTCTCTCCAGAGCTTACCTCCACCTGTCCTTGATCCCTCCTTTCCACTATGGATCATTGCGTTGTCTCTGAATGTCATAGTCCATGGAGATTCCTACCTGACCTCATCCATACTGTCCATCACCACAGCTGAATAAAATTCTCAATATAATGCAAAAATCTAACAAATAAATCCACATATTGTGGAATGACAGGTGGTTACTACATATCTGTCTCTGTAGCAGCAGAACTGATATGTATGGTTTTTTTTAAATAATTCCAGCCTTACTAGATCTAGCTCTATCAAAAGAGCTTTAACATTTAATCTTAATATATAAGTAAAGATTTTTTGTTTTGTTTTGTGAGAAGCACTAATGCTTTAGAATGAACTGTGGGTCAAATCTGAGTCCCACAACATAAATGTGAGTATGGGACACATTAGCTATGCAAGATGGAGATTTGGCATCAGTCATACAAAAGGAAAAATGTATTTTGTATGACTTCGTTTAAACACAAATGGAAACTGCTTTGTTTTTGTGGTCTTTGCAAATTTGCGTTCCCTTTTCTATCACAGTAGCTGCTTAAACTGTTATTTCAGCTGCTACTCTGTCTGGTAATCATCACTGGGTTTCAGTGAGGATGCATCTTCAATATATCTCTTTTTGAGCCACACGTTTCCTGTGAGACTCGCAGTGTTGACTTTGCTAAACTTCAGCCAGTAAAAATGTGGGACATTGTCTCAATATGTGGGACGGGGGCAGGGTAGGGATAAAAATACTGTGCAGTCCAATATAAAGCGGGAGACCTGGTCACCCTGTCTAAGACATTATGAGAGAGAAACGTGGCAGCTATCCTGAATGAGCTCTAAGAGGAATCTCACAAAAGTAAAGATGGTGGTTAAACGTTTACACTTTTAAAAATCGTATTTACGGAAAAAGTGACCCAACCTTTCCAGTGTTTTTGTCAACTACAGTCTTTATAAATGCGTGTTTCATGTTTCAGTAACCACTGAAATCAAAGTTAAATTAGTTCATGCCTCAGAAAACCTCCAAAAAGTGCCGCAGTCCTTTCAAGATGGTGGCAGAGCTGGACATCTTGCTTATAGAGCTTTGATCTTTAAACTATGAGGAGCCAAGCAAATCAGTAAGGGAAGTTAAGCTGAATTAAATATGATTTATCTAAATGGAAAGGAAAAAAGAGTTTAATGGCTCTATAATGCTTATTTTTATTTTAGATTTGGATACTTTTTCTGTTGCTGGTGAATGATTGAAAACTGAGTGGCAGTTTTTTTAGTTAATGAAGTCGGGCGCAGATTGCTTATTATTCTGGTTTTAAGTGAGACAACTTTACTATTATCTCAACAGCAGCAGCAGGAAGACATTTTTAGTGTAAATACTGTATCCAGAAACAAACAGACCTGCTCCAATAAAAGAAAGTTGAGAATTTTTCACACCTTTTCCAGCCCTACAGAAAAAAGGCAGACATCCCATTTATTTGAATGGAGCCAGTCTGTCATCACAGCAGGGATGCCAATTGAAGGAGCAACACAGGAGCCGCAGAGGGTCATCAGTGCAATGCAGCGTCAACCAGTAAGGGCCTGCTTTGGCTGAATCCCCACATGGAAACACATTCCTGGAGCATTACTGTGTGACATGAACACATCCTTGTGATGAAACACAAGTCATCCAACTGGAACGGCATTAAAGGTCATTTGTCCCTATTCTGCAGGAGTGTTTCCACTTTCAAACAGCAGAAAGTCTGCATCAGGGAGTCATAGGGAGTGGGGTTGGAGTTGTTTGGGGGAGGGTGGTGGTAGAAACACGCCCCTTTTCTACTAAACAACTGCAGTCCACTTTCACCTGCCGGTTCTTTCACTTTGACACCAAATATGCAGTCAAAGTGAAAGCTGAGGCAGCGAATTTACTTGTTTGGGAGATTGGAAAAAGATTATGGTTTACATAAAAAACAAAAACGCATTAAACATGAAGAAAGATGAAAGATTTCAACCCTATTTATGAAAGATTCCTAATATGTGTGTGGATCTCTGCACAGCTAAAGGTGACACCAACACACATCTTACATGCCCTTATTTACATGGCCATTAGAGGTTGGTTTGTCATTCTAACAGGTTTCACAATGGACCTCCGGTGTCATTCTTTAAAGAACACACCACCATCAGCAACTAACGAACTCAGAGACCAAAACAGAGCCAAAAGAAGAGGGACGTTTTTAAAGTTTTAATGACATATTGCATTGTCACAACTGATGAAAACATGAATAGTGCAGGATTAAAAAAACAAAACAAAAAACAGCTAGGGAATATAATAGGGACTTAAACTTTTGATAATATAAGTGCAGAAAAACATGTAAATGTTACATACACAGTTAAGTTTGGAAGTTTTCTTGAGCCTGCAGCATAAGCTGAAAGAAATCATGTAGCATCTCACATGTGTCTAAGTTTAGCCACAAAGTCTGCGTAAAGCTGGAATCAACGCTTTCCCCATCTCACCTTCATCTACAACAGAAAGTCTGCATCAAACGTGGAAGAGTCTTTGTGTGGAGCTGTGCAGAAATCTTCCATGCATTCGAAGCTTCTGCAAAACCTGGAGGCTAAAATCTAATTCTTGCTATGCTAATAAGAATGCTAAGAAATGCTGATCTACCTGTAATGTCATGCCTGGCCTGGTGAGTGCTAGTAAAATCAGATAAAAACAGAACCTTTGTGTAATCATGACACATTTCTCATTAAATAGCATGGCAAACGTGCCAACCATAACACTGTAAATGCGTAGTATGTCTGGCACGTTAGATGATACATAAGTGCCTAATTAGCAACACTGTTGACTTATTAAACAAGAATAAGTCAAGAAAAGGCCAGTTTGTTTTAAGTTAGAATATACCCTTTCAGTGAGACTAATAATAATAATAATAATAATAATAAGAAATAATTAAACAAAAAACAAATGTGAGCGCTGTTTGAGCTAAGGACACAAAGCAGTGGGATAAATACTGCGGTGGTTGGAGTGACACAGCTGTTCCAGCAAATTTACTATTTAAAACAAAAAGTAAATTTTCAGTTGCACTGGTGATATTTACATAAAATCAACAATATGACGGTGTCATGCTTGTTTGCTTCGTCCATGCTTAAAGAGCCACAGTTGTCCTGAATGGTAGAGAAATTCCCAGTAACCCACAGGTAATAACTACTCTAAGCCCACAGTAACAAAACAGCCATGTTAAGTAGATGACTAACCATGTTTTTGTTCCATTTATGAAATTATCAAGTTTTATCCTCATCCTTATCTAGCCTGGATTACTCGGGACAAACCATTATGTGTATGCACCTATGCCTGTCACATATCAAAACTTTTTTTCCCCTGTAACTAATTATTTTTATTCATCTAGTTTTATGTCAAAGACACAGAGAGCTACTAGAGATCACCAAAAGAGCCAAATATGTCTCCATGATCCATAGGTTTTAGACCCCTAAAATAATTTATTTATTGTATTTAACGTAAATTTTGACACAGAAATAAAATGCATGCAGACACAGTTAGTGTTTATATACACATCATTATTTATATAAATATTATAGATACGTTATTGCAAGGTGAATGTCTTTCAGGAAGAAAGACAGAGAAATGGATCCAGTGACAATGACATTGTTGGTCAGTTTGCAGGATAAGCATCGTTCCCTGACTTGAACGATGCTTATCCCGGGGAGTTAATTAGCTAATAGGCTTAAGTTATCTTCATTTTTGACGGTCTGTCAACTTTCTTTTGTCTTAGTGATTGAAGCACAATGCAAAGTAAACAGGAACGGCTCTCTGTTAAGGATTTTTGCATAGTGATTTAGATGTCTCACAGCCCAACAAGCATGACCCAGCTGAATGACAGCAAATCAAAGCAACTTAAGTGTTTGCAAAAAGGTGAGAAAGAGCACGAGTAAGGGTGGAGTTTGGAAGGAAGAACAGTTTGATAAGTAAGCCTATTTAGGTAAATTGCTAAACTCTGCTGTGTCAATGAAAGTATGTAAGAGGAGGGTTTACTGCAGGTCAATGCTGGAGAGGTTTGGAAAGCTTTATTCTGATCCCCATCCATTAAATCTTGAACTTTGACAAAAGGATTGTGTATGTGTAAATCCAGCCCCGTATGACAAATACAGGAGTCCTTCCTGTTCATTCACCGACACAGGTATGAGTGGGTTTCAAGTCACTCCTCCGACAGATGAGCAGTTGAAGATTAACCCATCCAACCCCCTCCCTCTTCTGTACCTGGCTTGTCTGTCTCATCTACTCATTGCCTGCGGTTTGCCATCTGCTGCAACTGCTAATGCATGCCTTAACCCCCTGGGAGTGATGTTCGACACCTGAGGTCGGTGACTCCCAGGACACCTGCAGCTGAGCGTGTTTGGTTTATTCACAGCAGTCTGTGTTTAAAAAGCTAAAAGCTAATATCACCAGCACAACCTGAAAATAATATTTTTGTTCTTAACGTAACTGAAGACACAACATATAATGACTACGCTATGGATCCAGCATGGCGGAAGTACATAAAAAAGAAGCACAATTAAAGCAAATAATAATAAAGATATACTTTTCTTTTTCTACTGGATTAGTGTGGTGAAAAGGAAAGAACTACTACAATCTAATGACAACAGAAAAAACTTGAATTGTCTTTCAGCCCTGCTCAGCATCCCCAGGGCAGACCCAGCATGTGTAGGTGAATGCTAATTAAAAGTAGAAATATCTTTGTTTCACATTTTCTTCTTAAAAATCGAGCTTTACCCACAGTGCAACTCAGTCAGAGCCAGTGAAGCCCCGAGATGCTAGCTTACAGCTAAAATGAGAGGTGATAGGTCTGCTCATCAGGTCACGTCTTGCTAAGTCCTCAGGTCCGGATTTTATTTCTTCAGAAACAACCAACGCTGACTCAAGCAACAACACTCAAGGCAGTTCATCTTCACATGGCTTTTAAGCATTTTAATACAAAAGTATGTTCAACTGATATCTGTTGACTGTGGAGGCCATTTAAATACAGTGAACTCATTGTGATATTCAAGAAACTAGCTTGAGCTTCGTGACATAGCACATTTGACCACAGTTGTGTACACTGTGGTCATAAATGGATCGACACTGCTAGCATCAACACTCAGGTTGGCTGTGGTGTTTAAACAATGCTCAGTTTTGGAGGTTGAGTATTCCTCAGCACTATTAGATCACCACCAACAGCCCTCAACTGCTCATGCGAGGCAGGATGTATCCATGCTTTCATTTCATTTACACCAAATTCTGATCTGATCTGAATTTTGCAGCAGAAATTGAGATTCATCTGAACAGACAATGTTTTTCCAATCTTCTGTTGTCCTGTTTTAGCAAGTCTGTGTAAATTCCAGCCTCAGTTTCCTGTTCTTACCTGACAGAAGTGGCACCTGGTGTGGTCTTCAGAGATCAGAAGTGCTCTTTTGCATACCTTGGCTGTAACAATTGGTTATTTGAATTACTGTTGCCCTGCTATCACCTTGAAGCAGTCTGGCCATTAAGTACAATAGCTCTTTTTGCTTGGAGACGTGACGCTTCCTGATATTTTGTGAGAGATGGTTGTGTGGAAAAATCTCAGGAGATCGGCACTTTGTGAAATACTCAGACCAGCCCATCTGGCACCAACAATCATTCCTCATTCAAAGACACTTAAATCACCTTTCCTCTCCATTCTGATGCTTGGCTTGAACTTTAGCAGGTTGTCTTGACCATGTCTACATGCCTACATGCTTTGTGTTGCTGCCACAGAATTGCTGCCATGTGGTTGACCAGATATTTGTGTTAACAAACCTCCCCAATAAAGTGGCTGGTGAGTGCACAGTATCTTATAATATAGCGAACTAAATAAAAAGCACTGGCACCGTCAGCCAGACGGGTGTGACTCATTCAAAGCCTGATAAGCATTTCACAGTAGCAGATAGCGGAGAAGGTCTCCTACCAAATACTTTTCCCAGCATGAACCACCACATGGACATGCAAAAGCTTCATCCATTTTTGCCTTTAATAACAAGTGACTTTCTTTTTATTTGCAGTTAACATTATTATTCTGTATTTACATATTAGTAAAACACACAGAGAATCACATTCATCATGTACAGTAACTTTAGCTGTGAAACCCTAGAAGTTGTTTTTTTAATGCATCAAAACACACACACACACACACACACACACACACACACACACACACACACACACACACACACACACACAAACACACGCACACACACACAGTTATTTCATCTGGCAAGGAATCTGGCAGAGTGGGAAAGTACTGAGAAAGGTATCGACAGAGGCACATTAACGCCTTTTGTGTGAAACTGACGCTTCCCCTGGTGTCAAACACAACAGAAAGTTTATAGTGTTCTAACAAAAGTTAAAAACTTAGACTTGTTTTTAGAAATCTTTTTTTGTCTACTTAGGTTCACTATTTTTTTCTTGTTATATTATTATCGATTCTTTGAATCCTGTCTTTACTTTAATGAGTTTCAGTATTTAATCCTTCTAGATGTTTTTGTTTTTTAACCACGTCTATTGTGAGTCTTGTCTCTGTGTTTAATATTTACATTTTGGCTAGTTCCTGTTTTACTTTGAAGGTCAGATTTTTTCTGCATTATTTTTTATTTCCTGTTTCCCCAATTCTTCTTTCCTGTGTTATTACTTTAACCTTTGTCTCTTTCTTATCCTGGTTTTCATCCATCAATCAGCCCTACGTTTACATATATAATCCTGTTTTTTGTTTTGCTTGTTTATTTGTGTTTCTTTTGTCAGTTTTTGTTCTTGGATTTTGCTCTCAGTCCAATAAAAAGCTGGCACGTGTGTCTGTTTTCCAGTCTTTTGTCTACTTGGAGTCCTGTGTTTACCTTTTACAGTGTGACAATATGATGTATGCAAATGCACCAAAGATAATACCATTTTGTTCTCTGATATTTAAAATTTAAATATCTCTGCTCTGCTATTTTACTTGGCATATTTTGCATATCTTCATGACCTTCAACATGAGCCGTTAAAATGTACGTATAGTTGGTTATGTTATCAAATGTCCCAAGACACTCGACACACCCCTGTGTGTCAACACGTTTAATTTGGCTTCTGTAAAGGGGGACAAGATAAGACACCAACCAAATACTTCTGCTACTCCTGATCTTATATTCCAGTTTAATGTTAGTCTGAAACACAATCAAACAAGGACTCCACATAATGCTAACTGCTGTTTTAATTGTTCTTTTATTTATTGTGACTTAGAAATGAGGCAAATAGATAAAGGTCAGCATCATTAAGGGTCCACATTTTGCTGGCTATCCGGTAAGGTTACACTCCCCAGCATGTGCGGCAGCGCTGAGTTGGGATTTTCTGCTCATAGTTGAGATTTGGGGTAAAATTGTGTGTTGTTAATTTGCAGTTTATGCAGACACTAAAGTAAAGATAAGAAAGCTGAATTTTTCTCGATTGTGTCAATGCTTGGTTAATTTTTTGACATTATGATTAGTTTTATTGCGATTGATCTGTGGACCTCTACAAACCACACTGAAAGAAAAACATTTAGAGCTTCAGTCACTCAGGGCTAGAGACCGAACAGTGACCCTGTGGCAACTTCCAGTTGTTGGGGAAAAATTTGTATTCCCTGACTGGTTGGCGAGTAGGCGGACAGCAGTGCTGGGTGTTGCAAAATGAAAGTGGCTGCAAAGAGTGCTGCACCAAAAACCACCTCATGACTGGATTGGTCAGTAACAGATTATCATGTTTGCCTGTAGTTTGCATGGGAGATGCTGACTTCTCTGCAAACATGGAGCGAAAACCAGAACTGGATAACTTTCATCTCCAAAGTAAAATTTGTGTCTTGCTGCTTAAATATAATAATATTTCAAAAGGGGCAACTTTTGCTTCAAAAATGAACCGTTTGCATTGTATTCTTTGCAGTTCTGCTACTGCTGGCGAGTTGATAAGTCGGTGATCACAGCAACCTGCTAACGATAAAATCAATCACAAGCAGGCTTTCAGCGCAGCATTGTACTCCTCCAGTGATTAATTTTAGTGGTTACCAGGGGGTCACTCATTGGTCTCTATGTCTGCATGACTGGGGCTTCATGCTCAAATTATACTTTGAGTCAATGTAGATCCTACAACAGAGCTTATGCAAGTCACCAAAGCTGTTGCTAGCATTTATATCTGTGTGGGCTTCGTCGACAGTAATGTGTACTTAAATTTTCTAGGATTAAAATTTACACCACAAGTAGGTCGTAACCGCAAACCCTTTTGAATGCCTATACGCCATAACCTACCACATAAACTGACGTGCACCCCCCTTAAAGCCACATGCATAGGCTATGTTGTAGACTCTACATAGATTCACTGCAGAAGTATAATTCATGCATCGCTAAAGAGGTAGATGTCAGGTTTGCATTTATGACATGTGTACAGCATAGATTTAACACAGAAATATAAACCTTTTGTTAGCAATGGTTTTCACAGTGACTGCGAGCAACCTACAGCTATCAGCAGTGGGGAATATTCATGTTTCTGAGGTGACCCATGGACGTCAGGCACTCTCAAGGCCTTTGCGACCAAGGCCTAAGTTTATGTAAGCACATAAAGTTTCTGCACTACAATTCCAGCCTCTTACATGTATGTGAGGGAAGGTTAATAAAATTAGAGCGCATATATGTCGCTACACATGTTTTCTTTTTGTTCTTAGTAGTCAGGTTCTTACTCTAAGCAATGGGACTGACTGCCATTTGTGAGTATCATTTGGATTTTAATCATCAGACACATTTGAAAGCCTCCAGAGTAAGCACATATTGGCTGACTGAGAATATTTCAGGAATCCTGATTTTGTAGCATCAATCAACACTCTTAGCTTCTGTGTTTCAAAAGTGGTGGAATTTCAAGGCTGTGTGTTACTTGTAAGGCGTGTTTGGCAGCAGATCGGTCCAGCATGTCTCAGTCTCTCACTAAAAGCTGCAGCTGTAGTTGGGGTTTTGTTCCTCTATGTTGTGTAACACTTGCTGTCTTTGTGGAACTTGATAATTTGTTATTTTTTGCTCTGCTTAGTGTAACAAAATTGATCTCATGTTTTCCCTAACTGGCAAGACAAAGAGTACAGTCAGTGTAAAAGAGCCTCACATACGTTCAAAACTCCCATGGTAACCAGGGTCAAACTGAAAAAGTTCCATGTAAGATAAGATTTAATCACAACAATCAAACCTGATGACTGTAGAGTTCAGCAGCTTAGCTCGCAGTAATCACCTTCTTCCTACTTTAGAATAACAGAAAAACATCTGGACCTGCGAACCGTGTAGCATAAACACGGGCTTATTCAGCAAAGGCTGCGGATTACGTTCACAACTGAGAGTTACACATTTGTTTTCACTGTCTTCAAAGTGAAGGTGGGCACAAGCTTTCCTGCAAAGCAACACAATCAGACTTTGGAATCAGCTTTTGATTCCCTCTGAATGTGTGCGTGTGTGTTCTTCCGTGGCATCACACGCATGCATGTATGCACTCGTTGATAAGCAGACCCAGGTGTTTTGGTGTTTTACTGAGCACACAGGGCCTTTACAGCCATGGTTACAAGTGTGACTGATGACAGATGAAAAAAGACTCCAAAGAAACAGGTTTTTGCTGTCTCGACTAATATTTGCCTCCATGCTGCTGCTGGTACTTGAAAAAGTTTAGATCTGAATCATGTTAGGGGGGGGTTCCCCTTTTAAACTTAAAAAGTATCAAATGAAGATTAGGAAACTCATCAGAAGATTGGAAATCATCTTGTGCTGTATTTCCAGCCCAGTCCCCTGAGAAAATGTTAAATAGTGAAAAGCCATGTATTTCTCTGTGGTCATGACCCAGTCATCTGGCAAAGTATCTCAATAGGAAGCATGTTTCCTATAGTTTGATTTGAACCCAAACCATTATCTTTTTCTAATCCCAACCAAATTGCTTTTAATGCTTAAACCCAACCGAAGCAGTAATCAATAATGTATTTGAAAATAAGCATTAATTTTGCGTACATGGACACGAATCAGCAAAGCAATCAGGCTCGTATTAGCAGTCCTGGCTGCTGGTGGTAGAGTAATGATATGGGGTTTCTTGGCACACTTTTTGCTCTTATAGTACCAATTGAGCATCACTGAAAGACACAGCCTACGACAGTATCGCTGCTGACCATGTCCATACCCACCATCTTCATGCTACACCCATTCCAGCAGGATAATGTGTCATGCCTTTGTAGCCTAAATGATCTCAAATGGGTTTCTTGAACATGACAATAAGTCCACTGGACTCAAATGTCCTCAGAGTCAGCAGATCTCAATCCAATAGAGCACCTTTGGGTTTTGTTGGAACTGAAGATTCATCCATTTGCTTCTGCTTATCCTTTCCAGGGTCGCGGGGGGTGCTGGAGGCTATCCCAGCTGTCACGGGGCAAGAGGCGGGGTACACCCTGGACAGGTTGCCAGTCTGTCACAGGGATAACACAGAGACACAGACAACCATTTGCACTCACATTCACACCTAAGGGCAATTTAGATTAATCAATTAACCTATACCCACTAACTGCATGTCTTTGGACGGTGGGAGGAAGCCGGAGTACCCGGGGAGAACCCACGCAAACATGGGGAGAACATGCAAACTCCACACAGAAAGACCCCGGCCTGATGGTGGAATTGAACTCAGGACCTTCTTGCTGTGCGGCAACAGTGCTAACCACCGTGCTGCCCCACTGAAGATTCATATCAAATTTAAATCTGCTACAACTGTGTGACGCCGCAAATGTTTCCAGCTCCTCGCTGAATGAATAATTAAGCTCTGAAGGTAAAGATAGGTCCAAACCGGTACTAGCAAAGTGTACCCAATAAAGTGGCGGATAAGGGAGGGTTTTCATTTTTCAGATTTGAATTTGTGCATTTTACTTGGTGGGATGTGAATTGCTGTCTGTGGAATGGGAAGAGCAGCTTAAAGTTCATTTTGTCTCAGTCTCGATTAGTTTTCTTGTTTTCATTAAAAATAAATATGTTGTTGTAAATAAGGATTTGAACATTAGCAATAAAACACTTAATATGTCTAGGACATAATGATTATACCCTTTCTAAGTCGTTTTTTTTTTAAAGGCTCACATTTTTAATTCCCTGTTTTCAGCGGGCTTGCAGACACTCAACAATGGTGAGATGTTAGCGTCTGTGTTTTTTACGATTTAATTGGCATAATTGGACAATTTCTGATTTAAAAAAAAAATCAGTCTTCTCTGGCATACCCAGCGTTTTGTTACTACACACACAAGAAAACAATGGGCAGCACACGCCTCTGGAGCAGGATTTGGTAATTGGGAGCAGGAGCTGGTTTCACGTAACCACAGGGACACAGTGACTGGCGATCCAATAAAAGTCAGACACCAGACTACTGAAGCATTTATATCAAGGGACCAGAAACAGTCTGTCTTTGAATTCATCTTGTGACCGGAGTTTCACACACTGATGAATCTAATGCCTGTAAAACACAAATTAGGATGTGACAGCAGCTTTTAAAATGCATCTGTAATATCCTTTGGGATTTTATTAAAATCACCAAGGAACAGGCGGGATTTGCTGTAGTTAAATATGTGATGGTGGCAGAAGCAGTATCCCGTGCACACACAGTGTCAACACTAAATCTTTGTGATGATGCAGACATTTGTTGAGCCTTTAACACAAGGTTTAAATGAGGATGGTGGAAATGTTACGAAGATATTGGATGAACAGTCAGGTGATCAACAAAGTGATTGCAGTTCATCCTGAGAGAGACGTAAATGTCTGTATCAGTTTTCATGCCAATCAGTCCAATATTTGGTATTAAAATGTGCATATTCAGCTATGAAGCAACACATTTTAATTCAGTATTTGTTCAGATGTTTCGGTATGAAACAAAAAGGACGACCTAACCATTTCATCCAGAACTGCAGTTCTCCTAATGGCCACTTGAGGCTAGCTCCAAAAGAGAGTCAATCCCCATAGAGTCCCATGTTGAAATCCTCAACTTTGCAGCCTGGAAAAAAAGGAATTTAAGTGGCTTTTTTCCTCCTCTGGTAAGTGCCTTTAAAAAAAAATTCACCTATTAAATAATGTTAGAGCTTAAATTTATGCACAATTAAGGGTGTGGCTACTTTGATTGACAGGTGAGTGGTGAAATAAGCAGCTGTAGCAACTAGGGATGTAATGTAATTTGAACCACTTCACTAAATCTCCTGACTATGTTCATGGTTCATGGCAGAGCATTCTCATTCCCAATGCGTAACATACCGACGGTTTGTAACGACGTCTCATAGTAACACGAAAGGTACCCTTCTGCGTCCTTATGAGACGCTCTGTGTTCTCAATTAAATCCAATAGAGTGCCACTCGCGGCAGTAACACACGCTTAGGGCAGAGGCTCCAGCCGTCCATTCCAGCCCTAACACTGACCTTAACCCCATCACATAGTGTTTTCCAAAGTGATTCATGATCAAAACTAAAACACATTTACATGTATAGATTCATTGTAACTGGCTCCCATGCCCCCGAATGCGTAACATACTGACGATTTGTCACATGCGTCGGTATGTTACACGTTGGGATGAGAACGTGTTGTTCATGGCCACCTTTTGGATTTTAATGCAGCGATCTCAGATAACATTTTCTATGCAGTCAATGTATAAACTATTCAAAAAGTCTGATGGAGTTTTTATTAGCACGTTAGCTAGAAAGTGCCTAATTGTGTGTTCAATTAGACCCATACAGCTAAGGCATCAAAAATTCCTTAATGTTTTTAAGTCCCAGTGTCCCGACTGAAATTAAAGTTAGTTTAGTTAACACTTCAATATAACTACATGATCAAGTGTCTACCAAGTTATGAAAACTGCTTCTCAAAGGACTTGTGAATGAAAAACAAATAAAGAGACAAGACAGCAACACAGGAACTGTGTGTTCCTAAACAGACCCACACAAATCAACCTTGGCTCACAAACCACTGGATGACACCACAATTGCGTCATTGTAGCAGGGCGCATGGTACACTGCTCTTTCCTTCCACCAGCCTGGTTGTGAAAAAACAATCTACATTTCTAATGCAAATTTCTATTCAGCCACTCAAATGGCAGCAACTCAATGCATTTAGTAGCATGGTTGCTAATCTGAGTAGTTCAGAAACTGCAGATCTACTGGATTCTCTCTTACAACCATATCCAGGATTTACAGAGAATGATCTGAAAAAGAGAAAATGCTCAGTGAGTGACAGATCTCCATGGCAAGAGTGCTTTAACCTTATAGTAAGATAACAATAACTAAGTAAGATGCACTACTCATTAAACCTTGAAGCAGATAAGCTTCAGCATCAGAAGACCACACTGGGTTCACCACTGTCAGTAAAAACAGGAAACTGAGACTACAGTTTGTACAGGATCACGAAAATTAGAGAACAGAAGACTGGAAAAACATTGGGTAGTCTGATGAGTCTTGATTTCTGTTTCAACATTCAGATGACAGGGACAGACATGGCATACACATTAAAACATGCATGGATTCAGACTGATGGTGGTGTGATATTGTGGGATATATTTTCTTGACTCACTTATCAGCTGAACATTGGGATTGATTGCAGACCATGTCCCTGACCACAGTGTACCCATCATCACCATGTTGCAAAGCTTAAATCATTTCAAATTGGTTCCTTAAACACGACGATGTGTTTACTTTACTAAAATGACTTCCACAGTCCCCAGATTTTAATCCAACAGAGCACCTTCAGGATGTGGTGAAATGGGAGATTCTGTCTGAAAATCTGTGACATTTATGACTCAAACTGTAATGAGTCACTCCAATCCCTTCAACCACCAAATATGGGCTTTTTTTTTACCCTTTAATAAGGGAAAATATTAATTTCATTATGTGAACATGAAATCAGTAAAAACAGGTCTGGAGAAATGAAAAACCTTGTTCAGGACACGAAAAAAAAATCATATTCAGAAACACAAATCAACTGATTAAAGGTTGAACTGCCGTGTGGCTTCACTGCGTCCACAGAAGCACACATGGTACCCCTGCAGATTAAAAGGGCTACAAACGTTTGGAAACTATAAAATGTTAATTTAAGGTTTCACAATAGGGAATTAAAAACAACACTACATTTATAATTTTCACTTTGTCTTGATCAAAGTAGAAACGGGTACACACACTTACATGGGCACCAGCTCACAATGACTCCCAAACATAGACAATCAACATGTGAAGCATCTAAGCAAAGCCCTCTGACTGGCACATTTTTCATGTTTTAAGAGAAAAACAATCAGCCTATTCTCTTTGTGTGTGTGTGTGTGTGTGTGTGTGTGTGCCACAGCATGATGCCTTGCCTTTGAAGCTTGATTAAAGTCATCGCCTTGTCAAGAGCTGTATTATATATTATATCCAGGTAATCACACTTGAAAGTCAAAGGACTGGAGACATAAAACGAGCTGCACTGTGTCTTATCTTGGAGTTTAACACTGTTCATTCTGTTCCTGTTATTCAGCCGGATGATTGGAGCTGTCTCATCCTGAGCTTTATGTGGGGAAATAGAGAGCACAGTCATTCACCAAGCTATGGTTTTCCCGGAAGCTCATAGGGGTCCTGATGACTCAGTCAGGCCACAGACGTCATGTTATTCTGGTTATGCACCAGCTGCGTGACGGTTTCAAAAAGGAGTTAGAAAGAGAATGTAGGGCAAAAGATCTAACATGAGAAAGGGGCTTCAATAGAAAAAAAGCATAATATTACCAAAATATTTTTTAGACCCTTTTGGTTTTGTATGTTATTTATCTATACTGTAAATATTCTGATCTGATCGATATGCTACCAAACAGACTGGACACCTGCTCTGTTGTGACTGTGACTGACTGACAGTTAAAGTAGTCATAGTCAGTGAGCAGGACAATAACAAGCAGGGTTGACTTGATTTCCACCTGAGTACTCCATTGGCATTTTTACAGCTTAAACTGGAGAAAACACCATGTTTGTTCATATTAAAGATACTTAACTGTTTAAAAAAACAACTAAATATGGAGTAAAACTACCAACAGAACATAAATAAAGAATTAATGCCCGTGTCTTTTAACCAGTATGTCTGTGTATTGTGTTGGAGAGACATCAGATGGAGTTGAACTAGGGCTGTACTTGAATATAATACAAGTATTTCCCAGCAAATTAGCACAACCTTTGTTTAAGCCCACAAGTCATTATTCTTATCTATAATAATGTCCTGGCAAAAGGAAATTCATTCTGAATAAACAGTGGTAGTTTAAAAGACATCAAAAATCAGCACACATGCTAAAATATCTCAGCACACCTACTGATAAAATGCTGCCCCCTGGTTGTGAAGGGTTTAGTCAAATTCTTCCACGTGTAATAACAAAAAGTATCATTAATGCACAAATATTCCAGCTGATGATGGCTTTCTAGAAGAAGCCTGTTGTACTGTTTTTGATGTGTTACATGTTAAAGTTCTATTTGGTAGTTATAAAAGATTTTGTGTGTATTTACACTTAGGGCTGGTTCTCTTGTTCCCTCTCGCCACTCGCCTGCTGGCCTGCGCTCACACTGTGATTAAGCTTCTGGACATGAGTATGCCTCAGTTTGTCTTTTTGATCTCTTATTTATTTTACTCCACTGCTCCTCTCTTTGATTTTTATCACAGCTCACGCTCTCTTCCTATGACACTTTATTAACATGGTTTGTTTTTGAAGAAAAACTCCAAAAGAGCACGATGAACTTCATGATTATATTTACATTGTCGTGGGAATTGGTGAGATTAAAAAATAAAAAGCAAAAAAACTTAACCACTTATAAAACTTTTTTTGGGTCCAAATTCTACATTTTCCCCTGAAAAAAACAAAACAAAAAACAAAGAGAAAAACAAGAATAAACAATGAACCACCAAGAACTAACAGATGCCAGCTGGATAAAGAGCGTGAGATTATATGGTAAAAAAAAAATAGGAGAAACATGCAAAATCAAGGACTTTTTGTCATTGATTTTGTGAAAACAAGATCTGCTGAAAGCACCGCTAGGTAAAGTTAGCGTGCAACAAGTGTCACACAGCTATGACCAGTCATTTGAGATCTTTGAAGAATAGTTAAATTTCCGTTTTTTAACTGGTTATTTACTGGAGGCTTTCCCAGATGTCACCCTCAACAGGTTTCCGATGTGTCCCAGGGTTAACACAGAGGGATAAAGGATTATTTACACACTCTTTCACACCTGCAACCAATTTAGAATCATAAACAAGCATGTCTTTGGATTGTGGGAAGAAGTCGAAGTACCTGTAGAGAACCACAGGGACAACGTGCAAACTCCAGACAGAAAATCCTCAGCTTGTCTGTGGATTCAAAGCCACGACCTCCTTGCTGCGAAGAGCCACTGCTAACCCCTGCACCACTCTTCCACCACTAGTGTTCAATCAAAATGCCTATCTTTACTTTGTGGTTCAGTCATTTGAGGTGTTTCTTTGGCTCTGCCACATCTGTTCAAGCAAGCCAAACCACGGTATTCAGCAAACACACAAGTCAAGCTAACTGGACTTTGGGGGTCAAGTGTTTGTTCACCCTTATAGACTGATGACCCTAACCCTTTGTCATGTGAATGTGGACCAGAGGCTCTGTTCAGATGGCCGATGGACCAGCTATGCACCGATCAGGCAGACTCTAAAAGTGTCTTTGGGTGATGGTTTCTTTTAATTGTTAGTAAAAAGAAAAGGATCTCCTTAAACAATAAAAAAAGAAAGAAAGAAAAGCAATTTGCAGCTAATGGATTAGACTCTGTATGAAGAGGGTAATTGTATTCATAGTGGAACGAGCCAGAGAGATTAAAATCCTAATCTTCACTAGGGTTATGCATGAGGAGGCGGTCAGACAAGTGATAAAAAGTGGAAGGCATGAAGGCAAAATAAGGGTAGGCTGGAGAGCGAGTGGATGAAGGTGAGTATTGGGCAATTAGATGCAGGTCTGATGGAAAACTAAACAAAGAGAGGAAGTCGACGTAGCGAGCAGAGAGCAGGAATTGCAAAATATATTAGGAAATGGAATAAGTATAAACATAAAAATTCAAACTTTTGTTTTATTCAGCATTTCACACAAAAGTGTACTTTTTTTTATATCCTCTGTGAGGTCTAACATCTGTTTTGCAGTATTCAAACTGCGTTGCTCAAAGATGAAGGCATACAATAATGAACTCCCACACAACACACATTGTGTTAAGTATTCATCATTATCCGCATAACATAGGCTTTTATAGCTGAAGAGCTCTGGGAGCTGCGGTAAGACTAAAGGAACACAATGCATCTAATTCCATCCTTCATAATATTTGTCTCCACGTGTCCTCTCAGGGAAAAGGCACTGTGGATATTTGTTACTCCTCACGCCAACTATAATGGGCTTCACTGTACAGAAACATGCTTCTGTGCTCTCTCACCTCTGCTCTGGTCCCTGGGGCCCTGTCTCGAGATGGGCAAGGGATTCCCATGTGTCCTGCCACTCAGCTAATTGAGGCCTGTGAAAGGCGAGTTGCTATGGAGGAAACTCCCACATGTGGGATGCTACTTTTAGTGACACTCTTTTGGGAACATGGGTAGTGTGCCGAACACACACACATATGTGTGTATTTTTTGCATAAAATTTGAGTACAATTTAGTACATGTCTGAATAATTATATCTACACTTAGTGCACTTTAACCAGAGAAATTGGTTAGTCGTTAATTATTCCAGTGTACCTGTAATAATTATATAAACAGGTGAAGAATTAATTAGTTTAAATGTTTTTTCTAACTTATTTTCTCCTTTGTTAACTACTCACTCAGCAGTGCAGCGTAATAATGCTGTTTCATATCACATTTCTAATATTAATCTTAATATTTCAAATGCATAAGTGTGCTCACTCAGATAAGTACAGCTATTTGAGGTGCGCTAAGAAGAGCTACCTGGATTTTTAACTCATGGTCAGTAGATTACATCAGTACATGGTGGATGATAGTGTGGATGATAGCACAGACGGTAAAGCCAGTGACAGCTAGCAAGCTAATAGCAGGAGATTTTAATCAGCAATGACACTGACTTGGTGTCTTTATTGCAGGAAGGTTAACAGGCTAATGTTAAACAGGCTGTTGTGAATGGGCTGAATGGTTGTCCTCCTGTTGAACTGTAATCAGAATGCTTTATTTTTATATATTATTTTGAATAACTAATAACTGCTAAGCAACTTTGTTGACTGATTGGGGGCTAATTCCACCCTTTGACAGTTGGAATGGTCCCTCTTTTGACCTGAAGTGAAATAAGTGGTCAAGAAAATCGATTTAGAAGATATAGGAAGTCAACCTTCTGAAGTTCAAATTGAACAGAGAATGGTCCAAAAAGGAAAAAATATCGAGTGAGCTGTAGTTCTCTGGGAGGGGAGAATGGCAAGACTGCTTCCAGCTGACAGAAATGCAAGAGTAATTCAAATAATAGCCAAGATATGCAGAAGAGCATTTCTTAACCTGATTGGGTACAGTTCACAGGAGCGCACCAAAATTAGACAACAGAGGTTTGGAAGAAAAATTTCCTGCTCTGATGATTCTTAATTTCTGCTGCAACAAGCAGATAGGGTTAGAATTTCACATAAACATCAAGAAAGCATGACTCCATTGTCCCTTGTATCAATGGTTCAAGATGGTAGTGTATTTGTGTGGGGTAATATTTCCTTGGTACAATTTAGGCCCCTTTGCACCAACTGTCCTTCATTTAAACACAAATTCAATTTATAGTGGCAAATCACAACAACAAACGCCTCAAGGCACTTTATACTGTAAGGTGGAGGCTAATATTAGAGAAAAAAAACAACAGTTAGATGAAGATGAGCACACACTTAGTGACAGTGGGACAGAAAAACTCCTTTTTAGCAGCAGTACACCTATGGCAGACGCTGGTTCAGAGAAGGGCAGCCATCTGCAGTGGCCAGTTGGGGGTGAGGGGAGGAAGACAGCACCGAGGACACACTGTGGAAAACAATCACAGCCTACCTGAGTATAGTTTCTGACCTTTTCCAATCTCGTTATGACCATCATCCGATGGTTGCTTCCAAAAGGATAACCCACCATGTTACAAAACTCAAATCATGTCAAACTGGTGTCTTGAATATGATAATAAGCTCACTGTACTCAAATAGCCTCCACAGTCACCAGATCTCAATCCAATAGAGCACCTTTGGAATGTGGTGGAACAGCAGATCCACATCATGGATGTGCAGCCAGCAAATCTGCAGTAACTGCTGTCATGTCAATATGGACCAAAATTTCTGAGGAATGTACTTTGTTAAATCTGTGCCATTACGGCAGCTTTGTGTCATGGTCTATGTGTGATCGTGTGATTTTTTTGTGTGAGGACCCAAACGCAGAAAGAGGAAGCTGGACTAAGACTTAACCAAAAGTGAGCCGTTTATTATGGCTGGTAGCAAACATGGACAAAAACAGAAAAACCAAAATGAATAAAAACGGAAATAACACCTAACACCTGAAATCTGAAACACTTGGAAATAACAAGGGAACATGGAGACACGAGGGAGGATTAACGGGCGATTTGCAAATGCACCGACAAAGGACAAGAGGAAGACCGAGACAATAAATACACTAAAGGATGACGAGGGAAGTGGAAACTCATGGGAACACAGCTGGAGGAAATTGGATGTGATGACACAGGGGGAAGGAAAACTTAACACAGCGAACACAGTACGAGAGACTGTCACTGACTTAAGACACACAGCTTGACACAGCAATGGGGATAAACAAGCAGGGAGGCAGATGAGACACAAGAAGAGGAAAGGGGAAACAGGTAAGGAAGATGAAACACAGCGATACAACTAAGACACATGGAGGGGTGAGAGACATAAACACGGGTGGCACGACAGACTTTTACACTCGACACAGGGATGAGACAGACACAAGAGAAACCTAACAGACAAGAAACCATAAACTGGGGATGCAAGACACTCAGAGACATAGAAATAACTTGAGTCTAACTTTAGAACTGGAACTAAACCCATCTTTATAATAGAAAAGTCACAAAAAACACAATGAACTCAAAACCCTGACACCTTGAAGACAAAGTACTAATAAGGGATACCTAATCAAATGGCCAGTGGGTGTATATGGCTGGCTCTTCTTGAGTGGCCCATAGAGAATTTAAGTCTGCTACTCCTGTGGTACAAAAATATTAAACATATAAAATCAAACTGTAATAATTGTACATTACATGTTATGACTTTAAGTTGCATTCTGTTCCATCTTATTAATCTAGTTTATGTTTTAAAATATGTACAAAAACCTTTTAAAGCCCCCTTTTTTTGTGAGAGACACCCCGATGAGTTCACTGGAGTATGAAACATGCTGTGCATACAGAGTGTTGTCAGTAATTCTGCACTACCTGCTACAGAGATGGAATAATTTTCTGCACTTTACATGCAGAGTGAAGAGCCGTCAGTCAGGAGAGAGAGGCGAGATTATTCACAAAGACAGATGGGGAAAAAAAGCAACATGTTTACAAAAAATAAGAGATTGTGATCCATATTTTGACAACTATGAGTGGGGTTGTGTGTCTGCTCTGGTGCAATTATCCCTTTCCAAACTCAATTTGAAATTGAACCATGTAAGCCTGTCAGAGGCATTTGGTATGATCCAGCGCACCATCCACCGTTATGTAGTCATCCCTAAACTCTGGACATCATGCATTAGCTGAGAAATGGTAGTTACCTTGGCAACCATTGCCAAACACATCATCTGGACAATGTCACATTTTCATTTCATTATTGTAATGAGACCGGTCTTGATGTTAGCCCATTTTGCTCGGCATGTTGAAAAAACTGTCAATGAAAATCTATAAAACCACCTCACAGATTCATGTTTCTTCTTAGTCGACTGCTTTAATGTTGCAAAGACTAAAGTAAAGAACAGCCGTTCCAGCTGATTTAGCGCATGACTTTGTTTATATGCTGTGTTAAAACCAGGTTACAAACACAGCAGGACTAAGTGTACATCTGATGTAAATTTAGAAAAGTAAAGCCATCATTTTCTCCTCGGATGATGGCTTTTGTTCCGAGGCAAGTAAAAGAACATTTAATTAAGCTGTATCAGAGGACAGGTTGTAATGTTTTGCTCCTTACACTGCAACATAACTCAGTGAAATCTAAAAGTGGCATGATGGGAGTAATTTTGTGAAACAGCAGATGAAATTACATCGGCTGCTTGGTTGTTATTCTCATAAAGTCCACACGTTGTGAGGTTTTATCATGTGAGTAGTGTTTCTCAGCACCCATTTCCCCTCACGGTCTTAAGCTTTCAAGTTAAAGGTAACTAAAGTTCTTTTCATATTCTTGATTGTTTCATGTCTCAAACAAAAAGCTTTTTCACTTCTAACAGCTGATGGGGAGTCCCAGGTGTTCTACCTCTACTGGGTTTGTCATCTCTGACATCACCATGAGTCATAGACCCACTGTATCATCAGGTGAGGTGTTAGGGTCACATGAGTGAGCAGTGAAGTGTCTTCGAAGGGGTCTCAAAACTGCATTTTAGGAGGCTGATGGTGTTGTAGGCCAGCACTTCTGTTCAGGTAGACGCAGCTTTCTTTATTCGTCTCTTAAACCATTCTGTTGTTCTCGGTCCAAAATGTTAACTGCAACTTGTCCCAGTGTGTACACAGTGTCCGTAAAGACATGGGCGTGGACATTGCATAGCGGTGTTTAAGGGTATAGTGTGCCAAGAAAATATCCCCCACACAATCACACCAACAGCGGATTTGTTGAAGTAGCAAAACAATTACGTGCCCATGTGCACATGCAGGTATTATTGCTTCTAAGATTATTGCATAATGTAAGTAACAAGCTTACACTATTCAACTATAACTGA
Source organism: Oreochromis aureus (assembly GCF_013358895.1). Classification (NCBI taxonomy): domain Eukaryota; kingdom Metazoa; phylum Chordata; class Actinopteri; order Cichliformes; family Cichlidae; genus Oreochromis; species Oreochromis aureus. Next base: position 30,056,611 of record NC_052942.1, on the reverse strand, counting down.
GTAAAAGTGACCAAATGTCAGACTGAAATTTAAGATAATAAAACCTCTGTCTTATCATCTTCAGCACCATCATGCTGCTTACAGCCGTGTCCTCTCTGGATTTGTCTTCTCTCTTTTTGATTTATTTATGTGGGTTTGTTGGGTCTCTAACTTTGATGCCCTTTGATGCTCCTTCACTTATTTTTTGGGTGAATTTTGAATTTTACCACTTCACACATAAGTCAGAGATATAGATATACCTGACAGCTTAGGTGTAGCAGAGGATTCATCTAGAGGGGAGCTGCTTTATTACAAACTACTCCACCATGTAAACCTGAAATATATGTTGCAGCTGACCTATGCAATCTTCAATTTATATACTGTGAAATCTCAACAACGATCACTTCAAAGACCCTACAATAATACTCTTTAGTAATAATACCAGTGTTTTCTTTAAACTGAGCAGAACTGATCCAAATTGAATCGTGTTTCAGATTTTTTGTTACATCTGTAGACAGATGTGTAAATAACTACAGTGTCTTTGGTCAGCAGTGCACACACACAGAGAGATCTTCATGTAGTTTCTTTTGTTCACTTCTCTCTATTGGAGCCATACATACATGAAATGTCTGTCAAAATTATAACACCTGCAGCCTCACACAGCCTGCAGAAAAGCAATAGCAATGCATGCACGCATTTAGGCACGTGGCACAGTAACAGTACCTTCCCTAACACATCGATGGCTTAGGATCTCACGGCAAATAATGTTTGGTGTTCTTCTGCACATCGTCAGCTGTTACATACAGATTTCAGGTTTAATGGTGGAAATGTTTGTTATACTGCGGCTTGCATCTGAATAAATCCTGTGCTCCATCTGAGTCTAAATCAGGGGTGGGCAATCTCAGTCCACGAGGGCCGGTGTCCCTGCAGGTTTTAGATCTCACCTTGGGTCAACACACCTGAATCACATGATTAGTTCGTTACCAGGCCTCTGGAGAACTTCAGGACATGTTGAGGAGCTAATTTAGCCATTTAAATCAGCTGTGTTGGTTCGAGGACACATCTAAAACCTGCAGGGACACCGGCCCTCGTGGACTGAGATTGCCCACCCCTGGTCTAAATCCTCAGGACCCCGCCCACAGCCCCCAGCAATTTGTAACAGATGAGTTCATTCGTATTGAAAGTCATATTGATTCTCCGTCAGCCTTCTCTTGTTTATCATAATTGCCAGGATGTTTTCAGCGAGAAACACGTTTAAAAGCTTTCATTGCACTGCATTATTTTTGTTAACACTCACTCCCTCACTTAGGTGTGGTCATTTTTGAGCCACTAATTTGTGCTGCTCTTGGCTGGTAATTCTTTCAATATAATTAGAGCACTGTTAGTAGCTTACACACATAACTTTCCACTTTCATGGACGCATTTTTGAATGCATCATCAACCTAATTTGCCCCGCAGTCATAAAACTGACACTGTGCCTCTTTACATGCAACGTTAATACCTGGTTACACCCAAACTCCTGTAAGAGAAATTCAGCTCCGTCTAACCTCCACCTGGCCAAACTGTGTTTCCATGGCACAGGATCAGCCAGGGCAACATCTGCACTCCAGGGGAGATTATTGTTACACTCAACACATCCTCATTTGTCCCCAACTTTTGATCGTGTGCACTAGTTTCCCATCAGGCACGTCAGGGTTAAACAATGGCTTCTAAATCAGGTGAAATTGGAGTGAGAAGTAAAGGAGGGGTTTCTTTTGTCACGCTACAACAGCAAAACCCTCCCTCCACTGACAAGAAACAGGTGGACGTCAAAGCCTGTTACTGGATCTGTCTCATCAAAGTTTTATTTTTAAAAGAATATTGATTCGTGTGCTGTTTCATTTATGTCCCAGAAAGTATTGAGAAAAGGAAAAGGAAAGATTTATGTCACTCAATAACTGTTTTACTTCAAGCAGTGCATACATACAAAAGGCTTCCTTTTTTTTCTTAAGAATTTATTTCATTTTGGCAGAGAATCTACATCACATGCCAGGGTGCACTATCCTTTCCCAACCATGTAAAATATTTCCATTTTTAAATGTTATTTTCCACAGTAAAACCTGTGTTTATACTGTAGAAAGTTCTCTGTTTGGTTCAAAGGAGGGAAAAGGCACAGGTTATAAAATGGAGGGTGATAGAGGTCTCTCAATAGTGTGATGCATACTGGAAATGGAGAACGTTCGCCTTCAGAGTAAAAGTTATGCCTTACCACTGCAACAAACACACCTCAAAAGGTGAATATCCTTAATTTCTGGTTCTTGTTACAGTTCTCACATTTTCACTACAACTAAGTAAAGCGAAGTTTATATCTGTATGTTTGAAGTAATATCAGTCATTGTTAAAATGTTAAGAGTAAACGGCCTCTTTTGCTCGTTTTGATCACAATTTTTCCTTCCCAGGACCCTCCCTGTGTGTCTTAGTGGTTCTTAAACTGTAAGGCACACTATCTTGGTGGGGAGTAAACCCACTGTGTGAGTGTGTGCATGCATGCATGTGGTATGGTTTATGATTATTTAGGGAAAATAAAGGCTTGCATGTGTGTTGACCTTAAAAATTGTTTTCAAAGTTTTTGGGGTGAGGAGGGTTAGCTGTTTTTTGGCTCTAACAAAGGTTATGCCTAAAGATGTTTGAGAGAGAGTCAGCTGTAGATATTAAGTGAAAGTTAAAAAAAATTCATTTTGTGGTGGGAACTTTAGACTGTGTGCAAAAGTGGTCCCAGTGGATCATGAATGTAGTGAATTTTATGTTGCTAACTAACAATTGTGTAAATAACTTTCTAAAGGAAGCAATAATCTTTTACTTTAAGAGATATGTAATAGATTACTTTTTTGAGTAATGATGGCAAAACTGGTGAAATTCTGAGACAGCATGTTGGGATTTTCATTGTGAACATGCTCGCATGCTAACTTTAGCATTAAGCTCAGATATTTTTGCTACAGACTGCTGATCTATTTCTGCACAAACACTCATATGTTACAGATATTTTGGAGGATTAACACTGAATACAAATCAAAGTTTGACCTTGTTTTACTGGCATAAATTCAGTCATGATCCTAGGTTTCAGTGTTGGAAACCTATGGATATTTACCCCCCTTGTCTCTATACACAAGAGAAGAACTATTCAGTTCCAGCTCAAACAGTGTAAATAAGGTTGTCCTCCATTTCTGATCACTGGTGGCTGTTGCCAGGATTTGAAACGGTGTGTCTATGATGACCTGCAATTTCACCACCAAAGCAGTTGTCACCTAAGCAGTGCAATTTCTCTCATTTTTTCCCCCAAATGGATCAATTGCATTGATCCATTCTCTTTGAATCAATTTGAAGGATGGCAGTGGAGGACAAAATGATTTAAAAATAATTCCATTACTTACAGAACCGCCAGCCCTGCTGGCAACTATCAGCAAATTTATTAGGAAATTCTTAGAAAAACTTACAAAAAGTAAATTCAGATCCTTATTATGCAAATTGCAGATTTTTGACTCTTTTCGATGTGGTTTTCAAAATCAGCACTCCACTGAAATCACTCTTCTAAGGATCTATACTGATCTTTTAATGATATCTGATTCAGGGAAGTGCAGCCTTTCGTACTGTTGAATAGTATGTTACTTAATAGGTTTAAGTTTTTAAAGTTGTATCTCCAGCCCAGCATTAGACTGATTTTTCTTCTATTTATCTGCCTTTCTCTGTTGGGCTAAGCAACCTTACTTCTACTGCTGCGTCTCTAACCTGTGAGGTTCTATAAGGATCAATCCCAGATCCATTATTATTTTTATTCCTTTGGCTGGCATTATTAAATCTTTTAATAACATTTCTTTTTTTTTTTGCTGATGATCAGGCCTTTCAGTTTGTGGCACCAAGGCTTTGGAATGGTCTCCAACATCATTTAGCTGGATCTGTTGACTCCTATAAACAGCTATTAAAAACTCGTTTAATGTGGCTTCCTATTGATAGTAACTTTTTTTTTTAAAATTTGTGTTTTCTTTTATTCTTTTTAAAAAAAAATAATTTTGTTATAAAAGCTATAAACTGTAATTCAATTTTGTACTGCATTTTATTGTAATTTCTCTTAGTTTTTATTATTTTCATTCATACCTGTGAAAAGTGCTTTATAAATAAACTTTACTTACATAGAAAATGTGTTTTTCATAACAGTAAAAAAATACATGTAGAGTACTTTCAGTATAGAGTGTGCAACATAATCTTATAGCCTCCTGTCAAAATTAGCTCCCAACAATCAGGGCATGAGGGACATTAAGGGAATGCAGAAGATGGGATCAGCAAGTCCCATCAATCATCGACGACAGCAGGCAGGACTCTGGCAGCGTGATGGATGACAGCGGTGAAATGAGACAGAGAGGAATGCACCATACGTCCAGCTTGTCACACTTAGTCTATACTGCCACACATCAGTGCTTCCAGCACTTCATGATCAGCGTGAACAGAGATTGGTCTAAACAGTGTAGCCTATATGCATGAAGACAAATTTGGAGGCGGATTCAGTGGAGGCTGTCTTGTCCTCACGTCACATTATACACACTCCATGATTTCGTGAATCATCTGTCACCTGTTGGTCTAAAAAAACCCATCTGTTGTACAACCATTTAATATTGTTTCTTAAAGCTTAAATCCAAGAGCCAGTATTGCTTTTCAATTAGATTATCGCTCATCACATAGTCAAATCTGCACAAAAATTTGTTATATGCACAGATTGAACTTCTGAATTAAAAGAGATTTCTGCCACAGCAAATTTCTATGTAATGACAGGACAAGGACTCTTACTGCTAATGTTAAATTTTCTGGTTAAATATAGTATGAAATTAATGGAAAACAGGCTTCCCCTCCCCCTATCATCTCCCTTTGATTAAATTGGAGACACGGCATGAGGAGCACCAGTTTCACAAGGACGGCATTAACAATTAGAGGCTTTGTAAAGCAGAAGCAGTCAACACTGTCAAAATTACCAGGTGGTGATAATTGCACTCAGAGACAGAAATAGTTTGCTTTAAGCTCGATGCTGTCACTGCAAGCAGCTGTGGGGAAAACAAGTCATAGGCAGACATCCTGGGCTGCCCTGCGTCGCCAGAAGCCCAATAAACTGACCACAGTGTTTGACATGCTGTCCTACAGGCTGTTAAAGTCTTCACACTCCAGCACGCAAGTGGCATGATGAAGCCATGGCTGTTTACCCACTAGATCCTCTGCTTGCACTCGCTAAAAAACTATCTCCTAAAATTAAATGACCCCATCTAGGGCTTTGTCGAGTCATATATGAATGATTTTGGTAAAAGATGATTGCATTTCTGGTGCATAAACAAGAAAGTTAAGACTATTCAAACCCCTTCATGAAGGGACTGAAGCCGAATAGCATGATAATGTAAGTACGATTCCAAGGAGAAATAGATGCCTGGTAAAGGTCTCTTTACTCTCTTTGAATATGTTAATTAAACGAATTCAAATATATGAGCATGAACATTCCTAAATATAGCATGTGGATCACACTTATTACTTCAAGACACATGGGTAGCTTTTGAAATAAAAAACTGGCTTTTTTAATGGTTCCATTTTTACTTTACCGACTTTAACAACCAAATTTAAATTACAATAAATGGAAGCAACAAGTGGCAGTGATGTTATTAAATTTGTGCTAAGAATCAGATGAAGCCTAACAAATCTGATGCTGGAGAAATGAAGCAGATCAAATGATAAATCTATTCAAGTTCTGTTCTGTTCATGATCTGCAGTGAATGAATCATTATGATTTTGGAAAGAACTAAATAAACTGCACCATTATTGCATGTTTGGACAATACTTGGTTTAAGATAAAATACTTGCACTACAAGTGATATTCACACCAGCCTCAGCTGTATTTTCTTTAATATCACAGAACATTAACACGTAAAAGGAAATAACTAAAGCTACCAGCATAAGATGAAGAAACAACTGTTACGGCTTTATAATGTGCTGTGCTGAAGAGCTGTAATACCACTATGTACCACAAGATGAGGCAGTGATTGAAAGTTACTTTTAGCTAGTTAAGTAATTAAGAGTGTGTAATTGAGTCGCTTCAAAAAAAACAAACGCATGAGAATTTTAAAATCTGCACACACCAGAAAGAAGCTCAAAAATTAACTGTTAGCAAAATTGCAGTAGCTTTCAACGCAAGCATGGTAATTCTCTCTTTTAGCGTTGGCTTGGTCAACATGGCTAAAGTTTCTTTCTTAGAGACAATAAAGTTTTATTACAACATTTATTCACACTGGGCTTTCTTCTTCAAACTGAAATAACTTTCAGTTATTTGGAAAAAGAAATTACATCCAAAAATGTTCCATTAAAGCAACTACTCCCTAATATGTTTCTTTAAATAGTTGTTTTTTTTTTATGTAACTCCATCTGAGAATCCTTGTGCTGCCAACACTCAGCTGCTGGCTGACTTTGAGCTTGGAGTTATTTGCCAGGTTAAGCTCAAATAAAATATGCTGCAGCAACAGCCTACAGTAAAAATCAATACAAAAACAAGCATTCTCTTTGCTGCTAAAGGTGCATAAATTGCACTCCAGCCAGTGATGTATGACTACCTGTCACAAGGACATTTCCAAGGGACTGTTCATTATTTTTGTGGTAAACATATAATTTTGACCTGTAGGATTTAATGAGAAAAAAAGGGTATTTGATCACTTAGAGTAAGTTTTTAGCCCGGCGTGAGGAAATAACATGCAGAGAGAACTGCAGACCAGAACAAACTTACAGAATATAATTACAGTCTAAGAAGACCTTATTCTTCACCCAAATAGACTGTTGGCTAGACAATTGCAGCAGCAGTTTGATAGTTCATTGTATTCAAACAGTAATTATGTCCCTAAAATACAGTATTTGCCTTTGAGAAAGAAACCCAACCCTGTCTTCATTTTCCTCCTCCAACTCATTTCCACCACTATAAACACAATTTGGGATTTCTATTTTAAAAAAATGCACACACACTATAGCTGACACTAGACTCAGTTTCAGTGTGTTCTTCAGTTTGTTTCATATTTTTATATCAACATAAAATAAGAAGTAAATATATAAGGGTATTAGGCAATGCAAATTATGTCTTTGTCTATTCATAGCGGTGGTGTCTGTGTACAAGTTCAGTTTTGGGCAGACATGACTCAGTCATTTAGTGTATTTAGCAACCAGACAGTGAATAAAGTCAGAATATAAACACTGCTAAGAAACATCACATGGTTTCCCAAATGGTTTTCCACTTAAACAAGCCCACGTTTTGCTATTCGCCTTAACAGAAAAATGTCACATTTTAGATGATTTCAGGGAAGTTACTGTAGCTTTTTGTTTCAAGAGTTTTACCTGATCTTATTAAATGTTTTTGTATTATTATTTGATTGAAGCATTTTAGATATGGAATAATTAGCTTTGATATTTTTATAGTTTAAATGCTTTCTATAAAGTATGTAAATCGCCGAATGTCTTGTTTGTGTGACCTCTTTCCAAATTTACCTTAGTATAGTCTGCCACCTACTGGCATCTTTGCAGTCAGCTTTTAAGGAGTCACTCACCATCTCAGAAAACTGTAACCGATCTCTCATTCTACTAAATCAATATTTGTAAGCATCCTTTGCCAGATTTGGACTGCACCTTGTGATGTTTCATTACACAATACCATTAAGGAGCATCTCACTAGTTTCACATTCAGTGGGTAGGCTTGCATTTTGAAAGGAAAGTTTATAGTTTTACTTTGCCAAATTAAAAGAGTCACATAACAGGAAATAAAAATGAGTACGAGGTAGTAAAATTATTCAACATGCGGTCACCTGGAATCAAATCACATCTGATGCTAGAGAAATGAACCACAACAAATGTTAAACCTACCTCCTGTATGTATTAGATGGCTTCTTCAAGCTTGAAAATTATGGTGCCAGTCATATTCTTAAAACAAATACTACTGTAGGCAAATCCAGGGTGCGAAGAGTTGAAATGCAAGTTTTATAATATGTCTTCTGCCTCCTGCTGTTGATCAAAAGACCAATTAGGCCAATTAGGAATCATTAGGAGTCACTAGGATCATTATTTCATTGTGTGAACAGTCAAAAGCACCCGATATTAACAAATGTTTTGGCCAAAAAGAAAAAAAGGAAATCTAGCTTAAGACAGTCATACATGTTTGGACAAAAGCATTAAGCCAAATCTTTCCATATACCTCTGAATATTGGTGTTTTTGGTCACAGCCATGCAGTCTTCCTTTACAAATATTTGAGAAATTAAAGATGTAAAGTGTATAGAATGACACCATTGCACCAAGTTAGGTCATGAATTTTCAACTCTCTCAGATAATCCACAATCAGCTCTAAGTGATATTACTGTAAAGTGGAAGGGCTGATTCAAGACCCTTGATCTGGCAGAATGGTCATTCAATATTTGTAAGCACCCTGTGCTAAATCTGGAGTGGTGTGCAAGAATCTTTGTAATGTTTAGGTTCTTATTCATCATGTAATACCACCAGAGCGGCAGCTGACTGACTAAACCATTGATACAAGGCAGACCCATGCTTTCATATTGTTTATGCTAAATTCTGATTACTGTCATCTCTTGGCATCCTGGGACCTTCTCTATATTTCTCCAGCAGCTCAAAGCAAACATCACACCTGGAGTTTCATTCCTTCTTGGAATGAAGCTGTACTGCACACAAATTCTTAACTCTCCTCTTAACTTAGCTGTAACAGCTCTTTCCCATAACCTAATGGTTTGACTGATTAACTTTATCCCTCTGTATATTATTATTTTTTCTGGCTTGTATACTGAACTTCCTATTTTCCTAATAAAATATCAATAACTGAGGGGTGTCTCAAGACTTTTGCTGTGCTGTATTTACTGCATATACTTTGTACTGTATATATTCCTTTAACAGTTTTTCCACCATTTAAATTTTAACACACCGATGTTGCAGTCCTTTGCTGCCTCTTTCCCAAACCTTTTTGAAACACGTTGGCAGCGTCATATTCACAAAGAAATAAAAAAGCGTCATAATTTGAACATTTTATATACGGTTCATTGATGGTCTTTGTATTTTCTTTTTAACATATATTATATGCAAAGTCATTGCAAAATGCTAAAACGTAAAAAAATAATAATCATTTAAAAAAGTCACCCCTTTGCAACTTCACCGTCGTGGCATGTTGACGACCAGCCTTGACGCATGCGCAGTCCCGTGTGGCTCGACGGAATGTTCTGGTTATCTTGCGGAAGTCTCGCGCATATTTGGCTCGCGACCAAACTGAAAAACAGCAACGGGAGCGTCGAGAAGGGAGTCAGCGGCCCTTTGGCTGAGCTCGTCTGGATTTTTGGGGAAAGAAGAGTCGATCACTAAAATGACTAGTGGGTACCGACATTTATTACGCTCTGAGGGATTCATGTATTTGGTCGGATGCTTGTTTTCCGTGTTTGTTATTTTTGACCAATGGTTGTCGTTGATCGACTTGGGTTCCGTCTATTTAATGTAATATACATTATCCTATTTGACAGATTCAATAGAGGATTGTCGTTTTGGGCAATAACTTAAGGACGCGATTAATTTGGCCGTTTTAGTTGGTTTATTTAAGGGCATAGACTTATGCTAACATGTGTTACATAACGTCCCGTTGTACTTGTGTTGGCTGTGGGTCGCTTGTTGTCCGGGCGTTACTCTGAGCCCTGGCCTGTATGTGTGGACGCAATACAGAAACAAAATATGGGTGTTTTGGTCTAAACGCAGCTTCCGTGTTTTTACTAGTAATATTTTTTTTTTTCAATCCTGCACATGAACTTGGAAAAACCGTGGTAGCGGCGGATTCTTTTGCTGCCCTCTGTGCTGTTGTTCTGGCTAAGAAAGTGCTCCGGAGCGCCTCTCTGCCACGTCGGCTGCTTTTGAGCGCTGCACCATCTTCATTTTTCATCGTGCAGATCATAGCATGCTCTTTTTCTGTTAACTATTCGACTTGTAGACACACAGATTTCCTTTTTAATAATAATAATAATAAAAATTCAGCTTGTGTTTTATTTATTTTTTGCTGGAAGCAACTTATGTCAAGTGTCTCATTATAAGGCGCAGCTTTTTCGTCTGATTTGTTGTTGTTGTTTTTTTTTACCCTTTTTATTGACATGACAGGAGGAAACCAGCGTGAGCTTGCACGCCAGAAAAATGCTAAAAAGCATACTGAACAGACTAAAGGCAAGAGAAATGAGGATGGGCTATCTGCAGCTGCCCGGAAACAGAGGTAAGCCTGCAGTCTGCAAGAGATTAAAGAAGTGTAGGATGCACACTAACTAAACAAACCAAAGCATAGTTTTCTAAACAGCACAAGGTGACGGAAGTGGTGCACATGTTAAAGGTAAAATGTACTAACAATTAGGAGAATTCATTAGTTTGTTTTTTAAGTATTTCATTTTATAGTTGTATTATAATTGTCCAATTAAAATGGGTACATTATTATATATTTACATAAATACGAAAATATAAATGTATATATTACATATTTTATACATCATTATAATATATATTGCAGCCTTCATTAATTCCACACCTAATTATATACTTATTATTAGGGCTGTTCGATATAACGATATATATCGGATGACGATATAAAAACGTCTATCGTTTCATTTTACGCTATCGTTTGTTTCGTGGTGTCGCAAAATAAACTGTTTACGGCAATATTTTTTCATTATTTTGATGGTCACTGTAGTGGCTATATTAATTTCCTAAAGTTCTCTCTTTCTCTTATATTTAATATAACCACACTACAGACGGACAAGCGCTTGTTTTTATGCGTTGTCGTTAGCAACAACGATGGTAAAACCACCTGGTGTCCGCTTGTTTATTTTCCACATAAACCTTTCACAATAAAGCTCAAGACCCTTTTGAGACTTTTCAAAATAAACTGAATCACGTGAAAGATGCAGAGTATTTACGGATGAGAAGCAAAAAAAGAGCCGTCAGGTGCTAAAAAATAAACCTTAGACTCAAACGATAGAACAGGCTTTTCCCTGCAGCACGCTGTGTAATAAATACTCACAAAGAAAACGGTGGCCGTTACAATCTATGTCTAAAAATGTATCGTTTCATGCATCAGTTAAAACACTCGACTCCAGGTACGCAACGCCCAGCTGGAAACACTTCACACAAGTCGAGCTGCCCGACATTCACAGAATTTACAGAATATGTTACATTTTTGTGATTTATATCGTTATCGGATGATAGATGTCTTAATATCGGGATGTGAGATTTTGGTCATATCGCACAGCCCTACTTATTATTGTACTATCATTATACTGTTCTTTATTACTTACTATATGTTTCCATTATATACCTATTTTTATGTTTTATTCAATTGATTATAAAGGCTATAATTCTATTAAGTTTTTTAATAATTCTTAGTTTAAAAAAAATAAGGGAAAACCCCCAAACAATATTGCAATATTCCTAAAATTGTCAATATAAGTGAAACATCTCATTATGAAACAAGGCTTATTATACAGTTTACTGAGCAAGTCTTTTCAGCACTATATCCACATTATGACCAGTTAACTGCTCATTGATAAGGCTTTTATTGCATAGGGGCGTTTGCTTCTTTTTTAGGTAATTAAAAAAAAAAAAAAATCGTACAGCTTGTTGATGTGATTCTAGTACACCATATTCAGGGGTCTCTGGCTCTTTCCCCGGAACTTTTGTACATGTAAGCACCGGTTCTTGTATAGTAAAGGCAATGGATCAGTGTTGTCTTACCTAACAGAAGTTATTTATCCTATATTTCTGAACCTTTATTAATAATAATAAAAAACAAAGACACAAAACCATCTTATGCTTGAGTAAATTAAACCCCACCAAAAAATCCCCAAAACAAACAAACAACAACAACAACAAAAAATGTGTGTTGCAGTACTTTAGGCAAGGAATTTGTCTTTCAAACAGTTAGACATATATTACACATAATGTGATTGTTTTTGTGTGTGTGTGTGTGTGTGTGTGTGTGTGTGTGTGTGTGTGTGTGTGTGTGTGTGTGTGTGTGTGTGTGTGTGTGTGTGTGTGTGTGTGTGTGTGTGTGTGTGTGTGTGTGTGTGTGTGTGTGTGTGTGTGTGTGTGTGTGTGTGTGCCAACATTTCAGTCATTCAGTCTCCTAATAAAGCTTGTCCTCTCTTGAAATGTCTCCCTTTTCTCCTCCAGGGATGCAGAGATAATGCAACAGAAGCAAAAAAAGGCAAATGAAGCAGGGAAAGGAAAGACCAAGTGAAGAATGAAGTCTTGAGACGAATTCAGCTCGGTGTCTCAAGAACCTGTTTAGCATTCTACCTGATATTTATAAGAAAGGATCTTTTAATTTTTGTCTAAACTCAAGAATCCAGGATCTGACTTTCCTCGCTATGGCAAATGACATTGCTTGTTGGATTTGTTGCTTTACACGATGAAATTATGTCTGAGCAAGTTAGCGGTTGTGTCACGTTGGTGCTGCATGCAGGGGAGCATCAGTGGTGTAAGGAGCAGAATAATGATGAACAATTCTCAACACAAAGCATCTGTGTAACAGTTGTGTATTTTTGTACAAAGATGTCCCCTGCTGGTTTCAAATAAAGTGTATCTTTTTTTTTGTTTGTTTCATACTTGTTTGACTTATTATCAGTATGTCAATATTAACAGTGAGTCTTTTACCGAAGGACCTTTGTAATGGTGCCACATGTAGGTGTAGACTGAGGGACAATGTGGGGTCATAAATGCAGCTACAAAAGGCCTCACTCCACATGTGTTTATAGCTGTTTATTTATATACTATAAGGGATAAAACGGGTCTTGTAAGACCGTGTCTACAAGTCTTAAAATTGTCTTAACCCAGGATTGAGCAACAAGAGCAAAAAATTAAAGATATCTGAAAACAGTCCACTATGTGTGGTCATTTATGACCATAGCAACCGTATTTACTTGAATTGTGATATTTCTAATTGTAAAAGTGTATCCTGCCATTAGTTATTCAATCTACTTCTACAACTTTTCATGGTTAGTGTAGGGTACTGGAGAGCTGTGTAAGGTCATTTGTGACATTGGAAATGTTTGGTTTTTAACATAAACCTTGATTTTGTGTGTAATTTTATATTTCACAATCAAGACCAGAGTCATAGTGAACTGAAAGTGGGTGTTTAGGGAAACAGACATTGTAGTAAACTGAAAAAATAAATACTTTAGGTCCTGAAAGAAACATACTGTTCACCCATAAAACTAAAAGGTAAACAGGAAATGTTCTCTGTGTGGTTAAACAGGGTATGTTTTTGTTACTAGGATACTGTGTGATCCAAAGTATTGTTACGTAATGTCTATTCTTAACATCTATAAACATTTCCCTGAGAAAAAACACATAAAGCTAAACTGAAACAGAACATTTTCAAGCAAAAAAACTAAATGGAAAAGGGCAAATCCACCCAGGAAACTGGAACTAAACTCAAGTGTAGGTCTGAAGTATCGTACTCCATGTCGCATAGCTTAACGCAAAATGAGTGCATTCTTATTGACTATGGTAAGACATTTCTTTCTCACTATTTTTAAAAATGATATTCATAAAATCTCTGACTCTTCTTGCGAAGTCACAAAAAGCATCAAAACAGTGCTTAGAACTGCACACAGCCTGTAAAAGTCACTGCACTACTGAGCGTTCAATATGCATTTGTTCAAATAATAAACATATACATAAATAAATAAAAGAAAAATTGAGCTCCCGAAAGAAATAGCTAACTTTCTGAGGCCATCATCAGTTCCAGTGTGCAGTAAATAAAGACAATTAATGTAGTGAGATTAGGTGAAGGTGTGTCCCTCTCGCTTATATTGAAAAACCGCATAATACATTTTTATGTTCTATATTGTGCTTGAAGTGGACAGGGGAGCCCCCTATGGACCTAAACAGGATAACCAAGGTCACTGAAGGTTTGTGTCCACAGTATGGAGCTTTTCTAGGGTTGGTCCTATTTGCTGATGATCAGTTCATCAAATGCATCTGAATAGCAGCACCTGGCTATAGTTGCCCTCTTAAATCCTATGGCCCCAGTCAGGGTGTGCCCAATTTTTCAGACACCGCATCTGGATTTTGGCAATAAATAATTTAAGAACCTGCTGAGCTTCAGATTATTTTTTATGCCCTAATGCCAATAACTTTATAAATAAAAAGACAATTATACAATAAGAATTCATTGAATGATTTACTCTCATAATCAAAACAAAGAGCCTTCTCTCATAGTCTGTTTTGTCCTTGTGTCTCTGCGTTCTGGTTTTCTCTCTTTTTGAGGCCGATGGTCCTGCTGGAGGTGTCTTCCTGTAAAAAGGGAGTTCTTCTTCCCTTCAACTGCCATGTGCTACTCATGGAGGATCACTGACAGCACTCAATATGGTCTTCTGCTGCTTTGGGCCATTGTTTTCCAGGTTCCATGTGTTGTGTGATCAGCGATGCTCTTCTGCATATCTTGTTTGTAACGAGTGGTTATTTAAGCTGGCCATTTTCCTCTGACATCCAGCATGAGCATGGTATTTTCATCCAGAGGATTGCTGCTCACTGGATATGTTCTCTTTCTCAGACCATTATTTGAGTAGAGATGGCTGTGTGGGGAAAATCACAGTAGATGAGCAGTTTTTGAAATGCTCAGACAACTATGTCATGTTCAAAGTCACTTAAATAACCTTTCTTTCCCCGGTTGATGCTCGGTTTGGACTTTAGCAGGTCATCTTGACCATGCCTGTGTGCCTAACATTGAGTTTCTGCCATATGACTGGATGAAATTAAACTGAACCTTGTAAAGATCATAGTATGTTGCATGGGGAAAATACGAAAAATCATACTATGAGACACTTTTTTTAAAATGCATTCTTCCTCCACTACTCATGGACTCTTTCTCCTCTGCCTCTCAGATTCTTTATATGGATTGTTGATATCAGCTTTAAAGTCTTGCTGGCTGCGCTCTCTGACCTGGTGTGTATTAGTCGAATTAGTTACACAATTAGGCAATAAAGACAGAAGAGTTGTTGTGCGTGTCACTGTACAACATGTTTTGATTTTAGTAAATTAGAGTGTGCTTAGAACTTTATAGGAGTAAAGTGATCTGTAAGCTGCATCTAATGTGATGAAAGCTATTTAACTTGTGACAGTGAGCATTTAGTTAAGAAGAGTTTGTGTTTTATCAGTTAAGGAAATAAATTATAGTAGTATATAATTGGTTTCCACCTTATATAATATACATAACTTGACATCAGGGAGAAGAGATTTTGTGCTGTTCTTAAATCAGTGTACAAACAAAAAAATATCACCAGACAGCGAAGCGCCGCAGTGGCATAGTTCCACCACTAGGTGGAAGCAAACTCCATTGTATTTTTGAAAACAATTATCTAGTAAAGGAAAGACACGCGTTGGAGATATATTTTATGTTGCGTTCCTGTTGCTCGGTGCAGGGCTAAGAATCAGTTAAAAAAAAAAAAAGATATTTTAATTGCTTTACTGAAACATCTGCCTCTCTTGAATGCAGATAACCCGCTGGAGCACTGCTGCTGTTTATTGGCCAAATCTAAGCACCAGAAAGTCCATATTGCTGATATTTGATTGCATTCAGCTCTGCCTATTTATAGTCAATAATCGGTGTGCCTACTTACTGAAATCCACTGAGTTTCTCTCCTCGGTTCTCAGATTACAGGGCGTATAATTAAGTCACCACTTTAGCTTTTTTCCGTCTCCGATAGCAGGAGAGAAGCTGAAGAGCTGAATACTGATGAGGAGCAAATGCTAAATCAGCAGGTTGCTTAAATTCAAGAGATTTCAAACCTTATCCGCTCTCATCCACGGTGCTCTGCTTACAACTCCAAACAGATCTCAGAAAAATTCAAGCATAAGGCCCAACAGACTGACTGTGGGTTCTGGCAGGTTTTCTTAAAACAGACCATGAGAGGAACTCGGAAGTAGTGAGAGAAGCAGAATGCAAAGAGAAGCAGAAGTCAGCTCCTCTAATTAAATTCATCTCTTTAGGCTCTCTCTGCTGGATTTATTGAGATATGGAAGCTTTGGGGAAAATGCATTGTTGTTGCAGGGCTCTTGCTGATAGGAGGGTACTTTATTTATGCTATTTACAACATTAAACTGCTCAGTGTCAAAGCACAAAAATGGGGAAGATGTACTGCAGCTGCTTAGATTTACATATGTTAAATATGGGCTCAAATTATCCAAAGAAAAGACAAGTGCAGTTTCAACCAAATTTGAACTTTAATTATACATTTCACAATTTTAAAAATGACCCTCAGGTGCACTGCAGGTGAAATTTAAAGAAAGAAAAGAAGCCCCAGATAAAAAATAAATGGTGTATCAGGAATGGTCTGAAGCTGGTCACTGTGCAGAATGCTTGTGGTAACTTATTTAGCTGAATCCCATCTCTACAATGTGTTTAAATGATTCAACAATGTTAAATCGTTATGAAGATTCACTAAATTTACATCGACAGGTTAACATTCCCATTGAAACACAGAGCTTATATATCAAAAGGGCAGGAAAACTGAGTTTAGACTTGGATGGACTTGGAGGATTTAAGATATCTCCCTTTCTTCAAGAACCATGTACAGCTCATAAGATCCAGTCCTGCTATTTTCACTCTCAGGAGTCAGCAGTGTAAGGCTGTGGTTGTATGCAGGAGCTTAGCTGCGTGAATATTAGAGCACAAAGTGTAAAGCTTTTTTGTCACCTAGGCTGAAAACATATTTTTTGGAAAGGAAAACAAAAAATTCTCCCAGTTTTGATCCCATTCCAGACTGCAAATGGACTAATTTTTAGAGAGTCTAATGGATACGTTGGCAAAAGCGATATTGGTCACTTCAGAAAGTATTTGGAGCCCTTTACTTTTTGTACTACATTTAATTTAACATAACTAAAGCTATTTTTCCCTATCAGTGTATATTCATGGACAATAGATAGTGACAAAGCAAAACAATGTTTTCAAGTATATTAAAATTGTGCTCATTTAATACCGATAAAGAAAAATAAAATCAGCATCACTGCGCTGTATTAACACAATGTCACACAACTGGTAGTTAAAACTGTTGCCTCACGACAAGGAGATCCTGGGTTTGAATCCACCTGCCAACTGGGGTCATCCTCCCGACGCCTGCTGGAATCCCTACACGTACTCCAACTTCCTCCCATACTCCACACACATCCATATTAGGTTAACCGATGCTTCTAAATTGGCTGTAGGTGTGAATGTGAAACTGAATAGCTGTCTGGCTCTCTGTGTTGGCCCTCCAGCACACTGGCAACCTCCCCAGGGTTTACCCTGCTTTTTGTCCTGTGACAGCTGGGACAAGCAAAGACATATTTTTTGTCTGTGTACAAAATTCTGTTGCGTTTAATTCTGGGCTTTGGCCCACTGACACACTCCTGGACACTCAGTCCCGAAGTACATGCAGGGTTGTTTTGGTTGCTTCGGGTCACTGAAAGAAATGAAAGATGAATGCCCGATGTTTCCCCAGCTCACTGCACTCACATTTTCCTGTGTTTCACCTCATTCACTGTGAAGCTCACTCATTGCATGATTCTCCCACCATGCATGCTTCACTGCATTAGCCAAGTGGGGAGGAATAATGGCCATTAATAATGCTTTAAGATTTGCCCAAAATATTTATTTTTCCATTCTGATAAAAATCTAAAATAAAATAGTTTTTGCCTATTCATACAGAGTCTTTTAAAATCAAGTTGACTGTCATATCTTTTGATTTACATCAAGCTCCTGACTGATGAAGAAGACCCTTTTTTCTCAGTTACTCATCTTGGGTGAATGCTGAGCTCTCTTCCATTTCAAACTGGAGGCCGCTGTGCTTCCAGTGACACCCAGAAACCGTTTTATACCTTTGCCCTGATCCAAGTCTTGATTACAGAGAATTTCTGGGACTTGATTTTTTTTTTTTGTCCTGACATGCAGTGTTATTTCTGGGGTCTTATATACTTTCTTTCTGCTGCTCTGGTCAGATTGTAGACACATCTCAAGGATTATCGTAGCAAACACAATGGCCCTAGATTTTAGCATCACCACCACAGGGTTTAAAGAACTTGGAAAGAAAAGCGTCTGGACTTCTTCAAGTTGCTTGAAGACATTTCATCTACCCTCACCTATTTTAGAAGAGGTTTGTGGACAAGGCTCAGCGGGCCCAAACCTCTAGAATAAAAGAAAGACAACTCAGGAAATTCCACACTTTATTAACCAAAACTTTTACTTCTCAATCAGAACCTGCACCACACAGAGAAGAACAGGAAGACTTCACACCTGAAGACAGTCAGGAAAAATGGGTGAAGAACTTTTCAGACAGGAATGTCGCTGAACTTGAAAAGCAAGTGCTAGCCAAAGGACTCAATTTTGCCATTTCTCCTCAACGGTTGCCCACAGAAACCACCATAAAGATTAATAAATTTTCACAAACACAAGCAGAGCAAATCAGGATGGAGGTGAAACTACTTCAAGCAACTTAAAGAAGTCCAAGCGCTTTTCTTTCCAAACTCTTTAGACTACCATGACCTGGATAACTGAGAACCTTCACAGACCCCAAGGTTTTTAATCATTGTGTCAGTTTAAGTTTTATGATTTGTAATTTTGAAAAAAAAACAAAAAAGCAACATGTTTTTAGTTCATTGTTATGGATAATTACATTCAGATTGATGGGAGGGAAATGCCATTTTTATCAGTCGACCAATTGGGGATAGTGCGGCATCTTCTAATTTTATCAATTCAAATTGAAATCCACAGCAATATAAAGTGGGCAAAAAGTAAACACTGGTGCACTCTTCCTGAAGTGACTATACGGGCAATGTCACGCTTGTCTGCTTACAGCAGTTCCACACAGCCTTATGTTACTCTGAGAACATGTGTATACAAAGTTCTCCATTAAGAAGAAATGTGATTATCACATCATCATCATCATATAGCTGATAAATGTAGCCACAGGCAGGTACTCCTCCTGCTTCATTTTTTTCAAGGGTGAAAGCAGCACCGTGTTTCAACAACCCTTTAAACAAGATACTGGTGTGCCCATTTATTTGGATAATGACTGCACGAGGAATGATGGATGTTATAAATTATGTATCTAGTTGATAGCAACAACGTGTACACAACGCCTTATGTTATCACAGAAGCTGTCTCTTCAGAGTTATAATACTACAAATAATGACAGGGCAGGAGGAATATGTTATCTTTAAGCTCTCAGGTGCACCTCATCCTCCTGCATTGTTAAGCTGCTGCTTCAGCCAGAGTAAATGAAATCAGACATGTCTGTAAATATTTAATAACCGTTATGATTTAATCATTTTATATCGATCCAAAGACATGTCAATGCATAACACACTGATATATTGTAGAGAGAAACTTTTCCAACGCTGCTTCGTTCTTTTAACGGTTTTCGTGATGCACATCCTAACTTTCACACACGACTGCGTCTCATGATAGAGAATTGAAACCTGAGGCTAAAAGAGTATCTCTGAATTATAAAGTTTGCCAAGAAGCTGAAAAGTAAGCACAAAAATGTCTGCAAGTTGGCAATAAGGACTTTATATCTGCATGAGGGGAAATCTGTGGCCTCTTAAGGCCCACCAGATCATTAGTGACCCATCTATTCTTATGCTTGATTAACATCCACTCTTTATATTGTAATTATTTTCCCTGTTTTGACAATCCATGTGAAAATTCTTTTTAGAGAATAACTTTAAGATCTAACATCTGCTACTGTCTGAAACAAAATGCAATCCTAGCCTCAAATGAGTCACTGGACATTTGGTGAATGTTAAGAAGGTAAATGTAATGTCAACATTAAAAACATCATAATTCATTACTGAAAACAACATCATATCTGATGGATCCCAAACCCTTTTCATACAAATCTATTATGTGTAGTTAGAGATAAGTTCATAGGTTTTTGCACAAGAGTATTTTCGTAATTTTGCCCCTGTGTCCCATGTAGAGACCTCTGTACTGTTCTGTTGCCTTTGTAGTATACGTTGGGTGTTTATCCATTTGCACAGTGAAGCACTGTCCAGTTGGTTTTCAGCATTTGGCTGAATCTGAGCAGAGAGTATAGACCTGGACACAGAAGACAAAGCCCCAGACAAAGACAATAAAAACCTGGCCTGAAGGAGCCCTCTCTCAACTGCAGGACTGCTTCTCATCTACTGTATGGGATTTATTCTCCAGCCACAACCTCCAGGAGTACACGGACACTGTACTCTCGTACATCAGGAACTGTGTTGATAATGTCACCGTCAACAAAAGGGTCAGGGTGTTTCCAAATCAAAAACCCTGGATGAATAGCGAAGTGCAATCCCTCCTAAAAAGCCGCAACACTGCCTTCAAGTCAGGGGACAGGGCTGCGTACAGGGCGGCCAGGGCAGACCTGAGTAGAGGCATCAGGAAAGCTAAGGCTGCCTATAGGAGGAGGATTGAAGATCACTTTGCTGACAACGACCCCAGAAAAATGTGGCAGGGGATCAATCACATTACCAACTACAGAAGCAATAACCAGGCGACATCTAGGACTGATGCCTCGCTGGCTGAGGATCTAAATCGTTTCTTCGCCCGCTTTGAGACGACCAGGCCCTCAGCTGTCACACCACTTCCACCCGCCCCCAGCACCGGCACACTAACACTTAGGGAGCATCAAGTGAGGTGTGTTCTAAGGTCAGTGAATCCCAGGAAGGCGGCAGGTCTTGATGGAATACATGGAAAGGTTCTCAGAGCATGTGCTGACGAGCTGACCGGAGTCTTCACTAAAATCTTCAACCTTTCCTTGTCATTAAACACCGTCCCGCCCTGCCTCAAAACCTCCACCATCATCCCCATCGCCAAAAAGACAGCTGTGGTCAGCCCAAATGACTACAGGCCTGTTGCACTTACGCCTGTAGTGATGAAGTGCTTTGAGAGACTGGTCTGTCAGCACATCAGGGCCAGTCTGCCTCCCACTTTGGACCCCCACCAATTTGCCTACAGGACAAATCGATCCACCGAGGACGCTATCACCATAGCGCTCCACACTGCGCTGAGTCACCTGGAGCACAGAGGAAGCTATGTGAGAATGCTCTTTCTGGACTTCAGCTCAGCATTCAATCATATCATCCCGGAGATCCTGGTCCAGAAACTGTCTCACCTGGGACTCTCCACCCCTATCTGCCTCTGGATCAAGGACTTCCTGACAAACAGACCACAGTCTGTCAGACTCGGCCCACACCTGTCCAGCACCATCACACTCAGCACCGGGTCTCCACAAGGATGTGTTCTGAGTCCCCTCCTGTTTACACTCTACACTCTACACATCCGACTGCTCCCCTACCCATCTCTCAAACACCATCATAAAGTTCGCGGATGACACCACCGTGGTTGGACTCATCTCAAGGGGGGATGAGTCGGACTACAGAGATGAGGTCAACAGACTGACTGAGTGGTGTTCAGTTAATAACCTCCAACTGAACACCACGAAAACTAAAGAACTTATCTTGGACCTCAGGAAGGGCAGAGCAGTTCCAGTTTTCATGTTAGCTACACTAACTTTGTACAAGGTGGGTTAAAAGTCAACAAAATTAATATTATAATGTGTTTTGAAGGGAGTTGAGTTGATGTATGACCTGGAAAGTTGGGTCGGGATTGATTTAAAAGATTTTCCAGTTTCCTTCATGGACTGTGAAAAGTAAATCTGCTTTTCAATTTCACTATCAGTGAAGCGTTGCCATGAAATGTGCAATGCGATCGCAGCTGAAATGCAAGCTGACTCTAATTGTTTTCAAGGCTGCTGCAAACAAAAGGCACTTTTCACAGTGCGGTGATTTGCTAATAATGAATAGCAAATTACCATCTTTGCTCTTCATCAAATGCTTGGTGACAACAGATGAGGTGCTGGTGTTGAAAGTAAATGGGATCTGTCACAGGGCATCAAAAGAGAGACAACATGTAGAGAAGCAGTGGGAGAAACAGAAAAGAAAGGCTGACACAGGCGTGGGGAACAACTGTGAGAAAGAAAATGCCAGGACAGCGCAAAAAGCTTTTTATTTAATTATCTGTGAGTCATTCTAGGGATGAATTTGAGATGAGAGTCCTCTGCACAGTCACAGTCAGATCTTTACCAATGTGACCATCAGAGTTTTTGCACACGTGAAGTCTGTGAAGGGAAGAGGCCTATTATTCCCGCTAGCAGCTGATCTCTATCACAGCAGGGGTGTTGAGCTATCAGCAAGGTGAGATTTACTCACAGTGCACCACAGTGTCTGAGACTTTCCTGCAGAAGATTTTGTGCTCAATAATGCTGGTTTTGTCTAAACAGATTACCTACACTGGGATGACCATAAGCATCCACTTTCACATTATTGTAGTTACTTACTGGGTGACTTGAGTTGCTTTCTTTCGTTTTAGAGCCCATCTAGTGCAAACAACACCATTTATTTATTTGTTGAGAGATTAATTTGAAATTGCTATAAAAACAAATGTCAAAGTTGTATATGCAGCATTTGATGGAAAGCAGGAATAATTCAGCTCTGGTTTTCTTTGGTACACAACTTAGAGAAGAAGCCTGAAATATTTGTTGACGATAAAACATTTTAGTTAAACACAGAGTTTCTTCACAGCTCTTTGCTCCATGCAAATTCATCCAGTTAACTGCAAATGTGAGTTGGAAACAATGCTTCTCCTATTAAGGTAACAGCAGATTGTTCCAGTCACAAATTAAGAAAATCAGAAAATAAAAGCCCTCACCAACACTATTTCTTACAACAAAACAGTGAATTATCAAGGTAAATAAATCAAAAGATATGCAGAGCAAAGTCCTTATCTGCTTTGGTTTGATGGAAGTTTTGTCACAGAGAAATGCACAATATCAAAACTGCAGAGGCTGTGCACTCTGCACAGCTCAGCAGCACAACAGAGGAGCCACATTTACTCCCTGTTCATTTTCTGCACTCCTCTTTCTTTGCTTTTCAGTTGGCACCTCATGCAATGCAACACTGAAATTTAGAGGATTCATTTAGTCATTCCTCATTAACATTATACACATCTGTACATTGTATAAGTTTCAAATGAATAAAATCACCAGATCACTTCACAGACAACTTTATCATTGAGTGGAGTGTAGAGGAGGACTCAAACGCACGACAGGAAGACAGGCAACGTAAAACAAAACTAAGCAGTTTAAAGAACAAAATCTAAAAACCAAAACAAGAATCCAAACCAGAAACCTATAGGAAGCAAATAGACAGCACAGTGGAGCCCAGAGACAAACAACCTGACAAGGACAACTGGGGAGACAGGACTATTTATACACACTAGGCTGATTAGGGAATGAGAAACAGAAGGAGAACAAAACACAGGTGAGGGTCAAGACAACCATGACAATTACAAAGGAGGAAACAAAGCTGACACAAGGCCTGAATACCTGAAGTAAAACAGGAAACAAGTAAAAGACAAGAAGAAGAATAAGAGTGGATATGACAGAGGGAGAAACAGACCGCCAACTAATTACACTGAAGCTCAAAACCCTGGATTACAAAACTGAAAATCCTGAATAAAGCAACCATAAGGTAACTTCAGGAATTACAATACACTCCCGATACACCAGAATCATAAAAGAATCAAAACAGGGATCCGAAGACGCCACAAACAAGCAAGCAAATATTAAAACATCAAACAGTAGAACAACAGCCAAACAGAAACCCAAATTTAAACATTAATTAAGAATATACACCAAAACCCCAAAATACCACAAAACAAAGAGAAATTCTCCTTTGTAGTTTTAAGAAAATAAAACTACTTTTTAAAAAAATGTTAAAATTAGAAATCCATTAATATCTGATTTGGGAGATAAAGAACCCACTAAAGTTTATTATTGGAATATGCACTAATGGGGTTATATATAGACGAAACAAAACAACTTCCACCCTGAAACTTTGGAAAAATGTGATTAACATTATCATGTAGGGAAAAGAAAGAGAAAGAATATAAGTTGAGAAATAATTTGTGTGTTGGAGATAACTTATCTAAAGTTCAGAACCAGGACTATACTACTGCACACTGTTCCCAGTGGGACATATAGCTGCACAATTTCTCCACTATGTGCAGTCTTGGGCTTAAGCACTCTGCCTTCACTATACTCTTCCAGGGGGTCTCAGGCCTGCCCCTCTTCCATTTTCCAACAGGGTCCATTTCAAGGCAGATTTATCTCACTGATAATTTGAGCTCTTTGATGTTTCAAACATGGTTCACACATTTCATGGCACTAGCCGGATAGTGGTTATGGGTCCTGGGTGAGCTTTCATCTGAAGCTGTCATAGTGCCAATAATCTGGTTGGAGTCCTCTGCTGGTACACTGGTTGTTGATGGTGTCCTTATTGTAGTCTCTAAAAATGATGGAGATGTAAGCATGTCAGGAGAGGGACCACATCCCCAAGTACCCCCCTGTGAGTGTAGGAGCAACCACCAATCCTCATTAAGACCTTCCACAGAATGCAGCTTTCGGTCGATCTCATTGCTTTGTTATTGATAAAGGTTTAAATTTCCATTTAATTTTTGCCAGTGAAATTAAGATGAACTGGTTCAGGGGTGAATCTTGTCATATGATCTATAGGTACCATTGTCTTGATAAAGTTTTCAGTAATGTTGGTACTTCATACCATATTACCACTGCCAAATCAGAACCCTAAGCATTTCCTATTGCAGTTGTTCTCAGTCTCTATGTTGCTGTAAAATCTTAAAAATGGCATTAATACAGCTCTAGAAGTTGAGGCATGCTCACTAGTTGTCATAGGAAGAAAATACAAGCCCAGTGTGCTGTGTTTCAGTGCATTTGTAAACATGAGCGATGAGTAATAAACCTGGTTTCGATATTCTCTGAATAAAATATGCCTCAGTGAGAGTCTGGTATTTGAGGCCAGATGGCCAAAATTTACATTCAAAAACTGCACTCAGTCACTAATTTTAAGCACTTAACCACCGCCTGGAGACCAGCGGCGGGTCAGATAAAAGCTGTCATTACACAACAATGACAGATGATACATTTTTTCCTTTCTCTGAACAGACATCTGCAATCTGGCCCTTTTATAAAGCAGTAAATTGTGAATCATCCAAACAGCCTGGATGTTTGCAGATGTTTTGTGAAAATGATGGTCGGCGATACAGAGCACACATGTTGCAGGATCTGAGTACTTTAGGCTTCTCATATTTCTCTCATTTCTGCCTCCTCTGTCCACCGTCTTCCTGTCTGTGACCCAAAAATCGACCTCGATACACCATGCTAAAGGATGTCTCAGTTCCTAAAAGCATCTGGAGGAGAGAGGAGACACCAGGAAGAGCTATAATTGAGGGTGCACAGGTGTATATTTGAGGAACCCATCAGTGTATAAAAGAGGTGTGGCTCACATCTGGAACACACAAAAAATGGCCAGAGGAAAACTTGAAACACTCGTCCTTTTCATTCATATTTTTGTTACAATATTTTTTAGGATGATGGAACTTTCTGTCCGTCATCGTTTCCGTGTCTGTGATTAAAGCAGGTATAATAGCGTGACACATTACACCTTGTTGTGTATTCATTAAAAGTGGCCCTAAATATGAAAAGTGTCCCAAAATGGTTACAGCTGACATCATTACATGCAACTCTAGCTTGGTCATAATTAAAAAATGCATCATACTGTTGTGTCAAACACCATATTTAACTGACTTTAAAGTAAGGCTCAGAGGTTGGGATCTCTCATTTTGTTAAACTTGTGTGATTCTCTTCTTCACCTCTCCTCTTCCTTTTCTCTTTCAGACCAGTCTCTGTAAACCGTAGAGATGATTTTGTGGGAAAAATTCGAGTAGATGAGCAGTTTTAAAAATACACAGCCAGCCCAGCTGATATCAAAAATCATACTATGTTCAAAGTCACTTAAATCACTCTTCTTCCCCATTCTTTGTTGCTCATCTTAACCACCTTGATGTGCCTCAATGCACTGACTTGCTGCCACACTCACTTATCTGTACAATCTCATACATCAAGTTACTTTTTGCACACAACTGTCTTTGTTGCACTTTTCTATTGCACTGTTGTGTCTGCATCGTTCTGTCCTGTCTGGTGTTGCACTATTTTTGTTTTGGGGTTTTTTGCAATTTTTGCAAGTGTGCAAAAATTGCAAGTCTCACTTCACTGTGTACTGTAAATGAAATGAAATGACAATAAAGCCACTTGACTTGGAAAAAAAATTGTGATTAGATATTTGTGCTACCAAGCAGATGAACAAGTGGTTTGACAAGTAGCATTAACATGTAGACTTTAAACAAAGATGGGCATTTGCTCGTCGTCCTGCTGATGAAAACGTGATTCCAACGTCATCTTGAAATTTAATGCCAATCCTCAAGGTTCACATTATTTTGCCTCTCACAGACATAAAACTGGATTAGTTCTCTAGTTTTAGGATTTGTGTGAACATCTTATGTGTTGCATTTATATAGAAAATGTGCAACTCTGAGCATATTTAAAGTATAGGTTTATATAGAGTCACTGCTTTGTTTCCACACCTAAAATGACACAAGAGCCACAAACTAAACCGTAATCTGTAGCGCAAAAACGGACTCACACATGCATGTGTCAAAACATGTATTTATTCATTTATTTAAAAAAAATTAAAATAAAGTGCCTTTTATGTACAATATAATAAAAACAACAGTCACAATCTCAATGATACAAAAAAATACAGTTCACAATGTTATTTGTACACAACAAATAAAAAAAAGAAATCATGCAGGCAAGACCACATTTGTCTAATCGTTATTCAGTCAACTAAGCTTATGATGTTCGATACGCTGAGGCGAAGCTGTCGCCGTCTCATGGCTGAGCTGATATGGAGGATCTGGAGCTGTGCTTGCATCTTGTTCACGTACTATACCATGCAGCACAAATGGTTAATTAACTGTATGATGTCGTTTCTTTGCATTTATGACCAAAGAAATAAAATCCTAAAAAAGATGTTGCAATGGATTGCCTACTTAAGCCATTTTAGGAAAATATACTGCAGTAGGTGCTCTACAAATATATAGTTGGCTACATTCATATCCAGTACAGTATGTTGCATTACTAAGGAGCTACTCAAAACTGTTGTACTACTGTTCACCTTTTATGGAAAAGGCCCATCATTGTTAAATATGCAAAGCTATCACACAGTATATATTTCATCTAAGCTTATTAATTGGCAAGGTCCGACTGTATTTTAACTTCAGCATTTCTAACCGAGATCAGGTGGTGTATTGTTAAATAGGTGACCTCACCAGAGGAAGTGATGCTTCCAATGTGTACAGTACCTTTTTTTTTTTTCTTAGATGAGCAAAGGCTGCAGAATGGTACAAGATTTTGAGCAGCTCCCAGTCTAGTTAGCAGGTTAAGTTAATGGTGGCTTAGGTGAATTTGTAAATCTACTGTTGACCCGTGTTGCGTTGTGGAGTTAAACATGCCCACTGAGGGCTACAATCACGCCATTCACCATGTTTCTGTTGGTGAGGTCACTGCTGGGTAGTGTACAATGTGGCACGTGGCTAAAGGCAGAGCAATGTGATATCCAAAGGCATTTTATGCTGTGAAGTTATCCACCAAACAAATCAAAGCAGGCTACTGAGATATCACATAGTTTAGAAAAATCTGTGTTAGCAGAAATGGAAAAACACGCTCCTTCTGGAATCCGTTTTATTTTGGTTATCCATCTGTTGGCAAATGCAATACTCTGGTTTGTTTGCTCGGTCTCAGCTTGCAATAGTTTTGGAAAAGAATATTTGTTTTCTTGCTGAGAGTTAGATAAGATTGATATCGCTCTCGTATTTATGCACTACAGCTAGAAGCCTGATACCCCAGCTTAGCACAAAGTCTGAAAAAAGGAGGAACCAGCTTGTCTGCTCATACCAGCATATGCAAAGCTAACGACAGAAAACACTGCATCTGTTTTTGATAAATAGTCTACAGCCAAAGTGTGAAAAATGATACATTTTAAGGGAACTTTTCAGGCTGACACCTAAAGAACAATTTGTCCAATGGCTACTTGAGGCTGGACCCAAAGATAAGTTAATCCCCATGTCAAAACTCCCAACTTCAAGGCAGAAATAATCATGTTCACAGCCTGGTACAGAAATTACTTGAGTAATTTTCCTGTTTAAATTCCATTAAAATGGTATTTATGACAGTGGCAGCTTTCTGCTATGAAGGTTATAGTCTCACAGCCATTTCACCTGGCTAGATCACTGCGGTAACTTCAGATGAAAATATAACCCTAACCATAATTACACGTTTAAAGTTAAAATAGTTATTTTATTTATGACATGCTTCAATGTGTGATCTAGAATTCTATTAGGAGTCATGCTTTATATAAACAACCTGGTCAATCATTTTAAGTCATTTTGAAACTATCAAGTTTCAGAGTTTGAATGTGCGGCTGTCATATGAGAAATAAACAGCAGCACTGAGACTGCAATAATAAAAAAATACAAGTTGAGTTTATTCATTTTGCCACTTGATACACTTGTGATGATCATGAATTCACAAGATTAACAACTTTTGGAGTATTAATCTTATTTTCTTTGCAGCTCTGGTTTAGCATTTTACTGTCATTTTTTAGAATAATAATCTGTAGAGATCTGCCCACTTCTCTGGTAATGTGACTCAGTTGATCCGTTTCGAGTTGAACAAAAGTCAAATGACACGTGAAAAGCTCCTTTTCGCATGAGCAGAACCTGAAGCAGAGAGCTCGTGGTGACACTGAAAGTTGATAACCATCATTGTGATCATCGTCACCTCTGACTCAGGTTTTAGGTTTTGTGTAGCCAGCTAATGCAAAGACTGGCTACGCTGAACTTGTTTCATAGTTCACAGCTGTGGACCTTTTAATTATGTTTGTGGTGCATTTAGAAAGTTTTAAATGCACCAATAAGACAAAAAAAAATTATAAAATGTTAAAATCAAGGCTTCAGAAGAGGGCTTTAAAACCGATGGGTAGACTTGGTCCATCTTTTTTTATTATATGCGGTTCA
The DNA here is from genome assembly GCF_013358895.1 of Oreochromis aureus. NCBI lineage: Eukaryota > Metazoa > Chordata > Actinopteri > Cichliformes > Cichlidae > Oreochromis > Oreochromis aureus. The sequence goes on along the minus strand of NC_052942.1, from coordinate 30,027,554 downwards.
TAATGGCAGACTAAGATTACTTTTGGACAAAGTCAGAGTTTCTCCCTTTTAATGCTAAGCTAAAGTAACTAACTGGAAGCTGTGGCATCACATTAACTACAGGAAAAAAAATGATGTTGATCTCTTCATCAAACTCTCATCAGTGGCATGAAAACAAACATCTCTGTCCTGCTTTGATGTGCTTGAGTGAAAACCAGTCCAGATGCTAAACTAACAGCGTGGTCAAATGTTTTCTGAATTAGGCAGTAAAGCACTATGAAAGGAAAAAAATAAAATAAAATTAAAAAAAAGAATCACCAGTGTTCACTCTCTAGTTTCACGACTATCTCTACAACACATCTTGCACAAGGTCCCTTAAAAATACACAATATTAAGCACAGGTACTGTATATACACAACAAAAACCTAAGAAACAAAGGAAACACTGACCACTGTTGCACAGTATGCTGTGCAGTTACTTTGTCAACTTGTAGCAGTTACATAGCATTTCATCATCTGCTCAGTGTTTGAAAAAGCAAAGTTTTGATCCTGCATGATACTGGAATATATATTGTAGGCTTACATAATCAATACAGTGACCTGGTGTTGTAGTCTAAGACATGTGGTGCCATGTTGTCCTTACGGCTGTGTAAATGTTTCTCATTCAGATTTACACAACATGATCGGAGTTCTGCATCTTTGGAAAATTCTGCTTGTTAAGTCTCAAAAGTCTAAGCAATGTGGGTGCGAGAGTGTTTGCGATGGCTGCACTGGTCCCTGTAATAACTGATTTCTAAAGATTTTCCTTAGCAGCCATACCGTCCACCTCAGTAGTTGCATTTCTTAAAACAAGCTCTGATTTTAGTGAAATGTGCAAACCTGTGAGTATTCAACACCCTGATTACTTGTGCTTTCACATTTATGTAACCTCGACTTCTGACGGAGTGTGGCGAGTCTGGGACCTGTAACCTGGTGGGGGCGGGGTCATACTGAGCTAATACAAAAGGTCTGTGTATCCATGCCATGATATCATACAGCTGTAGTCTGGACAAGAGAACTCGTAACATTTTCTTTCCCCTACAGCAGCATTAGTTATTACTTATTCTGTGAGTTTTACATTTCGAGTGGCTTGATTAGCACTTAAAGTAGACAAGCTGAGCTCAACCGTCTCAGATGTGTCTCGGTGAGATGGCAGAAGGAAAACTGGAATATTTTCACACCTGACAACCACATGGCACGCAATCGCCATGTAAAACATTTGGCCCCGGTTCAAAATTTACAACAATTATTTTGCCCAACACAGTCTGTAAAGTCTGCTATGAGCTAACAGTCTTAGAAATCCCCAACCTTGCACTTTACATTTATTTATTATTAGTGCCACAACACTTAGCGAAACCCATCCCCTGGGTCCGTCACCATGTGCTCTTCGACAGTGATCAATGCTAACACAAAGCATGAGATGGGCATGTGAGAATGGCACTATTGCATTTAGATAAGACAATCATGTTATTTTTGTTTAGGTTTTTTTGGCACAGTGCACAACGATGATTTTGGTGCTGCCCTGAATGTGGTGGAGGTGTAGCTGTCCCCATTTCTTTTTGTTCCTTTGCCTCTCTGCACTTGGAATTTCAGTTCCATTAAAACAAAACAAACAAATACGCGCGCACACAAAAAAAAAAAAAACGGGGCAGCTGTGTTTAAGTCCATTTAGAAACCCATCATGGAACCTGCAGGTCAACACTCAAGAGCAGGGCTGACTCAGATGAGCGAAAATGCAACCGTCTCTCTAAATCATCTGTGGTGCAGTTTTGTTTGAGCGAAACAGACTTTCTCTCGACGACAACATACATTCAGGAGGTAAACGTCAGCATATAGGCGTAGCATCATATATAATTACATATTCTATCATCTTTCTTAACCTTGCAGTCCTTTTTCATTGAGACAGTGGTGTGGCGTATTCTCCTCCTCCGCTTCAGCTTTCATCTTATTTATCCTCATACAGTCATGACGTTTATTCAGCGAATGGGGACAAATGTGTTTATGACTTGCATCCATAATGCGTGGATCTTAATGAATATGCATTTCATGTATTATAATACTTCTAAACCTGAACTCTTGGTCACCATGTAGCTGTAGCTTGGCTCTAGTGTGCATAATAACAGACGTGTGGCTGCCACACTCTGCAGAGAATGTGCAAGATTACTCAAACAGGGCTGGGTAAAATTAAATATTTTTAAATTCGCTGTCTGTGGTTGTAATAGTATATGATGTACATCTAGACTAGACAATTTTTTATTGTTGCATACCTAAAAAGACAGTGTGATAAACAGTGGAACTAAAAGGTCTTCTGTTTATCTTTTTATTTTTTTTAATCCCCCATATTGCCCAGCCTTATGCTCACCCACATATGGTGTTAGTGGCCACGAGAATGACTCAAAAGAAAGAAAAAAGTAATGTGTGAGAATTATTCTTAGCAGCTGCCATGGTTCCTGATCCTGGCTCAAACTGGAGTATTGTGCTGCTTCATTTTTTTTCTGCCTTACACAGCAAACCGGACCGACCTCTGGCTTCGGAGTGGAAATGACTAAACAAAATGACCTCCACACTGATCACAGAACTAAGATGACAAAAATAAAAGATGTGCTGTGATATAGGAGGATGTCTGGGTCTCCTCTCCTTTGCTCGGTGGCCTGTATCCCTCGTGAAGATACAGGGTGTCGTCGCTTAATGAATGCTGTGCTCTCATACGATGGAGTCTTTGATCTCAGAGCCTAACCTCACTCTGGGCCGAGGGCAGGTTGGGGAGTATTCCACGTGGCTCTCTTTCAGGTTAAGCGGCCGCCTGTCGGAGGCCTCGGAGAAGCTCTTGCTGTTATCTGGCGAGGACTCGTGTGTGGGCGTGCTGCAGATGTAGTTGTCGTTTAACGTCTGGTAGCCCTTGTGATCTGAAGTAGAAACGGGGATGGTGTTGCCGTTGAGCGGTAAACTCTCTGTGGGCTTTCCAACTATCCGCTTCTTCTGCTGCATGTTAGGACACTCGCCCTGCTTCAGCATGGACTTCATGTGGTCACGGTTCCTGTAGATGACGAACAAGGAGAACACCACGAGGGAGAAGGCCAACAGAGCGCACACCACAATCAGCTCGTTCCAGTACGTCTTCGTATGGACCTGCTCAGAGCGAGACTCGCCAGGCAGGATGATGGTCTCCTCGCGCGTGATGTGAGGCGTGCGGGAGTGACCAATCAGAGTGGTACTCTCCTGGCGTGGTTCTGCCCTCACACAGTAGTTGGCCAACAGCTGGTGGAAGCCCTCCTCTTCTGACCAGCACTGATAGGTCTCAATCCTTTCAGACTGAGCCACAACTACCAGGTTTCCCTCGGGGGTAGCATAGAGGAACTGGCTGGCGCTATCACTGTAACGCCACCTCCTCTGTGCCAGGTTGGACCGCAGCTTACATGGCAGGACTCTAAATGTGTTGGCTGGGATGGTAATGAGCTGGCAAGGGGAGCCACCTACAAACAAAAATAAAAGGAACGTTGTTTCAAAACACTGAAAGATGCCAGTAAAGATATTTGACCAACTGCATACTGACTCGGGATGTAATGAATCTTTTAACCCACAGTTTGGTTCAGACCTCAGCAGAGTGGTGAGTGAATAGGGAAAGAAAGAAAAACCCACTTGCGTGATCATTTGATTAATTACTGGCAATTAGCAATAGCATATGTTAGGACCACTAAGCCTATATTTACTCACATGCTGTGTAAACCAACACAAAACATCCTTAATAAGACAGACGGACGACAGAACAGCTAACATGAGATTTTGTGTGTTTCTATCACAACTCATCTTTCTTTTATAAACCTGGCAGTCATATTGAAGAAAGTCTAATTTAAAGGAGTAGTTCCACATTCCAAGAATGAGGGGATCAATTAATCTTAAGCTACAGCCAGGACGAGTTAGCTTAGCTCATTAGCTTAGCTTAGACAGACTTGAAGACACAAAGAATGTAAACAGGAAGCATGGCTCTTTTCTTAAATATTAAAGAAGCACCTGTGAAGCTAACAAATTAACACCATATTTCCATCTCTATAACTTAAATCCATTCAAAATCTTAGACGTATAAAACACATCAGCAAAAATGTTTTAGTTTCAACACCATTCAACTATTTTCTGCCACTTATCTGGGTTTGGGTCAGACCTACCTCTCCCCAGCCACCTCCCTCCAGCTTTTACAGGACAACACGAGGTGTTCCCAAGCCAGCTGAGAGATGTAATCTCTAGTCCCGGTAGGACATACAGAGAAACACCTCACCTAGCAGGTGTCCAGGAGGCATCCTAGTTGGATACCCAAATTCACCTGAGGGTAGGAATGTAGATGGGCTGGTAAATCAACAGCCTTGTTTTCATGTACAGGACTCTCTTCCCCATATTAGACCAGTACAGCACTCGTATCCCTGTAGATGTTGCACCAATCTGTCTCCTGCTCTTCTCTCCCCTTACTTGTGAATAAGACCCTAAAATTCCTCAACTCCTCTATTTGAGGCTACAAGTAATTTCTCAATCAAAGTGGGGAATCCACCTTTTTACAGCTGTGAACCAAAGCCTCAGTCATGGAGGTGCCGATTTTCATACACACTGTTTGTGAGTCCAAGACCCACAGGGAAGAAAAATATGACGTATTGCTGGCATTAATAACGAAGTTCACACTGTGGTTGTACAGGAACTGGAAAGCCTGCAACAGCTGACCCAATATCCCATACTCCTGAACTACCCCCCACTAGACAAGCTGAGGGGTGTGGTCAAATGACTTTTCCCCAAGTCCAGGAAACCCATGCAGTTATACAAACCCCTACAGACCCATGAATATCGTGAAGTAGACACAGATCTAGGATGAAAACTTTATTGTTTCTCCTGTATCTGAGGTACAAGGTTTAGTAGACAAATTTTTAATCTTTAATCTTCTTCTTTTCTGAATGCTGAGCCAATTGTCTTTATATCCATTAAATATAAGCCTGAAGCCTAAAGTGGTATCAAGTTCCTACTACAGCACTTTAAATTCAAAACTGGAATTTGGAAAACAACTTGCATGAATATGCAACTTGTTTTTTCTTAAAACTGTATGATGTGCATGACTTGACAGTAGCGGCAACATGTTTTTTTGAACTCTAAGTGCATGTTGTTTGTGCGTGAGGTGACAGACACACTTAAATTAAAGGCCACTGTGTAGAAAGAACACACTCACGAGAAGCTACTGGTCTGCCAGATCTGGGGTTAGGAAGAGTCCTGTTGCAAATAGCTGATGTGTCAGCCTCCTCCACGTCCTGCTGCCAGTGGCTGAGGCAAAACATACCAAACAAAAACAACAGGCAGATGTAATGACAGGCACCTTACATTACATTACTGATGTCTCCTATCGCAATCGCCAAGTCTTTTATTTAAAACTTACTAATAGAGTGAGTAATGTTGCTCTAAAATTAACGTTAAGGGACATAAAATAAGCATTCAAGGATCTGCTTTATGTGTTTGTTTCGGTACATGTTCAAAGCAAAAAGCACTCGTAGAAAGGACATAAGGTTGAGCAACGAGGAATTTTTATCCTTGAATATTTTCCTGCTTTTAACAGTAAAAGGCACAGTGTGCTTATGTGTTCCTCCTGCGTGCTGTAGTTCTCACCTGTCAGGTGGAGCCATCCTGACATCCTGGCACAGTTGTCCGGTCCAGGCGCAGTAAGGGTCTCTGGACAGCACACACTCACCGCAGCTCAGGTAGTTGGAGCAGTTAGCTACAGGAACCTCCACCAGGCCAGAGTAAGATGACACAAACAAGAGACCCTGTAGAGGAGGGGGGAAAAAAACAGTATATTTCAGATGCAACTACAATATACAAGGTAAAAACCTTCTGCTTTTGGTTGCAGAGTAAGACGAAAAATGCTAAACAATTAATTACAACAGAAAAGCATAACCTACACAATGGAGTAGTTCTGCCCAGCTGTTTTCCTTGATACCATCTGAGGAGCATCTTTAGCATTTTTACTACCTACATCTGTGCATCAGATATGCATTTGCAACACTAATGTTCCTGTCATACTGACGCACGGCTCCCCCTTGTTCCCAAATATATAGTCTATATTTAGAACAGCTTATCTGCCCTTGTATTAGACAGACACCATATGCATTCTGTCTTAGTCTTTCATTTCCCTATTTGGAGCTAAGAATACACTCACAAACAGTATCTCAGACTTTATTAGAATTACATAATCTAAGATAAGATTTCAGTTTGGCTGCTCGCCGCGAGAGAGGCCATTATGTAATAAAGAGAGAAAAGGTAATGAAATTTAGCTCTGGGTAAAATGCCAGAGAGGATCATAAACTCCGTTCCAGACGGTGCTATAACTTACAGGAAAACTCAATGGAATGGCCCCTGTGGAAAGAAGATGTCTGAAGCCAGTTTGCGCTCTGATAAAGAGCGCTCTTCCATATTTTCATTAGTTGTAAATGAAACACTAAACATTCGAAAATGGGATAAAGTATTTATTATAAATGGATACAAAGCAACACGGCCACTACGGTTGTATTACGCTGTTATTAAGTTGTAGTAAATCGATTTTACCTTATTTTCTGCTTTAAATACTGCTAATGATCAAACGGACATGTCCAGAGTCTAAAAATAAAGGCAAGAGAAGAGTTCCAAAAGAAGGGCTAGCTGTTTTAACGTCCACAGGATAGCCGGTGAACTTTTAAAAACTCAACCTTTAAAACATTCTTACAATTTAAAGTTATGCGCACGGTGGCTTTGACTGACAGGTGGATCCGGACACAGATGTCTGTATCTCGTAGTCGTTTCTTAGGGTTAAACTCTGTTAATTGAAGACAGTGAACTTGACCTTTCGACTGCTGTTATGGTGTTTCAGGAGCATTTTTAATGGAATCATACTTTGTGAACAAGTGTAGCGCATTTTTCGGACTATAAGGCGCACTTAAAATCCTTTAATTTTCTCAAAAATCGACAGTGTGCCTTATGTATGAATTCGGGTTGTGCTTACTGACCTTGAATCGATTTTATGTGGTACACAACACTCAAAAATCTGTCAAAAAATGTTTTAGTACGACTTTGGTAAGCTACGAAGCCGCACCGCTTGATGGATTGTCAGAGCATTACGGCTACCATAATAAGGAGCCTCGTGGAGTAATCTGGGTCCAAAACACCGTCCAGTTCAGGTCCCAAAGTCAAACGAACACTGCGGCATCACTGAGAGGTAAAAACTGTCTAAATTCTTTCATCTTTAATAAAATGATCAGTGTTGCTGCTTTACCAGGTGTAACAATTAAGTTTAACATCCAGGCATTCATGAAAACAGAATTTATTAAATTTAGCAGAGTTAGAAGTTAGCAGGAAGTTAGCTCACTAGTTTCCACCTAAACATGATATAGCATGTTCTGACTGAGAGATTTCTGAATAACTTAAAACATACAGCTCTGCTATCACTTACAACATAAATGAAGACAGAAAACTAAACAGCAGTTTGTAGGGTCAGTGAAGTTGGACTAGTTGGTATATAATGATGTGGTACGTGATCGCTATGGACACAGCTATGCTAGCATAACATAAACACCGTGAAGCTGGAGGATGAACACTAACTTTTTTTCCACTCGATAAAAGTTAATGTGAGAGTTCCCGATGGTTAGGGACAAATGCAATCGCATGACAGGATGCTGTTAATGGACCAAACTTCAGTCAGCAGAACAACTGAGATAATCCATCCACAATACGAGGTTAGTCATTGATATACTGCAACAACATGGGAATAGAGCTGTGAGAGAATTCAACATTAATGAATCAATGGTACAAAAGTGGAGGAAGCAAGAAGAATGAGTTGAGTAAAGTTTGACTCATCTGACTGTTTTGTTTCACTTAGTGCGCCTTATAATCATGTGTGCCTTATGTATGAAAACAGACCCGTTCATCGACAGTGCGCCTTATAATCCGGTGCGCCTTATGGTCCGAAAAATATGGTACTAAGCCAAATGAAGTCTGTGTGAAATTTTAGGTTTTTGTTTTATATGTTACTCAATAATAATGACCAGCACCTGTGTGCTGAGGAGTTCTGCTAAAAAGCTTGGCAGTGTTAGCTGATAAGTTCTCTCTCTCTCTCGCTCTCTCTTGTCCTAATATGGTCACAAAAAAACAAAAAAAAAAAACATGGAATCAGCAAAAACACTAAAATTAACAAATTGGGACTAGTGATACCTTTGTGGCTATGTTCATCTTTTATATACAGTGTATATGGTAAAGGTGGTGTTTTACCCTTTGAGGATCAAGCTCAATGTGCTGCACTGGCTGCGGCTCAGCGAACAGAATCATCTCCTCTATAATGTGCATCTTGTCATTGGCATTGATGGCCTTATGGAGTTTTCCATCATCTGGAAGACACAGAGAACAGGCGGAGGTGAGATATATAGTTTTCAGAGGGCAGTTTTCTTCTGCTCTGTTTTTGTTCCTATTAAATGAAATGATTGTAGAATATATTAGGCTCCACCTGTGCCAATAAAGAGCACATCATAAGCTCTCTCCATGCCCTGGATCTTGTGCACAGCGATCTGCGTGTAGCGTACGCTGCGTTTGAGCAGCAGTGGCGTGCTGCGGATCGCGCTGTCCATCAGGAAATGGTCCTTGACAAAGTTGAGCACTTTATCAGGCATGTGCAAAGATGACTGGATTCCCATTTGCCTGGCGTGGTTGGTCACGCACTGTGGGGAGAGTAAATAACAAAAAGAAGAAGAAGAAGAAGAAGAAAAAAAAAAAAGAATCTCCGCTTATTATTTGAGCAGTACAGAAAAATAAATACAATACGATGGGGTGTTGAATTACATTTGACCTTGGCTTTAATTACTTAAGAACACAGAAATGAAAATGGAATCAGTGAGATAAGGAGCTTAAAACGACCACATTGGCTGATGGGTTTAATCATGTTCTTAAGCTGTATGTACTATTTTTATGCTCTGAGGCATTTCTTTGGCTCTCGTACAACCCACAGCAGGACAGTACTTTCTGTTTTCCAGCAGACAAAGAAAATAAACGGGGAACATCTGCTTCACATCAGACTTACTTGTTCAACAGCCTAAAATAATACTACAGGTAGGACGGGATGTTTTGTTGGTGTGTTTAATATAGCTTTTGTACACATGACAACAAAGACAGCTCTTTGTCCTCATTTTATCCGTTACTGAATGAAGACCACAGAAAGAAGATGTGTCTTGTTGCACTGAATTGCACTGTTTGTCATAAGATTCACTCACCGCCCCAGGCCGTGGTTCTGGTACAGGGTGGTTGTAGGTGTACCACTGCTGTGTCTCCCTGTTAACCTCTCGGTAGCGCCCGCTGAAGGCTTTTTTCACCTGCTCCATAGTGAAGGCACAGACCGCGGAGCTTCCCGAGGCGCCTTTATACCTGTAAATGTATAAATGAGGATGTAAGGGTTTCAGCTGTGAACAACTGGTCAATGAACCAAAATGTTAACCTATCAGAACTCGACATCACACAATTTCCCCACATGTTCTGAGATTTTTTGCAACTGCCATAATTTAATTCAAGAAACTGGAATGGCAGTTTCTCAATGGAGAACAGTTGCAGAGTGGGCGCATGAGCGATTTCCTTATTAAAACCTTTATTTCGTTGATACATTAACCATTGGGATCACATTGGCTCGTATTAGCAGTTAAGCACATTACAGCTGCTCTAAATTCAGAGGAGCCAAGTGAAAAACACGAACTTGCCAAGTGCGAGCGCAGATATGAAATAAAAACTGGCTCTAGATGGGGTGTGTGCGAGCCGCGCTTGTGTGTAAACTTTGACTGTAACAGTGTGACAAATCACAGTGTGTGTGTGATTTATGTCACTGTCACAGCTGACATACAGCACTGTCACAGTCTCAACCATCGCCTGCATTTGAGTCGTACCACTGAGAAGTGAAGACGCCGTAGAACACTGTGCTCTCCCAGCTGTCTCCCGTGGGCTTCAGGACAAACATGTCTTGGATAATGTTGAAGGGGAAGCCGTCATCGGGGAGGGAACACAGGAGCTGAGCCTTCAGGAAGGTAGTCCACTTTTTCTGCAGGACTCGCTCACCCCCTTTATCACCCTGAAAAAAAAGATTCAGCAAGTTTATTAGAGGACTTTATGTCCTTGTAATAATGTTTTATTAGATTTTGGCAGGGGTTGCAATGGTTGTACAAGTCTGTACTTATTTTTGGGCTTGAGTTGATAAAAAGTATTACTTAATTATGACTGCATTATTCTGACATCTCCAGTTTATCTGACGAAACCTTAATTATTTCGCTTGAATCCTTTAATCAGGCTTTAAAAACAGACAGCTGCACAAAGCTACTAGCAAAGGCAACATGAGCACATGGTTAGATAGGATCTCATTACATAACGCAAGTTTCTATTTCACAACTACAATTACACATCACAAAATAAATAAAACACATGATGACTACATAAAGACAAAAAATGCCCCGTTAAAAAAAAAAAAAAAAAAAAAAGCCACAAACTCAAAGTGATCCCTTCATTTCCCAGCCATGTGTCACATGACTGTGACATAATCCTCCTGGTTTGTTTGGGTTTACTTTTCTAATTTTTACAATATCTGTGCCATACTGATGCTTCTATCACTGATGTGTGAAGAATGTACGAAGGTGGAGGCAGGTTTGGTGGAGCATGTGGATATTTGGCTTACAAATTTGTTTTCTCCATGAGATCATCACGGAACACGCTGATATCTTGTGATAAAAGCAGGAGGAGTGCAGAGTAGCTGAGTTCAGAAGGTCAGAGCTGTGGCAAAATCTGGGAGTTCAACTTTGCTATGACTAAAATCTGCCTTCAGCTGGAAAGGCTGTGGCTGTGGCAGGAAGGGAGGACACCGTGGGCTTTGAGTCAGCTCTGGACCAGGAGCCCTACAGAACCCTGCCCGACTATACCTAAGAGCTCAAGTGGATTTTAAATTTGCTGTCGGAAGCATGAAAAAGCAAATAAATAAGATAGCAAACAATGTTCTATATGGACCACACAAACCTTCCCTAGAAAAACTTTTATAAATCACTTAAAAGCTAAGAGCAAACTGCATTAAGTTCCCTAGATGAGTGTGAAAACAGCCCCAAACTGTCAAATCATGAAGGCCAAACATTCCAATGAAATAACTGAAGGGACATAAAATATGTTGCAATGTACGAGCTCCTTGAAAAGGCACGCATTACTTTGGAGCCCATGTTTTGCACCACAGTTGCAATCCATCCCCTTTGCTTCAGAGGGTGCTGTTGAGAAAAGGAAGATTATTACTGTGACACTCATGACCCTCCTTTTTTCTTTTGAGAGCAATGAGGTGGACAATCATATCCAGGACGTCAATGTCCTTCTGCAATTTAAAATGTTTAAGCCCTTTCCTGTAGTGCAACATGTTTGGTGCAGGAGCATTTTAACAATAAAATATGTAACACAGAGAAAACAAAAAACTGCTCTGCATAAAAGATGCCACAGCATAAAATATCAGCTCCCCTTTGAAGGAGAGAGCATAGCGAAATAGAAAAACAAACAATGGTTAGTTATTAATTACAGCTTTGAAATAAAGATCAGTCCTTCATGCCTGACTTCACCTGCAGCTCACGGAAAAGGCATTCGCTCTTTCCTCAAGCTGTCGCAAAATATTCCCATAAATACTTATCAGAGTTTTCTAGGACTAGCAATTATCAAAGTGCTTGTAAACACACACCAAAAGGAACTCCTCCCAAATACACGAGCAAGCTTGAAAACACTGGAGGAGCACGACTAGGAGGAAGGGGAGGAAGAGCAGGACCGAAAACAAGCGACCTCGCCCAGTCTCAAGACAGCTTTCCTCCCTCAAATCCAAATGTTCCCGTCAGCATGGCCTCCCAAACCCAGAGCAACTCCTAAATAACCACACAAGGAGTGAGGAGGTAATAAAGTGCAAAACTATAACTACCTCCGTTTCCTCCTCCATGTGCTGTCACACACACAAACAATCACATTGCTCAAGAGTGAGGTGAAGCCACCCTCGTGGGAATGATGTAGGGCCTGGGAGCCAATTACTAAGCTGAGGTAGTAGCCCGTCCACATAATGAGGAGACCACATTCCTGCTCTCTCAGCTGTCCACTGCTATTGTTGCCGTGCTCCGCTGCACAGCTTGTACAATCGCATCGACCACTCCCCTCTGATAGCTGCCCTCTGAAAATAAACCCGCTTCTTTGTGCGGCATTAGCCGACTCTCATAGTATTTATTACATCCAAGATTCTCATCAACCTGAGACGTAAGAGATCACGAGGTAAAGAAAATTGCGCCACGCGGTATTTATAACATGCCTGCTTTTCACAGCCCTTCAGAGCGCACACCTGAATAAACAAAAGAAAGGAGGAGGGCAAGAAGGGAGCGGGGGCAGATAGGAAAGACTGGGAGAATGAAAAAAAAAACAACTCGGAAGCAGAATTATTTGGAAAATGTAAGTCAGTAGTCAGAATACTATTAAATTAATCTTATCTAACAAGAAACATGCTCTCTTTTTCTAAGTGTCTGTCAAGATAAACCATGACACACAACATGGTTTTGATATATTGAATAAAACTGCATACCAACATATCAGGACTTGGCCCGACACAGAAAGAAAAGGGAGTGCGTGTTTTCTGACAGTTTGCAAAAGTGCATTAGATTTGGAGCCTGCCAAAAGGGAGGGGTCTTCATACCTCAGCTTTACTTAATCTGAGTTTAGCACTCACTCCTTAGCAGAGGAGGAGTACACAAGACGCACATTTAAATGTGATACGCTGACATAAAAAAAAAAAAAACAGAAGAATAAAAAAAGTGGGAATTTTTGTGCCGGTCTTGATGTAGTCTTAGATTTTCTCTTCTAAAGACATCTCCAACTGTGAGGTGCACCTTCCTAAGGGGTCATGGGAGAGGCAGGGATACTACACACGGTGAAAGGAACAGCTGCTTACTATCATTCTCAAAACAACAGGGAGCGTGTTCTACACTGTGGCCACCGAGATCACTGCTCACCTATGCAGTCAGCACACAGCTCATAGAGGCAATTAAACCCTCACATGCCACACTGACACAATTTGCAATCAAATAGTGAGTCTTATACCTCAAATCTGAACATGTACAAAATAATTTTGTATTCAGAGTGAATGACAATTTCAGAGGACCTCTGCAAAAAAAACAAGTGTAAATCTGTCATCTTAGGTTAGGAATCTAGCAATAGTTGTTTGTACGTGCATAAATACTATGCATTGTAAACAGGACTGCAAATAGCCGACAAGGCCTTTAGTGAAGCCAAGACGCCAAGAAACATGGATTTTTTTCTTTTTAAAACATTCTTTAAGTGGCCCTATATTTCTTTATTTATACTGTTGGATAGTATAAACATAGCAGCCATTTTCAGGTCAGCGGCTATGCAAGTAATCCCTGTGAATCACTGGCTCAGACTTTAGACTGCTCGATCTTGACGAGAGTGGCTGGCCGTAATGTGGTCATCTCAGGCGCAGAAGCTCCACCCATCTGCTATTCAAAGGTCTGTTTGAGAAGGGCAGCCAATCAGAAGTAAGTTGACTTTAAGGGACGATGGCCTTAAAAAAGGGAGAGGAACTAAAGTGAAAATATGGAGCTGGAAATAATTGGGTTACCTAAGACACAAACAAAAATAAAATGCAAATCACTTATTAATGCATTATTTACCCTGTAAAATGGATAATAAACCACAAGCAGCACTATCATATTGCTATAGAAGACCATCTTCTGAAAAGACATCAGAAAGGGAAAAGGGAGCTGCTGCATTCCTGTGAAATAATGGTGCTTTACAGAGCAGAGAAAGCTATTCTTCTGTCTCTATTGCACAGTTCATCTGCAGCAAGTTGCCACAGTCTGGGGGCACTTCTGTCAATGATTTCCATATATAGAACCCAGGAGGTGCTCTGCCGGCAGCAAGAGGTGTCGCCGCACCGAGTTCCAGAGCCTAGCAGGACTAAGTCATTAAGCTGTCACTTAAGATTACATGCTGTCCCCACGATTACTCACATTACTGCCTCCATGAACAAGAGACATCAGTCAGGGGGGGACGCTGAGTGCATGTATATCATGCAGCTTCATAGCCTTTTAATTGATCTGACGACAGGTGAAAGGGAATAGAGTTTGTGGCTGATTACCCAGGCTGATCAACCAAACTGAACTCTCGAGGAGAGAAGCGGGCGGAGGAGGAATGACGTCAATGGTTTAAATGATCCCAGTGAATTCTGCAGTTGCTACAGTTTGCATGCAAGAAAACAGGCCATATAGTAGGGTGGAAAAAGCATTTCATATTGCTGTGAAGCACTCTTGAATACTAATAATGCCTGCAAAGCTCAAAGGGCTGGCGGAGGAACGGCAAGGAGCTGGAGGGATGGACGAGTGCAGCTGACATTGTGAGGGAGATGGAAGGAGAGTGGGACATGACATTGCAGAGAAAGGGGAGGGAGGGAGCCTGAGACGAGGCAATGATTCAGGCAAGGGGAAACTATATCTGCTGAAAACATGCCTGTACAGTTAAATAGAGAAAAGTTTAAATGCACCAGTGACATGTTTCCATTGCAATTACTCAGGCATAATGTACAGTTAATGTTACCTAATGTGCTTTGACATGGGAGTGTCCCATCTTGTTTTGAGGCAATTGTGCCAGGATTAAGGACAGGAAGCTTGAGCCCTGCTGTGCCTCATACTTTTGCGTGATCATTTTGTGTAATCGCCTCACCCTAACCCCGTGTACATTACCTTACACACGCGAGCAATCCTCGACACTATGGTGTTGTCAAAGAAGTCAAATTCTTTTCCCGCCTCACTAAAGAAGAAGTAAATCTTGTCGTCGTCGCCCACAGAGTTGCCTATAGGCTGACTCTCCTCGATGTAAGCTGACCCGACAAAGACCGGATCTGTTAGAGATAGAAAAACACAAAAGCAAACGTGTGGTTAGACAGCTGCGTTGCACCTTTATTATCGACACAAGGGCACCATTCCCCCCCCCCACTTTTTTCTGCCATCATAAATTTGGAAAAAGTCAGTGTCTGCACCACAAAGCTGTGATACAATCCTGCAAGGGAAGAGGAAACAGAATCCTCTTTATAATTGTACTCAGATGTCTCATCAGGAGCAGTCTGCATGAATTACCTAAAGATCAGAAGACAAGAGGAGTCTTAATTGTACGCAAAGTGCAGCTTACTCTGGCGAAAGCAGTGGCAGCCGGATGAGGTTGTTTTGATGTGCATGTGCAGCGGCTGATAGGCTGGGCTCCCGCAATCTACAAGCGCTTGTCTTTGCTCTCAGTCTGCATGCATTAGTGAATGTGCCTCGCTAATGATCGCTGCTCTTTGGAGCTTATCTGCAGTGGTCGGTACATAATGGAAGATTTGTGGAAGGAAAAAACACATGGGAGTTTACCTTGCAGCCATTTTAAGGAGTTTTCTGTCTTCAGAGCAGTTCCCTGACCCAAACTCTTGTAAATGACTGGTTCATTCCCTTGAAAGTTACTAACAGTACCAGTATATAATTCACCATCTGGAGGAAAACAAAGGAAGAGAAAGATTGAACTGAATTTGGAATCAATAAAAATAACACATGACAAAGAAATAATAACAGGCTGGAGCTGAAGTCGGTAATAAAGTGAAATGTTAGCACATAACAGTCTGAGTGAGATTAGACAAATCATTTCTCCTCTTCATATCCAGTTCAATTATTTACTAATTGCTTGTTAAAGAAGTTGAACAAAAACAATGTCTGCTGCTGTCCAGCTATTTATCAGACAGTCTGACGCAGACAAACAACATTAGCAGGCACATCATGACTCATTACTGAATCAAAGATGGAGTTGACATCAAAATAGTTTCAGAAACAGCTGCGCCCGCTTTCCCCGTCTAAAAGGAAGCCATTCATACAAGTGTGCATTAATACATACCAACAATGATGGCAGTTGATTTATACTCTGGATTAAAGGGGCAGCGACTGCGCCCATCTTCCATCATGACCTCGCCCTCTTCAGCTCTCTCCAGTGTGAATGTTGACGTATTCTGGAGGCAGACACAAACAGCAAACGTCCCTGAGGCTCAGGCCAATTAAATTCTACTTATAGTAAAATGGTGAGCTAAAGTGAGCTCAGTGGTCTCAAGATCATTTTCTCCATTACAATACACGCTGAACGCTGACAATTTGGATGTTTGGTCGCTTGAAATCGCTGTCGGACCATTGACGGGCTGTCTGATTAATAGAAGGTTTCTCCTGTGTACCCTCTGTCACAAGCAAACAGGCTATTTCATTAGTATGAAAAGGAAAACTATATCTAATGTACCAACCAACTTTAAAGAAAGATATTAGGGACAATAAATCAAAAATCTCACAAAACTGGACAATAAAAGCATCTTACTAAAAGATTAACCTTTGTAGCAGAGTGCTGACATTTTATTGCTGTTGAGCTGTTGTCTAAAAAAACATCACTGAGCTGCACTGCCTTCATGACTGTGAACACGGCTACCGTACTTTATCCTCAGCCCTACTTCCATAAATATTTGCTAATCCCTTGCTCCAAATATTCCCTGAAACATTTCTGACATGGGTCGAGAGACATGCTTTTCGAAATTCTGCAGTGACCAGCTATTCTGGCAAATTACTGCTTTAAAAAAAAACATAAAATTTTGATTTACATCATCAGCAGGTACACGTGAATTTAGAGCCGTGTGCCAGAGACAGCAAAGGCAGAAAATCATTTTGACTCAAACTCAAATGATTCATTTATTGTAGAAATATACTTTATTTATCAATCTTCCAGTATTTCTCAGCATTTCTGATTTTAATTTCATAGTCTCTCACAAAAATACTTGAATACTTAATACAAAAACAAAACCATAAATAATATGAAGAAGCTTCTTGGAGGAGAAGTGAAACACCCTCAAGTCCAGTTGCTTTTCTTTCCAACCTCTTAGAGAAACATAAATAATACACACGTGAAACAGTTACTGAACTTCCACTGAAGTCTGACTTCAACAAAACAAGCCTGTATCTTTAAATGTTTCAGTATTTTTAGTTCAATTTTGAGTTTCCACAGACATTTCTTTAAAACCTCAGTCAAATAAGTCTAGAAACTCATCAAAGATCTTCTTCCAATCACAGGTCGCTAGGGAAAAATCTGTATTCCTGACTGGTTGGTGAGTGGTTTTCTGGAAGCTACCGCCAGTTGCATGCTAAAATTGTTTTACCAAAAAACTGCTTACGATTGCTTTGGCTGGTAGCAGGTTGCTGCAGTCGTCCTTAATTTGAATGGAAGATGCTGACTTGCCTGCAAACATGTCTCAAGTACTAGCGAAACAATGAATGGACAATGTTGCCCTTCAAAGTAAAAGTAGGTTCTTACAGCTGCAACCAACAGGGTTCAAACTTTATCTTTACCTTGTCTGCCGACTACTCAGAGTCTTCCACGCAAACTACAGGAGACTGTGGCAATCGGCCAGTGACCAAACTGAGGTGGTTATTGGCACAGCACTTGCTGTGATCAATTTTACAGAATGACTAACAGCAAAATGGGGAATATATATTTTGACCTAGCAACCAGCGGTTGGCAGTTGGGCACTCACTGACCTTCAGGCCTATTTGACTGAGGCCTTATCAAAAAACAGTTTGGTATGAAAAACAGTGGTCAGACTCTGTTCCCAGTGCATGTATATTAAAAACTGCTGCAGCCAGTGAGACCGTTTCCCATTGGATGCTTTTACACATTAAATAAGATGGCGTCATGTTGTCCTATTAGGAAGTGACTTTCAGTGATAGGTCATGTCAAATTCCAATAGCCCATGAGGTCCACAAAACTGAATAACTTATCAAAATTGACAACTTTTGCTGTGGGTGACAGACACTGCACTGAATCAAAATGCAGTCAGTCTATCAGGCTGTAGCCGGTGCCTTTTCAAAAGCCTGACAAAGGGAGCGAGAACAGTGAATTACAAGAAAATATATGGAGGACAATTGCCGTTTCCACTGCTACACACTGTGGTCTGCTCTGTATAAGGGAAAAAGCGACAGCATGTTGGCTAATCAGAGAGCGTGCTTCGTGACGCTTTCATTCGAAGCGTTAGAATCACGTCCAACACTTGCACATGCATTTGGAAGACATGTCGATAAAACACTGAATAGCCTCAGACTTGTATCAAGAGTGCGTGGCATAGGCTTCGCACCAAATCTAAATGTAGCCTGTCTGTCAGACAGCATTCGGCCTTGTTTGTCTGAGCTTCTAGTCCTGTTTGATAAAGCTGACAGAGGGTATGAGGACACTGAATCACAGAATACATATATGGAGAGCAATTGCAGTTTCCACTGCTACACACTGGTCTGGCTAATCAAAGAGAGCTTCTCATGAGGTCTTCATTGTGAACAGTTTTAGAGCCTCAAGCACTCTGAGGTCTTAAGGATGCAAAAGCTTGAGCTTAACTTTGTAATACATTTTTATACAGGAAGAGGATGGAAGATTTTCCATTCCCATCACTTCATTTATATAGTTTTTAAAAAAAGAGATTCCTCTGCTGCCACACAGCAAGAACAATTACATCTATCGTTAAAGCATTTAATGCACACATGGGAATAGGAGCATTGTCACATGATAGACATAAATAATATATAAAGACAATTTGCAGTGATGATATTAACTTTAATCAGAAAGGACAGCATGGAGTTCCTCAGTTGCTGAGAAATATTCCCATGCTTCTTTAATATTAGATGTTGTTTTAATCTTAAGCTTGTTTAAACTTGTGTCTTTCATTTGATTGTTTACTGTATCTTTTTGGCTGACCATAAAATGTTCTGTGAGAAGTGGTTAAAAAAAAGAAATAAATAAAACATCCCTCATTGTTAATACTATACATCTCAGATCGTCTGGCCGTGAGGAATGCCCTGGGTGACACACAGAGTTGTGGACTCCGTCAACAAGACGAGTGTTCACACAGACCAACTCAGACTTGCTTGGAATCCCAGATCAGGGCCTAACGTCCTGCCAAGTGATCCTCAATCTGAGACTCTGACGTCAAAGGGCAGAGTTTAATGCCCTGCTTTGAGAAGCTGTGCTGTTGCCAAACTCTACTGCCGCCCTATCAAAGAAATCAGTGCCATCCTACTCCCGGTTACCATCACTCCAAAATGTACTCCTCTGCTAGATAAACAGACCTACTGCTTCCCCTCTATCTGGAAACCACACAGCTCGTGTACCCCCTGTTGACTTGTCTGGCTCAAGTGCCTCAACAGGATTTGGTAACGCTTGGATAACAACAGATCCAATACTGACATGGTGGATAAAGGGGTCTGATTCCTAAAAAGCACCCCTAAAAAATATTGATAAAATTCAGACTTGTTCTTGTGAGAGGAGAGGAACGGAATAAATCAAGACTCGCTTTAATGATGGGAGAAAATCAACTCTTGCAGGTGAACAATGGGTAGATTGAGAGGTCATTACTTACTATGTAGGCGCAGACAGGACTGAAGGCATAGGTGCCACACACATAGAGATGAGTGCTATTCAGCCGCAGAAGAATTTTGATGTAATTGAAGCAATCAGTCTGGAGGAGAACAAATGGAGAGCGTGTCAGGTCCATAAAAATCACAAGAAATTCTAAGAATTGAATGTGATCTTCTCGAGAGCCCCTTAAAAATCGGCCTATAATACTCCTAATCATAAGCAAATCTTTCAGAGCAGGAAATGTAAATATTATTCGACAGAAAAGTATTCCCCCTCTCCTCAAATACTGCTGGGAAAACCTCTCAGCATCACACAGCACTTTGCCTGGTGAGTTTTTTGTATTACACAGACCAGAGATTTAAACAGATTACTGAGGCTTGTCGCCCAGAGATACAACAGCTGGCATGACAACAAGGTAACAGACAGACAGAAGAACAAGAAGAAGAAAGAGCAATTCCCCAGTGAGCCTGCACACTTGATGAATCCATTTGTAACTGATGGAAAGGTTTGTCAACACACAGCTCCACTGTAATTTTTTTTCCCCCTTACAACACTGCTCAAACAAACAGAAGAAAATGTCTCTCACCTCCAGGTTCTTCCCTTTGAAGCTACACTCGTCTCTTTTTCCAGCAGGAGTGCCCCATGTCAGCTGAAGCAGAGAAAGAAACCCTAAATAAGTCATGTGATAGATAGTGGAAACCCCTGGATTCGGAGCCAATTTTTAGAGAGCATATCCACTTCCACTGTACTAAAATGGGCTTCGATATGCACGTAGTGCTTTTGAGATCGTCCTCGATTGGTTGCTAAAATATTATTTTCACCTGATTTTAGAGAAGAGTTTGATTTTATGCTGAAATCCAAATGAAAACACTAGTGACATCATTTCATCTACTCTTAGAGAGAGGCCGACTTTGTCTATAAAAGAATTCTGTTATTGTACGCTGACTGGTTAAGGACTAACGACAAGACATACTCCCTTAATGGCACCCACTGTCAAACAATAACTGTGGCAGATAAAACAAAACAGAAACTCAAATGTGTGCATAAAGCTGTGGTTATGTCTGATGCATTGGCCACTGCTCGCACAAACTGTGACGTCTGCACATCACCATAACTGTTTATGTTTGCGCTCAAAGTTTTTATGACTCGCTGCAGTCGTCTAAACTGTGAGCGTCGCTGCTCTGAGAAAAGTCACGATTCATAGGAACAGAAGTCTAAATAGTAAACAAAGCGACTGAGCAGGTGTTTCCAAACTTTTTTTTTTTTACTTTAATTTAACTGTAAATATGGTGAAAATTGCCAGGATTTATTTATTTAACACCATCGGCCAACAGCTCAAATTAATGACAAGTCCATAAAGTGGTAATTCAGGGCTTTAGAAATTCTCCCTGAACTATCTACCAGCAAAATTTTTCACATGTGCGAGCCTGGTGAACCAGCAATTCGGGTTTTAAACATGCAATTTAGACTTAGATGAGGCATTTGGCATTTTGTCACACTCACATTCTTCTGCAGCTTGATTTTGCTGATGTCCGAGAGGCTGAGGGCGAACAGTGCCTCCCTGGCTCCCACATACAGCATGTCGTCTTCCTGGCTGAGCAGCAGAGAGGTGTAATTAAAGACGCCGTTTGCCGAGAACCTCTTAGCTGATCTTTCCTTTGCATCTGGAAAAAGACGACACACACACACACACACACACACACACACACAGCAGATTATTATCACACAGCAGAACAGAAAGGAACAGATTAGTACAGAACATGTCCTGATGCTCAAAGCACAGAAAAACAGATGCCTGATCTGATTTTATTTTTAAGGAGGGGGGGGCTTCTAAGTGCACGCACTCAGTAGCACTTAATCATGGACACCCGTTTAACCCAGAAATGTCTGTCAACCCCTGCAGAACACCATGACATGTATCCCTCTTTTCTGCAGGCCTCTGACATTCAAATTCCAACCTAAGATGAGCAGAAGACAACCGTTCCTTAAGCTGACTGGAACTTCTGTTTTAGCACTCCAAAAAACTATGAGAATCTCAAGGTTACATAAAGAACCACAAACCAAAACTACAGCCAACACTTGCTTGCGAGTTTCAGTCAAATTAATTTTATGACACACAGTGTGAACTCTTATCAAACTCGTCTTCCTTGAGCCTCACTCTTGGAGGCGACTGTCTTCTTCGCTTCTTTAGTCGCAGCCACCAGCTTCTCCATGAGAAGACACACACCACTGAGCCACGTCTACGCTTCTCTGTGCTGGCCGACCCCCATTTCGTTCGAATCATTACTGGCAGCGGGGTAAAAGCTTCCTCTGCTCAACACTAATCTAAATCTCCCTGATTCTGCAGCTTCTTCAAAAAGATCTCTTAAGCAGTGGGCCAGAAGTCAAATGAGCTACTTTTTCCCCACGTTGCTCGATTTCCTGCAGCTTCAAATGATTCTTCTGATTAAATACAGACTTGATGTACACATTGCTCCTTTTATAGCATTTCCCTTAGCATCACAGAGGACTCAATGTTCTCAATAGTGGCATCAGAAGCTTTTTACTGCTTTCTACTGTGAAGAGGATTGGATTCATTTTTGAAGCCAGCTTTTATAGGCAGCAGGAGGTCTGACAATTGGTCACTTTTCGCTTGGACTAACCGTATAATACACCTCAAACAGACCAAATATAAAAGCAAAACAAAACCCAATAAAGCGTTTTATTCAAGACCTTCAGGGTTTGGACAAATCACAATCAAGTGGGGCCCATCGTTTTGTAGATTAATGTTATTGCGCCATATTTGACATTCGTTTTCTCAGCTCAGAAAAGCTGACCAAGTGCATGTAATATAAGATCAGTGCATTCTCTGCCTACACGCATCCCACTCTTTGCAGCTTTTGACCATCTTAGTAAATGTTTATCTCTTGCCTCCCGTTCCAAACATATTAAAACACACTCTGTGTCCTTTGCAAGCCAAAACACTGGAGGTCACGGACTCCATTTGCTTGTCCAAATAAGATTACTGGCTCGAATCTGAGGTCGTAAACACTAATATTTGCTGCAGTTAAACCATTTACAGCCTTTTCCACATGTATAACCAGTAAGCTGGATTCAAATTTAGACACTTCTGACAGAACCAAAAAGACACCAGCAAGAAGTTTTCCCTCAACACTATCAGGTGGTGCATTGGCCCACAATGCAAATGGAGCTGATAAAGCTGCAATAAATGTTTACAACCCTACAACCCATGACTTAAACTTTTCAATATGCTCACAAACAAATGGTTCATCTAACACTCAAGGCACTTTGGCAGATGATAGTCTTCCCCTTGTGGGAGTGAAAGCCAGCTGCACAAGCCACATCTTGTCCACAATCAAAGTTTAGGCTCTTTCTGCCGTTACAGTGCTCGTTCTGTTGAAAACATTGTGACATCTGGAGTCAATGGAGACCAGGGCCCATCATTAAAATTATGGGGAGGGGATACAAAATAATTATAATAATAAAAGCATATTTCCTATAGTCATGCAGGTGTCCTTCTGGACAGGGAGAAATTGAATTTTTCCTGTAAAGAGAACAAAAAACTGGTTTTATTTCAGGGTAAATTAAATGTGCTAAAACACCCTTAAATGCTCATAAAGTGAGGTACACTCAGTCCCAGCAGACCCTGCAGACAAAGGAGTGCCATCTCTCCTCTCAACAGGGGGGACATGTCATAGATTGTGATTGTCAGGATTCCCCTGAGTTTTGGACATTCACTAGAACCAAAAACAGCCTTTCCACCGCATATTAAAACTCCCTGACATAAATCACAGTGACAATCTCTTAGACAGACAATGGAATAATGAGCAAGGGGGAGGGCAAAGTCATGAAACTTTTACTCTGAGAGCAGGATGAGTCTACTTAGCAGGAGGTTGGGTTTGAGGTTGGGGTACTGAGTGGGAGTTGTGGTAACCAGGAAGACTGGATTGAGATGTTGAACTATGAAGAAACATGCAGACGGAGGAAAGCGCTTATTTTCAAAGCACTTCAAGATGGATTTCTGATAAGAGCAGAAGGTCAAGTAGTAACAAATGTCCAAGTTGTGTCAAGCTGCAGTGATTTCAGAAAGAAAAACCAAAGCTCCTCCCTTCAGAGGCTGGTTTTTGAGGGAGATTTCTGAGCTCTATGATGCAGTAGATCACTTGTGTGTTTTGACATGATTGCAGCAGAACACTGGGCATCCACAGACAGCAGCAGCAACTGCAGGTCATTTCACAGCCAGGCTCCAGTTCCATTCATCACCCACTTGTTTAATCAGCTGGCTGTCACCAAGTGAGGCCATCAACCTCTGCCAACGGTCATCACATCACACCTACCAGCAATATAACTGCTTTATTACTGGTGTTAACATGCTGAATTAGTTAGCAGGTTCTTTGAATTCCAACATGGAAGTCAAATAAGATGATTTGCCTGAATTCTCCATGGTTATGGAGAGTGCAGTTAGAAGAACAAGGTCTGCATGCAGCACTAACACAGCATCCAAGAGCCCAATGTCTCGTCTCCACTGAGACTTAATAACCTCTCAGTTATTAATTATGTGGAATTCAATTTTGCAAGCGTATTAAATGTATTTATTCACTGTGATTTTCTTCATTTCACTGGAGCTAGAGATGGCAGGAAGAAATCAGATCACAGAGGATTTCAGCGAACAGATGCTTTGTGATTACGGAACCGTTTGCTTGAGAGTCAGGGAATCAAACTAATTCTGTGCGCACACAATGAGCGGCTACATACGTCATGAATGTAAGAAGAGATTTGTAAGCCAGCCAATGCAAACGCATATCCTCCTATTTTTCATATATTAAATGTGTTTATGGAGGGGATTTAATATATTCTAATATGTATATAAGCCTATAGATATGAGTTCCAGTTGGCACAACCGAGCCTAAAAATGCGATGTGTATGTGAATGTTGCAATGTGAGCAATGTTTACTGGTTTCAATAAGTGCTTGTCTGCTTGGAGGAAAAGCTGAAAAGGCAAGTAGTACTGGAGCATAGTCAAAGAACAAAGGGATGGACTCCTGTGTAAAAACGTACCACTTTAAAGCAGAAATGTACAAAAAAAACAAAACAACCAACATTTTTGGTCTCCTTATCAAATTTCATGTGTCAAAAACAACAACAACAACAAACCCCCCCCAACTTACCTATATTATATGCATAGCTATTGTGACATCACCTCTGATTTCGAAAGTCCAATTTTGAACCCTTGAGATGATGCTTCTAATGTCATCATTGTGGTTGCAAGAAAGTGGATGTCACAAGGAGGGGTGCGTCTGACCGTGTTCCTCATTGGGTAATGGATTTCAGGCACTTCTGAGTTGGCTTCAAAAGCCCATTGGTCTGCCAGGATTTAAATATGCTGGCCTGCTTTGACCCACCCCCACGGGTGGTGCTAGTCGTTAGCTGCCTGTTACTTTGATGGGTTTCTAGCGCTAGGAGAAACTAGGAGGTGACCTTTTTTGATGTGTGTGACTTTGCGCTTTTTCAGTGCAAGCATCAGACAAATATCATAGTTTACTGTGTAGTTAAATGTAATTAAGTTACTTAGCACTAATGCACAAGTCTGTGGATGCACTTTTCTAACTAAGCTAGCTAGTGTTAGCTCATAACTTCATGATTACCTCTCACTCAAACGTGACTTCTGGCTTCAAGAAAAAAAAAAAAATGTTACAACATGCATGATAACATAATAAACTCAAGGCTTCAGCAGAGCACACACACCAGTTGGTGGAGGTCACAACATATGTCCGTTTTTTGTATACAGTCCATTACCTTTTATTTCCTTGTTTACAGCCTTTATGTGGTAAGCCAAGTGGTGCTGCAGCTGGCTGAAGGTCATATTTATAATGCACACATGAGAAAAATCATTCTCATGCAACTTTCAGAAATAAACTTTCAGAAGTTCAGTTCTAAAAAAGGTTCATCTGTTCTTTTAACAGGAACCCAGACCTTGAGAAAAACATAAAAGGAATACACTAGGATTTACTTTCCTCCGAATCCCTTTATTCACATCACAGCTGCGCAAGTTCAGTGGGTGCTTACTCACCATCGAGGTAACTAAGATATCATCACAGGGTGCCAGCTTGCAGACGCAGTGTTACTGAGAAATACTATTCATGGTAGCACTTTGGCAGGAATCACATTTGGGGGGGGAGAAAAAAAAATGAAGCAGGATAAATTTTTTCAAAAGGTTTAATGGGAAATTTTAGGGTGGGGTGACTGATTGGCTGCTTGGTAGGTATACGCCTGCCAGAACACTGAGTGTAAACATGCCCCAGATTTACTATAGCAGCATGAGCCAAGTCACAAGGCACAAGGGGGCAATGGGGACAAAGGGGCTCGCTTACAGCTAGGATGAGAAAACCAAAAGGAGGAGAGGGTAACAAAGCTGATATCAATCTCAGACAGAGCTTGGCTTATCTTGCATGCAAGGCACCAATTTATATATTTAAAGAAAAAAAAAAAAAGAAAAGCAAAACAAACACTATCTCTGCCCTCAGCTAAATAAAGCTACACAAGAGTGCACAGCTTCAAGGCTCTCTGTTTGACATGATTTGACAAAAGGTTTGATAGCAATGCTGGAGCTGACAGAAGCCGACAGAAGTCGCTTCAAGGTCATCTCAGCCCCGCTGCTCCCGATGCTTAGGCGAAGTGATGTTATTTCATCGCCGGTGACTACTGGCAACTAAAAGCAGAGCGGCTCTGATCTGATCTCTACTGCTGTAGTTTACCCGCCAAGTCAGCACAGAAACAGTTTGTCTGCACAGTCGGACCTCTGATGAGGAGACAAAGTGTGTTAGAGGAGCAGGGGTGTTAACTGGGAAGCACCACAGGAAAATAAAAATGACTGGGGCTATTTGAGTAGATTCTGTTCCTGTTAAAGAAACGTGACGCCAATTCTGGGAGATATTTGCTTTCTGCACTTCTTCCATGTCACGTGTATTTTGCAGGTATGTAAACAGCATCTTTATGCAAGAGATGTCTAGAAAATATTGCTTTTAAAAGGAAAAGTCACAGAAAAAAAAGAAAAGAAAATTTGACTTTACTGGATGGGAAATAAAGCTGACAGTACTGAACTCTACAGTATCCACAAAGCCAGGCCATGAGGCTTACATGTACTGTGGTGTTTGGAATAACGGCTTTGCTGCACTTGTAGATGTGTGAGTGAATATGCTGTCTGTTCTGTTCATGTCTTAATGTGTGTGTGAGTGTGTGCATGTCATACTGAGAGACAGCTGGGCCTTGCAGATAATAACCAGAGCCTGACAGTGTGCAAGTCCAGTGTTTGTTTGCATGTGAGGATTATGCTTTTTTAAAAAAAAAAAAAAAAGGTGTTAATGGTGCCATATGGTTACAGGTGCATAAATACATCAAAGCAGCAACAGAAAACCGTGCAACGGCAGAATGTTTGTTTGAAATGTGTGTAGCCTACAAGCCATGCAATTCTTGAAAAAGCTTCCTTCACCAGCTGAAGAAGAAAACATCTGTCCAACACATATGTAACAAGGATGAGGTCAGTGCATAAAGCACAGCATAGCTCTAAAAGCAGAGGAGCTGACAGAGACAGCATGCTCTACCCTGTAATTAAAGGCTCTTAGGTGTCATCCTGATGCACTCAGAACTGGCATGCGCCCGCCCAACACTCAGACCAGCAAGGCGATGTGGCGCAGTGTTCCATCACAGCTGAAAGCTTACAAAATCCTGATGATGAGGTATCTGAGTGAGTTATTCAAACACAGACCCTGAAACTCAGAGGGAGAGAGGAGGAGACAAATATTTGGCATCATTTCCCTCACTCAATTCAAAGCAGACGTGCCTGTGCTTGTCGTGTGGGGTGCCTTTTCAAACACTCCTCCTCCATCCTCTTTAGTGGGGGTGGGCAATACCACCACATTTAAGATATTAACAATAAACTCCTGCAGTGTTTACAGTGTGCCTGCTTGCTTTAGCTCCAAGGGCACATTTGGTTCAAGTCCTGTATGGCACAAGTGGGTGGTGGGCCATTAGCTACTCTGTGTCAACAGGAAAAAGTAATACTTATCATAGCAATGTAATGCTTCAACAAAAACAAGTGCTCCTATAATTTGAAGAAACAGATGGGAAAACTAGTTTTAGACTCCAATAGGTGTGAAATCTCCGCAAGTGCTAAGAGTTGCTATTGCAGACAAGTAGCGCCAAGATGTAACAGTAGCACAAATGCACATACCCCTGTATTTATGTGCCAAGAACTAAAATGTGTGATGAATCAGTTTAAGAATTCACTGAGCTCAATACTGAGACTTTCTCGCAGTAGTATCAGTGATTGAGGGAATTAAGCCCACCTCTATTCTACAGATTTTAAAGCTGTAACAGGGTGATGTGATTCATATGATTTGAACCAGGTATAAATGCTTCATATCGCCTAGCACTAAAGCACAAAAAAGGCTAATGGGAAGGCCAATTTGCCAGGTGTTTCAGGAAGGCACTGAAGAGTTAACATCCTGAACTGATGCTTGATAAAAAAGTCCTGAGAAAAATTTGGGAATTGCAATAATATTTGGAGGAGCTGAATAGCTACACATAAATTTGTGGCAAAGTAATTGCTGTTAAAATATTTAATGAAATAAGAAAAATCAGAGGGTAAAAAAATAAATAAAATAATGATTCACCCTTCTTTAAAAAAATCAAACAACAAGTAATGGTAATCAATCCAACCACCGTCATTTTTGCTTGTGCTAAAGAGATTCAACTCACACTCCCTTCTATAGACAAGAGTGCTTACTGAATTGCTTGATAACTATGTCCCAACCATCTGGATTTGAATAGGGGGGGGAACAAAAAGTCATGCCAGTCCATAGCACAAATGTCCAAATCTAGCTAGCTTGCAACACTTACAGATTAGTTTCTGCTGGAGTTAGAATCCCATCAAAGTACATGTTGATGGGCACCAGTGGAACTGCTCTCAGTTTACAAAGTACACACACTTAGGACTGGCATGTGCTGAAAGTCTTTTAAAGTGCTACGCCAGCATATAAACACAACCTGGTGTGTGCACGTGTGTGCATGCGTGTCTCTGGAGAGGCTCTTGATGAGAAGAGCAGGCTGGAGTCGCACCGAGTCTCATGCTCTCCACTCATCCACCACATAGTGACCAAGGATGAGAAGTGGTCAAGCACACTGGTTTACACCAATGGCTTTTCAGACACACACACAGACACACCTTGGATGAAGGGCTGCATGCTTTTCCTCTTGCTCTTCTACCGTCATGTTTATTTCTTATAGCCCTGCTGATATCAGAAGCCTGGTGAGTTTTCAGATCAGCTGCACTAGTCTCCACACTTGAGCATAAGGGTTACATTGACCTGCCATGGTTCAAAAGCATCACAACCTAAAGACTGATAATGTGGCTGATTTAAAAAAAACAAAACAAAAAAAACAAAGAAGGGGAAAAAAAAGCCAACTATTAAAAGAAAAGAAGAGGAAAAAAAAAAGAAAAAAGTGACTTTATCACATAAAACACAGAAGATATGCAGTGAGACACTGGAGGACACACGCGAGTCTCTTTTCCACACACGTCCACTATACCAGGAGTAAAATGCATATGGAGTGCATTAAAATACTGGAAGCAACTCAGGAAAGTTCAGACTTCTAATGAAAGATACATGAGACGGCTGCTTTTAACCATTTCAGTACAGCCTAAACTGAACGGTAAAACCTGAAGAGTTTCCTGAAAAGTGCAAGAGTAGACACCCTTTTTTTTTTTAATTTAAAAAGTGCACTGCATTCTGAAATGTTGGTGCTGTAATATGAATCAGTTCTGGCATATAATCATATCACCATATGGACACCAGGTTTTAACGCAATTTATTCAAAGTACTTTTTTCCAGGGGGAAAAAAACCCCCAACAACCAGAACACGTGTGCAATTCAATAGTGAGGAAAAAAAAAAGTGTTGCTATTCAAATGGCTATTAAGCACAAAAAATAATGGAAAGATGTCAGAACAGTCAGAAGTTCCACAAATTTGAAGTCATCGTCAGCAGAATCCATAGAAAGTCAAACAGTCATGGTCTCTGCTAGAGGAGGGCAAACCTGCTCTGAGCCATTATGTACAGTTAGACCATTACAGACACACAAGTGTAAACAGCAGAGAAGTAGATCTCCTCGTGATGCAGGAGGTTTAAAGGAGTTGCGATTTGAAGTCATTTCTGGTAAACCAAACATTTCATGGCCTTCAGGCATTCGTCATACTGCAGTTTGTGGCATGTTTTAATAAGTCAGTTGTGTTGCTTTCCGTGCAGACACAACTCTATAGCACTTGTTGCATAAGATTTGTTCTTGGTTAACATCACTTGCCTTAAATCCAAAGCATTTCCAAACAGATGATCTGCTTCAGAGGACAAGCTCTCTGCTGTGCAAGACCTTTGATTTTTGGTGAACACTTGCCTTAACGTAGTGTTACTCGTAAGACACCGCAAGCCATGCGGTGCAGGATTGGCATTACATGGTGATTTGGGAGGTGCAATATCACTTTGAATATTACTTGATTATGTTAATTTAATTCTGGGAAGTCGAAATTGTGATCAAGATTAAGATTTAATTAATTGTGCAGCCCTACCTTAAGGTGGGTCTACATTCTACTTGGTAGCAATCCTGAGAGAAACATTTTGAAAACAATGAATGGCATTAATTAATTTCATTTCTCAAATGCCAAATAGCTGGAACGGTTGTTTAGGAAGAAAAACTCATGAAAAACTCAAGTGTTTGCAAAAGATGTAAAACCTTTCATTAATAAGCAGAACATGTATACAGACAAATGACATCCCGTTTGTTTCAAGCCATTTAGTCTTTGTGTTTTATTTTCAGGACTGTTTGCTGTGTCTGTCCATTTTTTCCTATGGGATGAGTTGTTTTTACTGCAAATTGTCGTGCATGGACAATGAGCAGTAAATTGTTGTTGGGCGTCTTTTTTTCCCCAGTGGTTTTCTTTTTGTTTGTTTTGTCATTCTTGTTTGAAATAAATAAATTCTTGAAAGAATGCCTTTTCAACAGAAATGTGTGCAAAAGCCATTTGTTCTCAGACAAGTCCACTACAATGCAGATTCAGCGCCACAGAAACCAAATGAAAGCTTTTTCATGTTACAGTCGAACAAGAAAAAGCCTTTTTGTGTTATAGCAACGGAAAAACTCAGAACCTCTGCTGTTAACTTTTTAATAGCGATTAGGCTAACCAAATGTACACTCCAGCACAGCGATCCAAAATTGCCTAATGACACTCTTTAACCTCACATTCCTCGCTGTCCATCTAAATTATTTGCTACGACCATCATTTCGCGCTGCTTGCCATTTCCTTTAAATCAAATGTTCCTAATCGAAATTTGCAAAGTTTAAACTTCTCTGTACATTCTCTGGACCGTGCGAGTGATGAGTCCATTAAAACATCTGAAAGAGACAGGGCTGATGTGCTGCAATTATCTTCCATTGTTGTGGCTGTTATGGTTTTTGTATGCAGGCACTTGTGAGTGCCACCTCTGCTGGAAGCCACAGACCGCTTTTCTTTCAGGATCAGTGGGCGTGTCCTTGCTGGGTTTTAGGTGGCCATCGGAGCATGTCTAAAACCTCACCAGCCTTTGCTCTGAACAACCACCCCCAGCCCCCCACCCCCATCGCTTCTTGCTGCCCCTCCTCTGTTTTTGAACCACGATCCACACACTGCCAAGGTCAGTGGATTAGCATGCATGAGAGAAAGCGGACAATATTCGCCTAACATAAACCAAACGTACACAAGAAAGGACACTGTGTACACAGAGCATACACAGCATGCTCTGTAGCTTGGCTTAAATGGGCATTTTCATTTGCTCCTCTAAAAGTGTTAAAGCTGATCTGATCTGTCCCCTTTGTTTTACACAGTCTATACTGCTGCACATGAAAACACTAATGATAGAAACAGTAACTGACAGACTCTCTAGATGCTACTTGTGTCCAGAGCTGGATTATGTTTTAGAACCTTTCTTCCAGATTCCCTCTTAACATTATCACAGTAAAAGCAGATCTTTCCGTTGTAGGTAAAAAAAAAAATTCAGGAATTATAGGAAACTTATACATTAGATTTAAGTATAGCAGCAAGAATTGATTTGAACTCATCTGGGTTGTGTCTTGTGCCTTAAACCAACTAGAAGCTAAAAAGCACTAATAAAAAGGGAACAAAGAAATGGGTGGAGGGAGGCGATCACCACCTAATCACATTAAAACGCACCACTAAAGTACTGTGTTTAATGTAGAACACGATTATCTGGCATTTAGGGAGCTTGTTCAATCTGTACAAAAATCCACTCAAATGTAAAAGCATCTTTTTCCTTCAGTGTGAGTAAGGCTACAATGTTTTCTCTGCTGTCGCGTTATCCCTAACAGACAGACACTGCTATGAGGCAATCATTTCAAGCATCTCTAACCATATTTCTTTAAGGTCAAATTATTGATTCAAGAGGAAGATGATTAACAGCACTAAAACGATGATATTCAATTTAGTTACCCAAATAATTAGACTGTGGTGGCGGTAGGGGTACAGGGAGTGTGTGGGCACACATGGACATAAAAAGCAAGCACAACTACACAATCTTAAGATACCATATACTTTTGTTACCGACTTGGTTCATAACCTTTATGGACAGGCTTTCTAGGCAGAGCCAAGCAACAGATGGTTACCAGCTTGGTGACCTCAGGATTACCTCTGCCTTTTGCGGATGATTTCTTCTGGATTCATCAGTAGGTGACCTTAGCATGCACTGAATCCGAGTGTGAAAAAACAGGAATGAGAATTAGCATCAACAAGTCTGGTGCCAGAAGTTGATGTGCCCACTCCTGGTCAAGGCAGATTGCTACTCCAAGGGTAGCAATTCAAGTATCCTGGGGACTTCTTTACGACAGAGTAGAGTAAAGCAGTAAATGCAAACATTGGCATGGATTTGGTAGTGATGTGGATGCTATATCAGTCTGTTTTGGTAAAGAGAGCTGAGTGCGACAGCAAAGCCGCTGACTTATCAGTCAATCTACGTTACGACTTTAATCTATAACCATGAGCTGTGGTTGCAAGCGGCTGAAATGACCTTCCTTTGGAGGGTGTTGTGGTAAAGGAGCTATGAAGGAGATGGCTATATAACCCCCCCCGGCCCTTCAGTCTAACAAAAAGCCATACACCGAGCAGCAGAATACCATCAAATACCATCACCTCAACAATCTCCCTTGTTGTGTTGTTTGTGTCGCATACAAATGATGTCATGGGATGTTCGGCCACTTTGCTATAACGACTCCACACACACATTAGTACTCAGTTGTAATGGGAAACAACCGAAAGCCCGTACAGTTAAGTCGAGTAGGTACTAGTGGAAAGGGTGAAGCGCTTGGTCTTTTGGGAGGGGCTCAGAGTATTTCTGCTACCCCTCTACATTGAAAGAAGCCAGCTGATGTGGTTTGGGTGAGTCCTACTGGCGAGAGGCCCAGGACACCCTGGTGGTGGTGGGGGGGGGGGTTACATCTCTTTGTGGTCTAGGAAAGCCTCTGTGTCCCTTGGAAGATCTAGAGGAGGTGGCCGGGGAGAGGGAGGTCCAGGCAACTCTGCTTTCAGAGGTGGCACTCTAAGCAGAGAAGTGGCAGAAAATGGATGGAGGGGTGAATGGAGAACAAGATGCTCTCATGACTCATTGAGTGACTCCACTGACCAGTCAAGTGGTGGCATGCAGTCTTACGACATCACATTTTAGTACCTGTCCAGTTAAGTAGGTACTATTGTAGCGCCTTGTACCGGGTACTATTACCTATTGGAAAACCTTGAAAACCATGGCGAGTCGATCCGAATAGGTACTAATGGAAAAGGGGCTACTGTCAGTTGAAGTAGTTCTCCATCTGCTGAAGGTTTTGGATATACTACCCTTCTCATCTACAATCCATAATGGTCAACTTGAGAGTATGTTGGACAGTGGGCCTAGCTGGTTAGTGATGACTTTCCAAAAATAAAAGTGAGGAGTTTGTCCGGTACTGAAGAGACTGTGTCAGTGGAAGGGGGGGTGGGGGGGTGGGAGAAGACAGAAAGATTGCAAAATAGAATTATACTTGGGCAAGCCACCCAACTATGTGTGTGACAAACACTGTAGTCAATGTACTCAAGTCTGAACTCGAATGTCTCCTTGATTAAACTGAAAAGAAAACAAATTTGAAGAACAAAAATAATCCATCTCTTCAGTGTACCTCTTCAGAAAGTACTGTCTGAGAAGCTTCTGATAACTAACAGGGATACATGCTGTATGCCTAACCATTGCTTACAGCTCCAAGTCCCATGATCTTTTGTGCTGCTCTGCCTCTGCTCAAGAACCATAATGAAAAACAGACAAGCTCTCCCTTCGCAGCAACCACAAAAACCCCTACTCACTACACATGAGAGATTAGCTTGCTCATTAGGAGAGAAGGAAGGAGCGAGGAGAGAGGGAAGGAGGACAAAAAGGAAGAGGGACGCTTTTCAAGGAGGAGGGCAAGGGTGCTCTCTCCAGAAAACAGGCCGGGTCCCCCTTTTCTTACAGACAATGCCAATCAGAAACGGAGATTTAAAGAGGTGACCTGCTTTACATGTTTTGCAGCAGTGGTGGAGGTCAAACCAAAGCTAGTTTATATATGAAGCATGCTAGTGTTTGTGCAAAGCTGTTGTCTCATTAAACAGCTTATAATCAGTGCCAGTGACTTTTAAATAAGACTTTCTACACCAAATTGTCAGTTGAAAAGCAGTTTTCTCACACTACTACTTATGCTCTCCAGCTGACAACCTCAATCACTCATCGCTCATGTCAAAATACATGAATTTAAGATGATGAATGCTGCGTAGAGTGAGGCAAAGTAGGGGGGAAGAAAGAAACATCAGTGGTTTGCAAAACACTCACTTGCTGGGAACCAGCCTTGGGCCAATTTAGTCTATTCAGCTCTTAGAGAAATAAGCTAAATGGCTCAAGGATGTGAAAGGTTGTTCTTGGGTATGAGAGATATGAGGTGGTGCATGTGAATCACAGGATGACGGCTCACTAAAGTGGCTAAAGAGGAAAGGAAACAAACCTTCGGGGGGGGGGCTTCAAATTCAGGCAGGTGGTGCTTAAAAGAGCCAATATACCTCTAAACCTTTATGAACTTATGCTATAGTTAATGTTTGACTAAACTATTTGCCTGGATGACAACAGACAGATGAGCGAATGAAGCGAGAAGCTTATTTTAAGGAGCATCTTGTTGGCCATGTAAAACTGCACGTTTCAACAGCTCTAATTCAGGATGTTGAAATGTGTTTAGTGAGACTTTCCTGAGAGGAGGGGGAAAAAAAAAAAAAAAAAAAAAAAATCAGTCAATTTCCCCTGTGAGCCACATCCAAACAGCTACCTCATTTGTCACAAGCTTCCATAATGCATCAATCAATTACCAAAAAGCTGTCGGCTGAGCAAATACAGAAAAACAGCGGCATGTGTTTAAATTATGGAAGCTTAATCCACAGTTATTATAATAGGAAGTGTGGCAGTGTGTGCGGAGTAATTACATACAATGATGAAGTCGGGTGCAAAAAGGTCTCCCATTCAATCAGCGGATTT
Source organism: Oreochromis aureus (assembly GCF_013358895.1). Classification (NCBI taxonomy): domain Eukaryota; kingdom Metazoa; phylum Chordata; class Actinopteri; order Cichliformes; family Cichlidae; genus Oreochromis; species Oreochromis aureus. The sequence goes on along the minus strand of NC_052942.1, from coordinate 29,992,431 downwards.
TGCCAGGAGACGCATTAAGTTTATATTTGTATCATAAATTGTTTCACTCAGTCGCACATTAGCAAAAGGTCAATTAGAAGCAAAAAGCGCAGAGCAACCAAGTGCCTTTGAAGGTATGAAGCCAGACTGTATGTGCTACACAGCAGCTACTGGGCCCCAAATTGTTGCACTTCATTTGCTCTTCACTCTGCAGAGTCACGTGTTATGCATATTTTCCCCCAGTCTTTCTGTCAAGGCCCAAGAGGAAAAAAGAAAACAAAACACAAGAGAGACAGTAAATTTTGTGTGAAGTGACATCTAATATGAAAAAAACCCCTAAGGGAACAAAACTTGTAATTTCATGTATCTATGCAGAGATGTTTATAGTGCGGTTGTCCTTAAGTTGGCATATGTGTTTCTGGGCTGGGCCTGTAGTCACTTGTGGTTTCTTACATGCATCTATGCACACACTGCTCTTTCCCTGCAGACTTGTTGCAGCTGTGTATGTTGTTTTTGCTCATCACTGATATTTATTATTATGTTACACTGTGAAAAACTGGCCCTGCACCCTTTATTTACTACTGTTATGTCGGTTACATATTCAGCACATAATGTTTTTAGTAGAAACAGCTGTGCATTTTCAACTTAAGATTCACATTAATATTTTTGTGTCCTTAAGTTCAGACAGGCTTATCATCTGCTGAAATTGCAACTAATGGGGCAGATTTCTGGCACTCACTGGCTGGTTCCCAATGAGTGCCAGTCTGTGTGAAAATGCCTTGTTGATGCCATAGGTCAAAGAAGAAAGGCCCGATTCCAGCTGTCAGGAAGGCCACATTAACTCAAGCAATGGCTTTTTACAACAAAGACATGTAGAAGAGCATCTCTGAATATTAACATGTTGAACCTTGAAGCAGCAGAAGCCAACACAGGGTGCCACTTCTGTCAGCTAAGAACAGTAAACTAAGACTATAGTTCACATGTGCTCACCAACTCTGTGAGCACAGAAGCAACACTCACCTGCTCTTTCAGAGGTGCAATCAGAAAAAAGCTGAAGTAAACAAAGAATGAGAAGCTGCACCAAGCCCCCAGAATAAGATAAATCAGGGTTAATTTGAACTGAATCATGCATAGCTACCCTAATGAAGTACAAGCATAAAAATATAGAGCTGAAAATGAGGATAATAAAACCTCGGTAATGAAGTAGGAGCAAATAAAAAAGAAAAAAAAGAAGCACTGTCCTGAGTTTACAGTGCTGAAACGAGTCCTCTCTTTAATTCTGTTCTTGTTTTATTTGCTTGATTTGCAAACCGAGACGAGCAATATTATATTTATACTTTATTGTTGTGGCATTTGCATTTTATTTTTCCACTTCCAGCATTCTAAGAAAAAGGCTTTTAAGACAGGGTCATTTGCATGTAATATTAAAAATTTCTCTTTACATTTGGTTATTGTAGTTTTCTTTATGAAAGGATGTAAAAAGGAAACCATCACGATGACATGCACAGAGCTTCAGATTTTGGAGAAATAATGCCAAAACTCACTCACAGCCACAGTGTTAAGCCACAACTGGTCATCAGTGAAAAAAATTACACTTACTGTATGGGAAACTGATGCGAGGTGTGACATCTTCCTCAGTGGCGATCACTGGCTGGAGAAAGCTAGCCAATAGCAGTGCAGCAGCAGGAAGACAGTGGACAGTCCCAGTTAATCTCCACATGGTTGCCTGCTTGTCTAAGACGAACACGGATGTACACGGTTTGTTTTAAGATTCCTTGGAACACATTAAACTCCTATTGATGCCACAAAGCGTTATTTTCTCACTCCCATCTTCCTGCAAGTCAGAGGGGGGTGGATCGTGTCCTTGATTCGAGTCTTGTATTCCCAGTGGTCTTTACATACAGTTTGTAGCCCCTTAGTCTAGAGAAGGGGAATCCTTTCTGGATTAAAGGCTGCTGGATTTCATCTTCTCATAGTGCTCTGCGGTGGATCAGTGCTAAGCTCCAACCAGTCTCCACTTAGTTAAAGTCATCTTGGATCTGTGGAGAGGAGAGAGAGAAGTTTTTTCTTTATGTGTGTTCCAACAACAGTATAAAAAAAAAAAAAAAAAAAAAGGAAAAGAAAAGAAAAGATGAAACACAAGCTGGAATAACAGATCCTTATCCAGCTTCTGACGCTATAACCATAAACTACAAACGCAAAAGGACTAATACATTCAAGCAGGGGCTCATTCTAGAGGATGGTGTGGATTTTAATTCAAACAGCTGTTATTTGAGAGGAGTCTTCATTAGTTTTGCCAGCAACAACGGCATCACCCAAAAATGACCTTCCTCACCCATCCGCCCCTCAGCTTTCAATAGTGAACAAACAACCTTTTGTTTTAGTTTTTTTTCCACCACAAAGAAAACTCAGCAAAACAGATCATTCAGCGCTCTAACCAGCTAAAATGAAAATACTCATCATCTGGTAGCTTGAAGGGTTTCACAAACTTAAGCCTAAGTGAATATCCAATTTGCTGTTTGAAAGACGAAACGCCTACTAGATTTTTTTTTTTTTAATCTCTGTATTTAATTATGCTGTCAACAAATCGGTGAGAGATCCCCCTAGAAGATAATACGGGAGTCTGGCTCCAATTTTGTGGCTATGTGGGGAAATAAAAGAAAGAACAGTGACTCCCAAGACAGCCCGGTAATTTGTCACAAGAAGGTGCAATGAACAGCTTTTATTTGCTTTGTGTGAGTATACAGATCAGAAGCATGTTATGTAAATCTATACTGGTATTTTTGTGTTTAGTGGGCTGTCAGTTTTATTGAAAAGCACTTAAAGTAAGCACCAGCCCATTTGTTTCAACCCTCTGAGTTTTTTGAAACAACATCAACAGCTATCAAACCTGTCATAATTTATTTTTGCTTGTTTGAGGAAAACACAAATTGTTAACACGAGCCCAAACCTTCAAATATGAAGATGCATTATGTTTCCTTTGAGGTCACGTTTATTGCAACTAGGCGTTGAAACATTTCTGCCTTTGCTAGCCAGTGACAGAAACAGTGGTCTATTATAGTCATGGTCTATTTTTATTAATTACGGCCTGCTAGTTCAAAGAGGTTATGATGAACCGGAGCTGTAGCCACGAAAAAAGCCCCTCTTTTCCTGTGAAATAAAATTGTATATGAGCAAGGTAGAAATTAAGTAAATGACCAGTGCAATACTTTAAAGCAGGAAATGAGCAGCTTTATGATCGCTGCGTCAGACAAAACTAACACTTAACCATCGACCGAAGCCACCTGTCCAGAATGTGGACGCCAACCTAATAGAAGAAAGGATATTTGTGATTTGTGATTAGCACTTTCATGTTGGTCTCCAACAACACCTGAGGAAGATGGCTTTTAAGCTCTCTCTCAGTTTACTATCTAGTTGAAACTTTGCTTGTTTACCATTTGAAACTGAACACGGGTGGCACCTTTTCATGAGTTTTTCCACTGAAAACAAATCCTTTCTTTCACCAAAAGCAATGTCATGAGAGCACAGATACTGAATCAATAAGTGCTGTGAAAAAAAACTAAGAGCCTAGACTGTTTTTGTAAGCCTGGAGAAGTATTAAAGAGGTATTAAATTATAAAGCATACTCAGTGATTCATCCTGTTTGGTTTAACTTGTTAAATCAAAATAACCATGTTAGTTTTGTATACAGTATGCTGCAATTTCAAATTAACACAAAAAATAGAAGCGCTATGGCCGAAACAAATGATCTTTTCAGAAATTTTGACCCAGTGATGATGCGAGTTGAAAGTCTAGGGGATCACCAAAGTTATTACAACCCTGTCTGAGGTGGGGTATGCACGCTTGCAATATATTTCAATCTCGGTCCAAGTGATGGCCTTACTGACTCCTTACAGCAATACTGCATGCCTGTTGTACACTCCAAACAGCTGTAGATCATATATTTTCCAGTGTTTTCAAACCTAAACCAGAGTGCAAACTATTACTTGATTCTTATGAATTCACCAATATCCTGACCGGAGTACAGATGCCTCCGTTCAGTGAACTCAGTAAAGCCCTCGTGTTTGATATAACATAAGTCCCTACTCCTTATTGCCCGGCAGTGCTAGATGCCTCCCTGAAGAACCCACAGAGGTGGTTAGGTTTAGAAAGTAAACACTGCAGAGCACATGGCGTCTCTTGCATCATTGAAGGAACTCCCTGAAGACCTCATGCAAATATTTATGACAGCCAATAAATACAGCAGACCAAGATGAGCGTGGGACAATAAGTAGCTCCTGGGCATCTGCGGAGGCAGGGCCCAGCTGGAAAGTACCATTTTAAACTTTTGAGCAGCCTGAACATACTTTTTAACATACTCTGCTACCTGCCCAGTCTGAAGAGTGGGGAGCTGACTTGAATGCATCTGTATCTCAGTGTCACACCCTGGTCTCCCCTCCCCGGGGTCTGCAGCACCCAACTAATAGGTCTATGTCACTCTTCACTTCACTGGCAGGCCTGCTGTGGTTCTTGCTGCTCCACTGAAGCTAGCTGAGTCACTGTAGGCTGAAACATCCACCCACGGTACTCTAACATTTCCTTTTGCCTCCGGTGGTCCCCCTCATGCCTGCTGGGACAACAAGCATGGCAGCCCAGCATCTCTTGCACACCTCAGGTCTCCATATTCCCAGGGCACATCCTTATGTAACTGCAAGTCTTTTAAATTTTAATGAAAAGAGAGGCGTGCTGTTAGAAGGGTTTCCTGCCACTCTGATGAATTAGGAAGCTTTTTAGCAAACTCTTTAGGGCAGTAATGCATGAAGAAATATCTCAACACACTTAAATTGACCTTTTACCACCTCAAAAATGTAGCTAATGCCCACCAAAAATTTCACCCAAATTTTAGTGGGCACCAAATAAGAGGTCATAAGTAATTTGGTTCTAATTTAATTGGCTCAGAACACATTTTACACAATCGTGTTTGGTTAATTACAGCAAAAACATTCAGACCTATCACAAACACACCTAGTCGTGACTTCTACCAAAGAATTAAGCAAAAAAACCAAAAAACAAAAACACATTTACTTTCAGTTTTCAGTCAGTTTACTTACTGCCTCCTCACAGAAATATTGGCCTCAAAAAAAAAAAAAAAAAAAAAAAAAAAAAGTTTGTTTTGTCTTTTTTGACAAAACTATGCCAATAGCAAGAGGTCCATACACCCGAATAGGAAGGTATCTGGGGAATCCAAGACGCATGATGACTCATAAATGTTCATATAACTGGGCCCGGTGCCTGAGGAGCAGTAGATGGACACACTGCAGGCCTCAGGCAGATCTGTTCAGCCTTAACAAGGGCATGAAGGCCAAGTAAACTGATGTAATACTGCACTCATCCTGTTTTCTTTCAGATTTTAAAACACCCCATCATATGTAAATGCTTTTTAGTCAAAGTAATCATGCAGTGTCCTAATCCAGTCTGAAAAGCAATGCAACGAGAGTCTGAATGAAAAAAGTACTAAATATTAATAAGCATTAAATCATATTTGACAGCAAGTGCTCGACCAAAGAAAGTGATCTAATTAGAGGTAACAATTATAGGATTTATAGGATTAGAATTCTATTCAACCGGAGCTGTTACAGTAAAAGTGAGCAACTATACTCAACGCCACTGGACCCATCTGCTCATGCAGGCGAGGGTCTGCTGCTCCTTGTATCTGTGAAGGGTGAATCTGGTGCCATATTGCTTAAAGCTACAGATTCATTAACCTTCTGAACCTCCCTTGAGGCTCCCTATTAATACCTGCATCTGTTCATATGGCGAAAGGATGTGACAGACACATTGGGCGATACACTCCGTCAGGTCATGTCGAGTTCATTGGAAAAGTAGCAGCATGAATGCTAACCATTTGGCTAGCTTTTGATTAAAAGACTGGGCTTTGTGCTAGACTACGAATTCTCAATAACTCTTCTCTGCAAAGTGACTTGTCTCACATTTGGTCTTTGGCACAAAATGAGGCACTTATGGAGATAATCAGCAGCCAGGCAGGACCTTGTGATGAGAGCAGTATGACTGAGTTTGACATGAGGGTAGATTAGGCTGCGGTCCAATCCATTAACAGTATCATGAGCACATCTAAGTGAAAGGGAACTATAAAAGCATTTTTAATTGCACAGTTGCCATCAAATCTTATCTGTGTCCGTCAGGCCAGATTTAAGGGTGACTTTGGGGAACTGTATCCAAAACGATGTAATGACTTCTTCCAGTAACAAAAAAGGACAACAATGTTTAAATCAAATAAATGTTAACATTAATGTTTAATGTGGCCTCTTGGGTTTAGATCACTATTTACAAAAGATTTATGGAGCCATTATCTTGGGCAAAGAAGGCCTCAGTAGACGACTGACAAGGCAGAGACTCCTTGCTGTGTCTGTCATCATAACTCAGACTAGCAGCTTGCTTTCTTGGGCGGGCAATGCATAATTATTGCAAAAATCAAGCAGTTAAAATCGTTGAGGGAGGTACATTTTTTTCCTCACCCAAATCAATGGCATGGACTCCAAATCATTTCTTCAACCCACCTTGCTAGATATACCGGCAATGTTTACTTTATTTTTAAAGAACACATCATCAGATAAATAGTTAGTAGGTTAAACTAACTTTAACCTTTCTGAATCTTAATGAATCAGGGCTAAAAGGTGAACTACTTTTCAAATATCCGTGAGGTAAAACATTGCATGCTCTACTTTGCAGGAACATTAGGTGAAACGTTAACGCTTACTCTGTCCACCAGGGAATGGGACTGTGGGTAGTAGAAGGAAAACTTTCAGGTGAGCAGACTGCTCCCACACCAAGAACGGAGTGCGCTAAATAAATCACGACTGGGTTAAAAATAAACCATAAGCACCCCGTGCAGCAGTTGAGACAGCACCAATTGTTTGCTAAGCTGGCAGAGCACATAGTCAATTCATCATCACAGTGACTCTGTGAGTTTACATGACGGTTAAGTATGAGTCAGCATGTCTGGATGAGGGAGCTCAGGGATAAAGATGTCAGACAACAGAGATGTGTAGACAACCGTGATGATGTCATTAATTGCAAACTACAGTAGCCTGCAAACTCGCATGTAGATATCACTCTTAAGCTACAATTATTTTTTATTAAAAACCAAAAAAGAAAAAAGGGAGACAAGCGTATTATCTTACACAAATTCAACCCATCTCAAAAAGGGTTCTCATCATCACCATGCTGATAAAATACTTAAACGAGGTCTGTGGACTTTTAAAAACAGGAAGTCCACACTAAAATTTGGCTAAAGTCTTGAGTGCCTCTACAGTAGTGCTAAATTGGCTTCTCTCCTTCCTAGCTACTTCTATCAGAGAAATCTTCAGGATATCCTCTCTCAGAAGCCTTTGAGTGGTTTCTATATGGACAACCTCCTCATAACTCAACAATGCAGGCTTTGAAAAAAAACAAAGAAAAAAAAAACATTTTTCCATCAAAATATTTTTGTCTTTGCTTCTTGAAAGGAGCTTCCTCTAGATCAGGGAACTGAAAGTGGACTGAAAGTAAATATTCTCAAAAGCATAAAGTAATAAAATATAAATACAAAAGTGCATCAATGAAGGCCATCAATAAGGAGGCTTCCTCTCTGCTTTCACTTATTTATTCAACAGAAGGTAAAAGAGAAAAAGAAAAACATGAACACAAAATGTTCTACTGTCTCTCCAATATAATTTCTAGCCTGCAGGTAACATGAATTTTTTTTTTCTTGGCTCTGAAACCAAATGGAGACCTCTGTGTCAGCACACAGAAGAGATTTTAACCTGGAATGAAATGAAAACCTTTATGCATGCTCCAATGTTTTGGTCTTTAATATGGAGCAGCTGCAAACTGGGAATCCTGGTGCCTAAAGGCAAACTTCCTCTGAAAGAGCCAAATTTGTACAAACGGTTCAAAAATCAGATATGACTGCTTATCAGGACCTGTTCATTTACTATAACTTTTTCCATTTCCTTCATGCAAATATCCATAAATGATCGACATCCATATCTCGAAAAATTGCTTCACAGATTTCAGACCAAGCAGTTTGATACAAACACAAAGTTAGAAAAAACAAAGAAGAGGGAAATCTAAGAAGCAATACTGTCTTGTGAGCTGTAATCCACTACCTGTTCACTGTACTGGGAATTACAGAGACATCATCAGACACTAATGTGGAACTCTCTGAGAACTGAAACTCAATTAAGTACTCAATTACTTATTCATATGTGCGATCCCAGATTGATATGAGGAAGATGACTTTTCCCTGCATGAGTTATTAATTATTCACTGAATCATCTTTGTGTTGATGACTGGCTGTAATGCATCCTGCTGTGGTATGTCCCTGCTGGATTCAGATACAAAAGGATTTTTAATGACTTTCAAATGATAAAATTACTGGAAAAACTAAGCAAATTAGGCATTCGCTGTGAAGAAAATTTGCCTGTGACCAAACAGCAAGTCCTGATCTTCAGTTCATAACCCAGTCACTTTCCATAACCCCAAAATACTTGCTCACTCATGGTTCAAACTGCCACTGCATAGAAATGAATTTAGATCAAAGCTCCTTTTTAGCATAGCAGACAAAGCGGATTTACTAAGCCTGAAAGCGCAATATACTGCTTCTCCAATAAATCCAAATGTCCACAATTTGTTAATCTGCTTTGACAATTAACACACAGAGGTAATGAGTTCAGCAAAATCCTAACCATAATAAATTATAAATGACAGCATTAATAAGACTAGTAAGCATTTGTGACAGACATCTCTTGTTCGAGGTAAAGAGCAGTACCAATGTATCTGACAGTTTATGACCAAGAAGGCATGTATAGATCGCCGGTTATTTGTAGAATAATCTAATCAGGAACAACTTTAAAACCACTGAGTCTTGATATTCATGTCAATCTTACTTTGAGAGAAACCAACCATTTAAACATTGTTGCAACAGTCCCCGATCGTATCCGCCTCCCACACTGTGCTCCACCCCGCATACAAAGGAAATGCTTGGAGGTATTTATCTGACTTCCCAACTTGCTAGATACCAATCTGATCTAGTTTCAGTAGGATGGCTCAACATAAGTGTTGTCCATGAAGGTCTCCCCCAACTACCAGTCTCATGGCATGAGAAACCACAGAAAACCTGCAAGAGGCTCCAGGTCAGCATCCAGACACTTAAAAGATCTTTTGGTGTGTTTTTCATCTTTAGTTTTGCTCCACGCTCTGCACAGCTTCAACCTACCTAAGAGCATTTCAGATGTGAAGCACCTGGTCTACCAATAGCAAACGCAAAACAAAACAGACCTAACTCTACTTTTTTTAAAACGATGCAGAGCAGAAACCTGCTTTTTTGGATGCGTCTGGTGAAACTGCAAGCTTTGTCTTTAGTGTATGTAAACAGCTCCAGAAGTCAAGCGACGCAACCATGCCTGATGTATTTCCCACAGTAAATTGTCCCTAAACAGGTTTTAAAGTAGTAACAGAACTACCAGAGGACTGAAGCAAAGTGTTGCAGTGTAACATGATTGGTTGGTGTTCATTTAAATCCTTATACATGCACTCAGCAGTTCATCCAGTTCTTTGTGCCACACCTCCTTCTCTTATGTTAATCAGGTACCAGGCCGAGTACTGAAAGTGCCTTAATTGGCTTTGCATGACCTTAAGCTACCAGCGAGATGTGTGTTAATTGTTTAACTACAGTACGTGCTCCGTTTCCATGATCCCATCACGTCTGTGTGTCAGAGTCAAAGGCATTCATTGAAATGCAGGAACCCAGTGAGTTTACATCCCTGAGTGGCATCTATGAGGCTACGTACTGGAATTGTCTTTCTGTGACATTTATTCCAATATGCTACATCCACGGAGTGTTGAAATTACACCATGATGTGACAACGCTTCCAGTCTGATCCAAAGCTAGAATTGGCTCTGAGGAATATTCAAACCCCCTTTTTACATTAGTGTACATACTGCTCAGCTTTGCCATGCAGGAAGTAGCAATTATCATTTCAAACGAGTGAGTGAAGCAGAACTGGCAGAGGAGATAAGTGCTTAAAGGAGAGTAAGGGTCACCTTATTCCCTCTGATACAGACTTGCCCTTGCCTGAAATTATTCAAGCCTGACGGGGAACGGTGGGAGATCAGTTCTTGAAAAACTTGCAAAGCGTCAATAATGAGCCGTGCGTCAGTCAGAGCGCAGTGTGATAGAAGGCATAATTTCTCTCTCTTGACACAGTCCCAATACAGAAACTACAGGAAAATTTGGAGACATGAAAACTCTTATGATGATAAAACTTTAATAGTAATTTTTCCCCCTTCAGTCCACTAAACTACAAACTGTTTATTGTGAGCTTCTGTGTTGAAAGTCTCGCCACACTTTACCCTGATGACCCATTTAGACTAATATGGTGTGCTGATTAATCAGTAAATCCTCACAATTACAGACCAACAATGTGGCCTGGAAGACTGAACCACAAAAAGAGAGAAAGAATTTTACGTTCCTACTTGCTTGGGGCTCTTGACTGCTTAGTTGACAGAACCAAGTTTAATGACTGTCCGAAAACATTAGCAGTGAGGGGAAAAATCCTTTCAATTGTTTTCCAGTGCCTGTGGCCTCCCTCTGATTTTGCAGTCCAGATATGTGAGGCACACTGGTGCTGTGAAAGTTGCCCATGGCCACGACACACGACAGCATCTTATTCATCTGCTGGGTCGATGACGATGTCAGTCAAGACTGTGAACAACTCTGTGGTGTGACAAAGGAAAGTTGAAAGTAATTTAGAGTCATGCAATCGCACAATAGAGGCCTTTGTGAGGTCTGGACTATGCTGTATTAGCATCACAGTTCATCTGCTAATTACACCATCAAATCCAAAGGATTGGCTATCCATACTGGGCTATTCACCTCATGACTTACACGTCAAAGTGGTGGTGGGGGAGTGCGGTGCACGATTAATCCCCGTAGTTAAACCGATGTGAGGACTCATTTCCTTACATGATTTGACAAGCAGAGCAATAGGATTTAAAAGCATATCAGATGACTATATTATGTTTCAGGCTCCACTTCACCTCGTCAGACCCAAACTCACTTCAGCGTGCTCAGGTAAGAACTTCGATGACCATGACCAAAAGGCTTGACCACAAAACTGTTCTCATTACTCATTCCAAGTGGAAACATGACACAGTTTGTCTGAGTCATTTGTCAGGTTTGCCGCTTCGAGGCAGTTGGCTGTTGACTCTCAGCAAACATTTGGACTTCAAAAAGAACAACCGAAGCAGTACTGCTTTGTTTACCGTCAGGCGTGAGCTCTGTCTTTGTCTTTGCCAGCAGTTGTAGCCAATAAAGGAAGTAAAAGGTCAACAGTTCTGTCCCTCTGGGCAACGGTCCTACTGATAATAGTGGAGACTTGGAACAAATAAGGGAATGATATCATAATGCATTTGGAATTCAATAATCATTTATAGGGAAATAATTGGAAACGATCTAAAAGACTGCGAACAAAATGGCAAAATCAATTCTTAATTAAGGAGTGTACAAAAATTGCTTGGCTGGGGGTGAAGGCCTGGGAAAAAAATAAAATAAATAAAATCCTGGCATCATTAATATTTTCTTTAGCCTCAATTTAGTCATTGGACTTACTGCTACAACCTCCCTCTGCCTTTCACAAGGCTACTACTACTACAATAATAATGATCATTATAATGTCATTTAATACCACTCAAAATTAAAACTCCTGAATATATTAATTTAACAACAGCAAAGCCCTGTACACCACATTAAGATAACCTTTATAATCATAAAAGAACTAGTAGGCCAATTTGTTTAACTATTCGCTTAAAGTGAAGTTATTGAGCACCATTTGCCAAATTCTGCCGATTATGGTACAAAAAGCATGTCAGATTTTCTTTCTGTTTGGAAACATTTGCAAACGTTAATCTGAAAAATACTGCACATATTTTAAATCCAGCATTGTTTACATTAGTTGTTGTTTCTTTATGCTCCTCCATGTTTACTGCCTTTGCTGCACTGTTTGTGTGTAACCACCTGTTGAACCAAGAGGCCTGTACACAACAGAAAGATCTTCTGTTATCCTGATAACTTCATGGTTAACCCTGGCTTTCTGTTCTGGGAAGGGGGTTCATTTCTTACTGGAGTATATCTCTATAGCAACCAGTAAGCATGTGTCGTTACTGGGTTTCAAAAATGGCGGTTTTAATTTTTGTGAACAAGACGCTCTCCCGACTCATGGAATGATGCAACTGACCAGTCAATCGGTGGCACGCAGACCAAAGACGTCACATTTTAGTACCCGTTTGGATCGCTTGGAACACCGGGGGAGCAAGTACTGAAAAAAAGTATTTGGTATCAGGTACTATGACCTCATGGAAAACCCTGAAAACCATGGCAAACCGTGCCCAGTTGATCAGAGTAGGTACTAATGGAAAAGGGGCTTAAATGAGAGGGGAAAAAAGAAGCAAGAATCCAAACACGGGAAATAGAACAAAAAACAGCTTATACAAAGAAAAGCAAAACAAAATGGTACAATTCCCCTCCTCCTATTGTGCCACTTTACACCTACCAATACCGGTCATAAAGGCCCTCACATAAAGGACTTTTCTTCCTTATTGAGTGCGCAGCAGTTTTTCATTATTTGGGAAAAGGTGAGGTTTAAATAACCTAATAATATGGGTCCCTGGCAATTTACTATATAAATAAATACTGGATCTCAACATTCCAGGCACATCGTAAGTCTGTTTTCCATTACAAAGTCACTGTTTATATTTTTCTCCACATTTCTTTCAAAATAAGAGAAGAAAAATGTAGAAGACGTTCATTTGTCTCTGGAGGAGAGCACCACGTTACATAACATGTTTCCATTCAAAGACAGCTACCTTAGTTAAACCCTCGTGGAAGTCAGAGAGCACGTCTGATGAACTTGTCAGACAGATGCAGCCAAGTGGTATAAACCTTCCTTCAAAATAAACCTTAGTAGCTCGACATGTATTATCCAACATGCTTTTGCAATTCTGCCCCCAAACAGAGTTCAACAGGGGTCTGCAACTGCTCAGTTTTATAACAGAAGCATGAGCACAAACTTGGATTACATCTACAGAATTATCAAAGACTTGCTACGGAAATGTTACAGGACTATATCGACCTCAAGAGGCTTCATTCGCACTGTCTGCCATGTTTGATCTTCAGGATAAACAGTGGAAAAACACCAAATATAATAAATGCCATGAGACTCAAGCAAGTACCTGAAGCATTTATCAGTAGTGGTACAAATCTCTTTAATTCTCAAGCTCCGTGTGATAGATGACCAGGCATGACAGCAGTCTGACTTGAATTAGTGAAATGCAGATAGAACACATGTTTTTACAATCAAAACCAGATTTGTTTATGAAAGCAATGCCAGAGTATAAAGCAGCAATAAATGAAGAAAATCTAATTTGCTGAAGAATTTCTGGCTCATCAGAAAAAGCCTCAGAAGTGTCACCTGCATTCATAGTCCTCTTTTGACCCAACATTGAAAACCCCTGCAGGGCCTGGCCAGCCTTTCTACACAACCTGCAGGTCATACTGAATATGAATGGCCTTGCAAATGGCAGGCGAAGCTATGCAAGGACACAGCGATACAGTCAGCAAAAAGGTCTAGAGCCAAGTTTTAGTGAATGCAAATGCGAACCATTAAAAAGAAATGTGAACTTATCACCAATGTGCAAAAGCACAGTGTGACTTTTCACAGTTTGTGTAGCATTAACACTCAAAGAATTCTCACAAATTCCTCAAAGGGAGGTTCTGTTACTGCCAAATGTTTACATGGCAAAACATCAGCAAAGCAAACCATGCACATTAAACAAATGTATGTCTAGGACAGAGAAACTCTTTTCTGTCTTCTGCACAAACTTAACTGGGCTGATGAAAAGGCAGCAATGGCTGGCTTAACGTCTGCCCTGTCGCTGGGTGCGATCTGGCTTCGGCCCAGCAAAATGACTGTGTTCCCACATCTGGGGCCTCTCAACACGCAAGTTCCCATCAGTTTGCCCTGAACAAATCTAATCCCTCTAGACGTGATATGGAACATCACTAACCTTCTGAGGGTTAAAAGCAGCAGAGTGTCTCCTCTCCTGGGTCTCCACTTGCCCTCCCACTCGTTTACCACAACCTCTCCACATGCTGACCATTCCTCTGAAGTTGTTATAGTGGGTGGAGTGCTGGGTGGAGACTGTGTGTGTTTTGAGTGTTTAAACGTGTGGGTTGGGGTCTGCTATGCATGAGTGTCTATGCGTTTCAGAGTAAGACAGAGAGGATAAGATGGGAAGCACACATTATGATGCTGCTACATGTGCTCCTAGAGCGAACGTTTCTTCAGTTTGTTTACAGTATAAACGCTAGAGCCCATCAGTGTTAGTTCTTGATACAATATCACACAGAGACGAAGAACAGCACAGCCCTGAAGGGAAAACTGCTCCACTGGTCATTTACAGTCTTACTCTAGATTGTACTGATATGATTTACTAAACTCTGAAAGTCGTCTGCTCTCACATGCATCATAACCACCAGATCTGATCCAGCAGTTCAGGATAAAAACCCGCCTTTTCTAAGAAATCCCTACCAAAAACAGAGGAAATGGGATGCTTTATCTGCGGTCAAACTGTGTTTGGTTCATAGAAATGCAAAGTGATACAGGAGGTATGTCAACACAGTCTCCAACATGCCAGAGGAGATAAGAGGAGGCAGCTATTTGGAAGAGAATAACAGGAAAGGTGTCATTAAGCAAGTGTAAAACCGGACAGAATCTACTCCAAAACGACTCCACGTGGTATTTACAGAAATGAGTGATTGATCGAGACTTAGAAGCAACACTTTTCGCCCAATGTTTGGTGAAAACAAAGCAGAGTCAGGTCATTAGAACGGTTTCTGGTTTGTTGTTTTTTGGGGGGCTAAATGGAAATAGCAGCTGTTTACCCACATGGGCGACAGAAAACACAAGAGGCCAAGTCTACCGGCTCTCTCTACACCTACATACAACATACTGCTTTTACAACAATCCAGAAAACCCTTTCTAAAGCTGCAATGCAAAGAATTCTTATTTTTGATTCAAAGTAATTAATATTAGGGGCATTCTCTTTAGGAATAAACAGGGAAATGCGCATGGCATGAATCAGCACCATGATGAGCAACCAAAAATTTAAACTCCACGTAGAAAAACATGCAAAATCCTTTTTAAAACGACAGAAATAATAATAATAATAATGATAATTAAAATGCAACAGTAACCTACACCATTACATTAAAAATCCCAGTTGCCTTTAAGGACCCCATCTTACAATAAACTACCTAAACCGAACAATTAAAATTCACACATATGTCCGGGACCACAAATATCCGCAAAGATTTTTTTCCACTAATAAAACATTAAAAAACTGTCCCCCCCTGCCTCTAATTTCTTTTCGTTAAAGGTGTTTAAAGTGGAGACAGGCAACAAAAAGTCCGAGGAAGGCACAAAAAGACCTTACCATCCACGAGCTGCAGTGTAAAGACCTCGGTTACAGCTGAAATCTTCACGGTCACCGGAACAACTGTCGAAAAATGGACCGAAGTATCTTCTAAATCCGCAGTAAAGTGCGCTTTAACGCGTAGGTTATTGAGTCCATTAACTCGTCCGTAAGGCGAAGTCCATCCTCCGTGCGTGTGAAGACGAGCCTCCTCTACTACAAACTAAAGGCTGGTCGCTTTCAAGCATCCAAACTTTAGCTCCTCCCACAGCACACGCACACTGCCTGCAACCATTGAGTGCTCAGCAGAAGTCTGCAGCACACATGTGCGATCACCTCCGGTAAAACAAAGGGAGAAAGATGTCAGAGGCGTTACAGCCGCCCCCTCGATCATGTAGTTTACAATAACTACGGGAAAAAAATTAATATTTACGTGTAATGCAACAACATCTTACTATAAACAGCTGGATTATTTGTTGTCAAACGCGGAAAATGTTCTATCGACAGTTTAATTGGTGTATATATATATATGTAAGAATTAAGATATTTTTGGAGTGACACATAAGGACTTAAAGGGAAGTCCAAACCATCAAAACATCCGTGGAGTTAAAAAAGGAATAATTGCAAAATTCCCCCATCTGTCCAGTTTGTGTAAAAGGGTGTGACCCCCCCCCCAAAAAAAACAAAAAACAAAAAAACAAACAAAAAAACAATGTAGTGCATGAAATGAATGAGGGGTGGATCACTTGATTATCACTTTAGAGGAACTGAAAATTGAGGTGTGGCTCACGTCTAAATAAAAGTATATTGAATGTATTTTCTACTATAAGGCTTAAGAGAAATGGAAGAGAGAAGAGCCTCCGTCACAGATTTCTTTGTGGAAAGAAAGTTTTCCTGCTCTGCTGTCTTGGGTATCAGTGTTTCTCTTCTCAGGGCAACCCTGAAGCCATCAAACAATGAGTGACAACTGAGAGGGTCCGCCACAAAGAGAATTACAGGGGATTATGTACAAAGGCAAAGACCTGAGCACAACAAGACTCAGCCATTCATGTAATCTCTTTTTGCAGCAAGAAAGGGGTAAAAAGAACCGTGGACTCCACTCATCAAATTTTCCTCTAAGGCTCTAAAACAACAGACAGCGTGTTTGTCCCTTCTGCTGCACGCAGGGCATCCAATCAAAATGATCACTAAGGAGTGGGGACATAAATTAAACTCATGCACAGCACACAACCACCATTCATGCCCGCGGGGAGGAAGATAACATTAATAATTAGTCTCCAGTGCCTTGCTTTCAGTGACATGTGGCTATGTGAGAATTTGTCAGATTTCTTGAGTGTTAACACAAAGAAATGTGATGGAGAGTGCTCCAGGCTGCAGCCGATAGCTCAGCACGACACAGTCCTGACACTTTATCCTCAAAATGTTGTCAATCTCCGACTGGTTTTGCGTGACTGTGCCACAGATAAAGCAGAGGCCAGTGACCCCTCAGCATAAGCAGACACACGCACACACTCACACACAGAAGGATAACTGCAAGCGAGGGTTGAATCACTGGTACAAGCCCATTTTCTCTTTGGCTTTCTCTCTGTCTCTCTTTTGCTTTTTGGCTGTACAGATGTCGCTTTCTATCATATGCTTTCCGATAGACACACAACAAATCAAAGTTGTTCTTCTTTATCTGCTGAGACTTTAGTAATCCCTCAAATTCAAACAAGGATTACTTGTGAGAAGATTAACATCTTTCAACTCGTGCAAAAGTCAGGCTGGAAACAGCAGGGGGTGGCCATACCACTCAGCAATGCGAATTTCTCTAAAACAGGCAGAATTTACTTTTCTCTTTTCACTCTTAAATCATTGATGGCAAGAAAATCTGTTACTGACTTCTGTGAAAACATACATATATTGAACAATCAGGAGAGAAAATTAGTCTCTACTTTCTACTGGCAAAAACATAAAAAATTACCGTGCCATGGAGTCCTCACATTTTGGTACTCACAAACAGAAAATGCAGCAACAAGATGCTGAAGCTGAGTAGCTCTGCAGCTTCGAGTAAACCACTTTGATATGATTATAGCCTTCTGGTAATGACCATACTGGAGTCTATTTGAAGCAGTTTACACTTTGCACAAATTACTTCTGACTTTGACAAAAGCCCAGTTGTTGATCACATCACCCTTAATCTGCTGCTGCACTCAAATAATATCCCCTTGTGGTGGCACGCGAACTTGAACACAGGGAGCATACAGCAGCTATTCATATTAAGGTCACGGCCACCCGTGGAGCTTTTATTGGGGTTAAGTAAATGACAGACAGTCAGATGTGGATTTTCACCCAGTGTTTTGTGGATTTACTCACCAAACAAAATCTCTAAGTAGCGCAGCTCACATTAAAGCCAAGCTTGTGTCAGTGAGTTTATTAGATATTTTCATTGATAAATATTTCTAAGTCATATTTAATACAGCTACCTGCGGAGGCAGGGGAAAGAAACTGTTTTGTTTTTAAAGATAGTCACAAGCCCAGTAGCATACTGGATTCACTGCAATTTAATTTGTACAGAAATTCATGGTAAACTTGCAACCATCAGCTAAATTGGGACTGTCTGATGACTTAGCATTTGTGGGTAAGAGCCAATGTCTCAATGCTTCAGGCACAGCTAGGGACTGTATAATAGATGAAAAGCCTCTGGGTCTGAAAAGTAAAGCCAAAGCAGAAGTGACTAAGGTCTGGAGTCTTTCTAGTGGTCAGCAGGGGGCAACTCCTCTGATTCCAAATAATCAGGTTGAATGGAAATGATGGAACACCAATATTCCAGCCCAGTTAACCATTCCTAAAAAGTTCATGGTCTTCAAGTATTTCACACATTAAAGTGCTCTCCATTGCTCAGTTAGAGAAAACTTGATCAGCATTTGATTGTACAAAAAAGACACCCAGGAGTTGGCTGTTCAGTTTTTCCAGTTTATATTTTAACATGGTTGCATCAGGTTTCACCAAGCTTGTGAAGATCAAATGCCCAACCCAGGTAGCTGCATTCATCTTTTGTATGAATGGGTGAAGCCGGTGGATAGCCAAGCCAGTGTGCTGCTCATTGTTTCCAAACAGATACATTTAAAAAGCAAACAAAAGCTCAATCTTTGTCAGATAATAGCCAATAGCTTTGAGATGGCATTTCACCAAATCTCCCCAGCTTTGCTCTCCACACATACAGTTTACGTGCACGCAACTAAAGATATCACTGCTGTGCCTATGTACATAAAAATAGCAGTATAGCTATAGTAGCTGCTAGCTGGCTGTAAACTTGCAGTATTCTTGGTAAAATGATGAAAGATTTTGTGACACTAGCCATAAGGTACACACTTTATAAGAGTAGGGAGCAGATGGAAGAGTGCCTGGAGAAGTGGAGGCAAGCTCTGGAGAGAAGAGAAATGAAGAGGAATGGAAGTCGGCAGAAGCAAGACAGAATACAGGAGTACGTGTGCCTGAATGGGAGGGAGGCAGGTAGAAATGTGAGGGTGCAAGGAGAAGAGGTAGTGCAGGTGGATGGGTTTAAGTACTCAGGAGGGAGGGGTCAACCATCCAGACCAATGAACTGTGCATGAGAGAGGTGAAGAATAGAGTGCAGGCAGGATGGAGTAGGTGGAGACAAGTATCAAGGGTGATTGGTGACGGAAGGACAGCAGCAAGAATGAAAGGTAAGATTTATAAGACAGTCGTGAGACTTAAGATAAGCTGTATGGTTTGGAGACAGGGGGCAGAGCTGGATGTGGCAGAGTTGAAGATGTTAAGATTTGAAGATGTTAAGAGGTGTAGCTCGGGTCGAGTGGTTTGGACACAAAGTAAAGGGAGCTGCTGAAAGAAGAAGAATATACATGGCTAGGGGCAAATTAGCTATGTACCATAGCCACACAGTATATGATTTAGCAGCTTGTTGTTTAAATAAATGACATCTCTTTGAACTGTACACTTTACAAACAGTATCTCTTAAAGGAAATGGAAATGTGAATTTTTCAGAAGCTTCAAAGTCAAACTGAAGTCGCCTGCTGGATGCCATGTTAGTCACAACTATCCAGCCCATGTGCTCCTGCACAGCTAACAGCACTAACACTCAACTCCATGTCCTCACCTTGTTGAGCTCTAACAGAGCCCAAAATACCCCCACATTTCATTCAACCGCTCTTTAAACTGATGATTGATGACTGTTGATGACAGCACTCAGATCTGAAAGGTTCCAATTTGCTTCTTCTATAAATGACCCTGAGATGTGTTGTTTTGACACTTTGGTCATATATCAGACATAGCAATAATGTGAGGTTTTCTACCTGTAAGCCAGGACAAAGTGCTGCTCGCTGTCTCCATGTTTTTCTTCATTTTGGATATTCTTTCTTTCTCACATCAATTAATATTTCTGAGACCAAACGTTTGTTTGTTAGCGATGAGAGACCATTCTCATACCTGAATTTCTACATGATACAAGGACCCCGAAACAAAATCATTTGCCTAAATCTATTTAACAAAAAAAGAAAAATAGCTAAAATAAAAATTGTTAGTTTTTGCTGGATTTTTTGTTTTATGGTGACCCACTTTGCAGATAAGAGCATTTAAATAATATGACTCAGGAGCTTGACAACTTTGCGCAAGCTAAAGGCTAACACTGGCTTATAAACTTTTCACACCGTCAGTGTTAACCTGTTTATAATGTTAGCGATCTTACTTTAGTGTGCGTGTTTGCATGCTATCAGAAAACAGACAGCCTGATGACTGAATGCACATTTAAATACAGCTGGTCTTTAAGAGTGTAGCCACAAGCGGTTTGTTCAGCTTTACGTAGCCTGCCATATTTGTGGTGTTGGTGCCTTTTGCACCCCTCCACAATTGAACGCAGTTTATGGTGACAGGAAAGATAATTAAACATGAGATGCAAATAGTGCCATCAGCTATAATTGGCTTGTCCTTTCATTCCTTACATGCTCAATTATCTCAGAGTGAGGTTTTGGTTCATCCGAATAATTAAAGCTTAGAGATTTACCAGCCAGCTTTGTCACCTTAAGAATTAAGGTCTGAAACAAACAACCTTCATATCAAGGTAAATTTCACAAAATAAAGCCCCCTAATAATGTGAAAATGTAAAGTCAGCAAAGTAAGCAGCCTATCTATGGATTCATGTTATGACATTTCTTCTCCAGAGGTCAGTAAGCAACAGAAGAATTATACACAAACACAGAGAAAGCCAAAGAAAGGCAGATAAAAAGAGTGAGGCATGTGGTAAAGATTTCAAAACTCAAACTCTTGATGCTACGAGCCCATACTGGAGCCAGCTGGACTGTTTGGGTACCTTTTTATTCACTAATGAAATAGAAGCAATATCTGTCTGACAGGTTCAGAAGAAGGAATGACATGTGGTGATAATATGAATTCTGTAGGATGTTATGAGATTAATGCTGCTTAATGTGGTTTGTTTTTCCCCTGAGGGCTGGAGGGAAGTGATGTCACTCACGGTCAGTGCAATTTAAATGAACATGGTGGTGTGTGTGTTTGCTCAGTCTTCTTTGTCTGGCTCTTTCTTCGTGGTTTTGAAGCTGGTGCCGCAGTAGGAGGGCATAGGTGAAGGTCCTGCACAGCTGCAAAGCGGAAAGGGGGAGGGTGGTGGAAGAAAGCCTCCAGGCAAAGAGAAGGAATTTTTGGATTTTTTTTAATGAATTTTCCAGCACAAATAATGATTACAAAAATGAGATTAAGTATGGTATGTCGTTAAAGTGCAATACCATTAAAAATTATAAAATAGCTTTTTGGGGGGCCAAATTTTTGCGATTCCTTTCTGGAATTAAAGAGCAGAAAATCAAAACTTGGAGCTGCAGTGTTTTCTGTGAAGCTCTGTGGAGGTTTGAGGAATGTGAAGAAAAACAGCTCATTGAAAACAGAATGAATTTTCAGTCAGCTGCTTGGACGGCAAAGATCTGAGCAATCCAGGCAAGTTTTCAGGCTGTTTAGCTTAAAAAAAGTGAAAAGTGAAGATAAGGTGGATTTTCAACTGTTAAACAAGGATCATCCCCTATATTTTGCTTTGATTGCAGCTTTCTGTTCTGTGTTTAGTCTGTGCTGAACTGCTGCACAGTGCCAGGTAGCATTATGCTAGACTATGTCATTTTGCAGACCCACAGTCCCCCTAATTACCAATAGGGTTAGATTGCAGACAAGTCTGAAAGTTTGTTTTTAATTTGTTGAAATTCTGTTAGTGAAATCCCATCTGTGTGGCATTTGCTAGACAGTTTAAGTTTGCTTCAATATTACTGTAGAGTAAGAAAGTTTCCACTTTAGAATGGAAGAACCAGAGCAGCTGTCATGTTTTTTTTCCCTATAACTAGGCCCCGCATTATCACATGTTTTATTCTCAGAAATATTTGTGGTGCCCCTGTTTAGAGCAAATGGAAAAAGACAATTGAACACTTTGGAAAAATAAAGAGAAATAAACAGTTTACGTAGAGGCCCGTGTTTAGATTGCGCTACAGAGGCTAACATGGGCTGCACTACAAATGTAAGAACTATGTGAATCATTTTCTTGCTTTAACTAGAATCCAAATTGGTTATACTGTTGGAAGAGTCAATGAACTATTGACTGAATTGATCTTTTTAATTTGCTAGTTCATCAGTACTTTACATTGAGTTAGCATGGCTTCATTTTCGCTCCGGCCTGTTGGTTTGACGTCAGTGAGCCCATTGAGGGCAGATGCAAAATTAACCAGTTGAATCAGGCCAGCAATGTTCTGCAACTTCAACTCCACATTACAGGAAGTAATGCTCCAAAGTCAGAAGTTGTGCCAAAACATGTTAAACAAGAGAATTCTCGCAATCAGAGAAAGATCTAATAATTTAAGAACTCCTTAGGGAGATAATTAAAATGTAAACTCTCTGCCAAATTCAATAAGTGCAGCATGGCTGCAATCTCAGCTCCTGGTCTTCCTTTTAAAGGCTTTAGGAGACTGGAGAGACACAGTGTCTCTTGCTGTCTGTAATGAGATTCAAACAGTAAGAAATCAATAAACTATCTTAGTATGACCACACACTAACCTTTCAAGCACCAAAATAGTGCTTCACTGGCCAATAGGAACCAGCTCTGCACACTTTCTTATTGCCTTGTGGTTTATTTGGGTTTTTTTGCTGGACCACCATTTTAATTACTTTTCATTTATGCCTACAGAGGCTATGTCAGAGTTAAACAGCCTCGAGGAGGAGCTTTTTCATGTGCTAATCATCGATTAAAAAACCCACCAACATATTTGCACACTGTTCCATGAGGGACTGTGGAGAATCTGAATAAGGCCAGCTGACTTTGAAAATATCTTGGATGGGTTTCTTCTTTTCCATGTGGTCATAACTGCAATCACAATAAATACAGAGCGAGCTGAAAGGCATAGCAAAGCTAATTTGTTTGTTGGCTAATTGAAGAACGGTAAGATTATTGAGCTTGGAAAATATATTGTTTGGTTTACAGCTAGTGAGCTGGTGGCATTTGATGGATAACACTTCCCTCCAGATTTTCTAGATATTTGTTTTGAAATATGGATCCCATCATTGTACTACCAACTAAAAAGAATGAAGACACTCAAAAAGGAACCATCATTTATAGTGAAATGGAACAAAAATGAATCATGTCTGGCTTTTTCAGCCCACTACGTGTAACGCTGAGATGGAAACACATCTGGATGAATTAGTTATGAGAGTGCCCACATGTGAACTAGCCCAGCCCTATAAAATATTAACATTTCAACACACTAGATTTATAAGGTAAGGTTGCGGTGCAATACAACACAGAATAGGAACTAGTCAAACTTGACTAAAGAAGAAAAATGCACCAGTGATTTTCATTTCACTCAGTTCCATTATCATCAGCGTGTCATTTAGCAGTCAAAAGCCTTGGCAATAATAGAATTACTGTTCCTATTAGACTCAGTGTCATTGAGCTTCACAGTGAAAGAGTCTAGTGCACATAATAGGAAAGGATAAGACAGTGAGAGCATTGCAAGTCTCTAAATGTCAGAGGTGCTCAAGTTCACACCACATGAACACACCCAGTTTTGTCAGCAACACAAGCAAAACAGTCTATATGTAAATAATAACACTTTACTTTTATTGTAGCCAGCATAACTAGCACTAATCAGAACAAACTAAACCCTCGCAGCAACTTAACCCAGTACCTGATTTGCATTTACATTCAAACCTCTTTTTTCCCCCTCCTTTGTTATCTCAAACCAGGTGACTGACAATTCTCAGAGAGGAAATCAGATCACACACACAACACCCTGGAGCATATTTAGGCTTCCTAATCCCGGCTGCACATGCACACATATGCACACAAATTTCTCACCTCTCTGGGAGCTGACATCCACATGCACCTCACTACGGCTTCAAGCACCTTACTAGGATACACACGCAACATGCTGAGCCCCTGACCAAATACAATCTATTGCCATGGCACCCGGTGAGAGATGACCGGTATCTGTAGTAGCTGAGCAGCCTCACAGCACTTCATTACTCCAAGCACAAACTCAGCTGCGAGCGTCTCCTCCAGGCTGCAGTGGCAGCAAAGCCTCCCGGTGTTTGTCCGTCACTCTCTGCAGAACAAAACACCGTCCCTCCATCCTTTTGTCTTATTGTCAACCACAATCGCCGGCTGTCATGAGAGAAAGGGACTCACCGTGCTTGCCCCCCACTGTGGAAGAACAGGAGCCAGGTGGAGCAGCAGAGGCTGCAGCGGCGGAGGAATCCCCCTGGTAGTGTATGTGTAAGAGTGTGTGTGAGAGGGAGCATGGAAGTGTGTGTGTGTATGTGTGCATGTGTGTGAGTGTGTGTATGTGTGTGTGCGCGTATGCAGGGAGTCAGAGCTGATCCAGCAGATGCAGGCGGGAGCCACCAATAGAATAAGGAAGAGGGAGAGGAGTGTGTGAGAGGAGAGAGAGGGAAAGACAGCAGAGGAGGGGTCTGGTAGCATTACATCATAGACTAGGGAATGGTAGGTTTGCAGGGGGTGGACTACGGGTGGGGGAAGGTGTGTGTGTGTGTGTCCTTGTGTTTGTGTTCGTGTCTGCATCACCGTATATTCTCCCTCTGCAGCAGACCACACGATGATTAAAGATTGTGTCCATTCTGCATGCAGTGCAGTGTCGTCATGGTGCCTGCACCTGTGTGTGTGTGTGTGTGTGTGTGTGTGTCTGTGGTTGGGCACTCATGAGCAGAGCATAAAAAACACCTATAATCAGGAAGGTAGAGTAATCACAAGGACATGAACCACTTTTTGTTTGTAGATTATGGATCCAAACCTCCTGGTGGCTATAAATAAGTGCTCTTACAGCTTTTATGTACAGATGTATCCCAGATGCTAATTTTGTTTTCCTTTTTGTTTCTTACACACTCAAAAAGGCACAAAATGACAATCCAGTCTCTTTTCACCATAGGACATACTGTAAGCTAACTAATGGCTGCTATGTCAGTTTGAAAAAGCACTGATGGACACCCTGTTAGGAAGTTACTGACATTTCAGGTGAGTGATTCCAAACACTTTCTGCTTGCTTTGACATAAATGGAAGAGGAAAAAACACACACACAAACTTTTCTTGTTACCCTATAGCAGCAGCAATCACCTGTCTTTGTGCAGCGTGGCATCCCTAAAGAGAGACAGAGAGTGAGAAGAGAGGAGAGAAAGAGGGAGTGAAAAGGAAAGGCGTTAGTAGAAAAAAAGAAAACAATGACAGCTCAGGGTCATCCTTGCACCTCTGCTCTGTCTCTAGCAATCTGGCACAAGACAGGCAGAAAACGAGACAGGAAAGGTGCAGGTGGCACAAACACAACGATAAGGAAGTCTCTTCTTCCAGCTCTCTTCATTAATTTTCATAAGTTGTCGTGTTGAGCCCTCCAGGCTTTCTGTGACTTAAAGCACATTTGTATGTTGCATGCGCATTCAAGTTGCAGTCCCTAAATATTTGCTTAACGTCTCCTCTCTAAAGCAGAAGTCACACCACAAAATGTCTTTGCTTAACATTTGAGACCAGAAGTATCGAGTGTTGGTTAAGTTCTCTAACAGTCTTCTCTTCTCCTCTGTTTATTCCATGTTTCAAAAGCTCACACAGTTTATTCAAAAAACTTATTTGCAGCAACATGTTTCTGACTAGTCTTTTTCTTTGACAGAGGAAATCAAATAAAAGTGGCAACACAGATATTAAACACATTTACCATCCTCTATTTTTGATGCTCTGGTTAACAGTAAATGGTAAACGAACTGGATCTTATATAGTGCTTTTCTACTCTACCTGAACACTCAAAGCACTTTATACAACATGCCTCATTCACTCATTCATTCGAGCACTTTTTTCCGTGCTTAAGTGGTTTCTATCTAACATTCACACTTCACTGCATGGATTGGAGAGCAACGTGGGGTTAGTATCTTGCCTAAGGATATTTGGCATACAGACTGGAACAGCCAGGGATCGAACCACCCGCTTTTCCTCCTGTGCTATAGCAGATTTTTGATCAAAGAAAAAACACTGGTTAGCTGCACTATTAAAATGTGAATCTGTGAAAGAAATGAACCACATAGATTATCTCCTTACAACACAATGTTCTGCTAGGAAATTGCATTCATGCGAATGTGATACTCCACCCAGTTAACCAGTGTTGCTGACCAAGCACCCCATCTATGGTCTGACAGCAGTGCCACCCACTATAAACAATAAATGTTCCAGACCAGTTCAAGGTATTGACCCAGCTTCTAAACTCCCCAGATCCCAGTCTGATTGAACGTCTGCAGGATGCACATTTCATCATGGCCCCACCCTGCCTGCAACAGGACTAAGGATTAGCTGCCACTAGCTAGACACAAAGGTGACTATAGCGACATGCACAATATTTGGCAGGTAGTTTTAATGTTCTGGTTGATCTGTATTCATTATGTGTGAT
The DNA here is from genome assembly GCF_013358895.1 of Oreochromis aureus. NCBI lineage: Eukaryota > Metazoa > Chordata > Actinopteri > Cichliformes > Cichlidae > Oreochromis > Oreochromis aureus. The sequence continues at coordinate 29,965,998 of NC_052942.1, read as the reverse complement.
ACTAGAGATCAGGAAACAGGGCTTTGTTTGAAATTTAACAAACGCATTGTGACATGGGTTAATGCAGCACTTATGCAGTTATCATACCTCAAAGTACAGGGGGAAATCTCTGTGGGGCAAACAAAAACCCAACAACAACAACAAAAAAAAGCTGGAGTGATTGATGATTGTTCTCCATTTACAGCATTTCTGGCACAATCGCTGTTGTGCTTTCAGAAGTGCTGCCTCGTGCTTCTCCTGCCAATTTTCTTTTATGAGATATTGGATATTTTCACACTTTTCTTCTTCTAATGATTCTTGCTTCTCTTTCAGTTTAGGGTTGATTTTTACCCTGATCAGTAGCTGTCCAAAGGAAAAGGAAAAACAAAACAATCTTTATCTCACTATATGCGAAATTTTGGCTTGTGTCGTTCCTCTTCTCTGAGGATAGCAGTCAAAGTTCATAGTTGTACCATATCAGTTGGGCCTGTGAAGGTTCTCAGTCATCCAGGTCATCGTAGTCTAAGGAGCTTGGAAAGAAAAGCGTCTGGACTTCTTTAAGTTGCTTGAAGACATTTCACCTTTCATCTGAGAAGCTTCTTCAGTTCTCGGATGGTGGAGAGTCCCAGAGAGTCCCACATTTAAGCCCTGTGGGAGTATCCCCCCGAGAAGGACAATGGACCCCCTAATTGGACATTGCGTTGTTTGCAACTTTGTGGCAGGGGTCACTATGAGGTTTGTCTTGTAAGGGGAAATGCTGCATACTTTTTCAGTTCAGCTCAATTAGACCTAGCCCCTTTTCAAGGTCAATTAGGTGCAACAAAAACTTTGCAATGTTTTCACACAGATCACATCGGCATGTTTAAAGAGTGAGACATTCTTCATGTATCCCTTACTCTTTTTTATCTTATTTGTCACAAGATGTTAGATGAATTGTGACACAGTGTGAGTGGGGGTGAATCATTTAGTCTAAATGTTCTTATAGCATTTAGATGTCCTAATCTGGCGCCTGCTTATTGTAGGAGCCTCGATAAACGAATGAAATTGACATTAACATCTAATTCGTTAACACAGCTATTCAATTCAGATGAGATTATGAGTTAAATGATGCAATCAGAGTGTAAGAATTGTGATGGCAGAACTCTCGATCAAACATGTACAATTTATGACTATTAAACAGTTGACAGGATCAGCAAAAATCACTTCACTTTAGGTGTGGTGGCACTCCAGAAGGCCTAAATAAAATAAGACAGCATGAAATAAAAGCCCACAAAATATTCATTGAAGTCTATCTTAACAAACTATTGACATAAACACACTATGTGCAGGCAGCTTGATTAAAACACATTCACTGCCCAGGGCCTTGCCACATTAGAGAAGAGAAATGAGAGGAGCCTTGATGATGCCCAAGTCTAGACAGGCCAGGAAGAAAAACTGTTTCCATCAGTCTCAAAAAGATTTTCAGTCTCAGCCAGGCAGGAGCTTTCACCTTACAAAGAGTAAATACACCAGACCCCACATTAAGTGATCAGAGGTTCTTGCTGTCTAGATGAACCTGCATATCAGTGCTCACTTTGCACTGTTTAGATAAGAGCGATCTGCCTGAAAAAGCAAAAGAAAGACGTGAGAAAACAGCCTGGATAAAATCCTGGCTAGAGTGTTGTAGTCCCACCTTGTGCTCCAGGTGCAGCTCTGCCTTCTCCTTTTCGCCCCCTCCTTTTGCTCTCCCTTTCCCCCCTTATCTGTGTGAATATATGCATGGGTGCTACTAACTCTTGTCTTTTACTTGTAGGTGTGGTTTTAGGAAGTTTCAAACAGGTGTACCTGCATCTAAAACCATTTGTTGCTCTGTTCGTGTGGCAGTATAGCTATTTGCAACTCTGCATTTATTTACCTACTTGTTTGAGTCTCTGTCTGTTTTGTGTTTACTTGCTTGTCTTCCCTCCTATCTTAGAAAACCTGTTGTAAGGCCTGCTTAATACTTACCTGAATACCTGCTTGCGCCCCTCCCACTCCACCCGCAACTGGAAACTTGCCTGCAATTAGGCTCTTAGTTACTGGAACTCTAGCCCTGCAGAATGAAAGCGGGTTGCAAATTCTTGTCTTGTTATTTAACTGAGTGTAATCCCAGCCTCAGAACACCCATTGTTATTGCTGCTTCCTGAGTTCAGTTCATTAAAGCTGTTAAATTTCTGTGTCAGGTGAAACCTTGACAGAGACGTGAGTTGGACTGCAAAGTCTCCTCTTATATAGCAATACAATTGTGTTATCAGCTCATGTTTGTTGCTGACATTATGTTGCTTTGGTTAACATTCCTATGCTATGCTAAAACGATAAATAGTAAGGCCACGATCAAAGTTATAAACATGGAGGAGAACACTGTTCTGGTGGTTAACTTGTTTGGACACACCCGATGCTTTCAAATTATTTCAGAGCTGCATGGCTGTTGTTGAGGCTCACATAAAACAATACACATGCAGAGCTGTGAATAAGTGAATCAGCACGGCTGTTGCCAAACAGTGGAATGAGAATGCTTTTGCAGTGAGAACGTTAACAGGACAGCTCTAAGAGTTGGGAGATTAGTACTGTGCTACATATACTGTGTTACTGTATTACTTTTTTAGAGTCAGAAGTGACCATATTTGTACAAGAAAGTGGAGGGCTAAATGATCAGTTAGTCCAATACTCCTTCGGAGTTTGAGTCAAGATTTGCACTCTTAGACTGTAAAGATGCAGCAGAAAGAAAAAGATATGTGTTTCTAGTGCTATGAATGAAAGCCTGTACAAACAGAGCTAGTCAGATTATTTGTCAAACAGCTCAAATATCCTGTCTTTAGAGGCCAAAGTCATTTTTTATTTTAATTTGTTAAGTTTTAACATGCAAATCCATTGGGAGATTCAAGTGGCCACTCAAGAAACTGCAATCGTTGCCACTTCAGTGTTGGCTTCATTGTTGCTGCTTGATTGGAACTGTTATGTTCCCACACAACACTGGCTGAAGTTTGGAGATCAGTGCACTGAAAAAGACACTCCTATTTGCATAAACTTACCTTTGTAACCTCTTTGCTGGCTCTTTCGTACCTCAAAGTCCTTCTTACAATTGGTGTTGGTCTGTGCCTCATCCTCAGCATGACTCAGCCACAAACATCTCTCCACCCTCTTGACAACTCAACCATCACAGTGAATTAGTTTATATACAAACTATATTGTTTATATCTTGGGTTTTTTGCATGCGCTGTTTGTATATATGGTGGGTAAAACTTTTCAATTGCTTACCATGGGTTTGTGCACTTTCATCTTCACAGGAGGGTTGCACTTGTGCAAAGGTTAATGCTTTGAATGAAAGATAAAGTGACACCCTGAAGCTATTTACATTATTTTAAAGAATGGTCATTTCTTGCCCATGCTGGACAGTTTGTTATGGGTAGGTTTCAGTACAGCTCTGTCTTTCTAGTCTTACAAAAACAAAACTATGCCCTGTTGGGGACGGGCCACATCTAAAGTCAACATGGTGGCAGAGTTCCCAGGCTCTGGAAACTAAGCAGTAATTAAGACCACTGACATGAGAATGGCAAGCTTAGCTGCAATGATTAGTTATTCAGTACAGCAGCATGTACAGTACATCTAGAAAAAGCTGAATATTGTGAAAAAAATCATTTTTACTCTAATTTATTTCAAAAAGATAAACTTTACGTTTATCTTAAATATTCTATATTTACTGCCAAATTATTAAAATAGCAGGTTTTGAGTGATTTTGAGTAAATTAAAATTCGAACAATGTAAATACTGTGCATCTCTCAGTCTGGTTCAGTACACATAACTACAGTCATGAGGAAGACTACTGACTTTAAAGTTGTACAGATGGCTAACATGAGCACTGTCCACACAGAATGTAAACTACAGAATGTCATGTTCACTCTGTGAACAGCCAGCTTATTAAAGGGAAGCTCACTGGAAGAGAAAAGTGTTTCAGGAAAAAGGTGCACAAGAAACAAAGGTGACTGCAGCCTTGAGAGGAATGTCAAGCAAAGTCAATTCAAGAACTTAGGAGAGCTTCACAAGGAGTGAACTGAGGCTGGTGTCAGCGCAGCAAGAGCCACCACACACAGATCTCTACAGAAAAGGAGCTACAAATGTTGCATTCTTAATGTCAAGCCGCTCCTGGACCAGAGACAATGTCAGAAATATGTGGGCTGAGGAGAAAAGGAACTGGACCGTTGCTCAGTGGTGCCGTCATCTTTTTAGACGACAGTAATTTTTGCATTTAATTTGGAAATCAAGGTCCTAGAGTCTGGAGGAAGAGTGGAGAGGCACAGAATCTGAGTTGGACATTTCTGTATTTTAATCCTTCACCTCCATTTTTTTGAGTAAACTTATACTTAAATCTGAGAAAAAGGAAGGAAAATATTTGCTTTCAGTTTGTTAAACTAAAACCTACTTCTAGTTTTTTTTCTAGTTTTTTTTTTTTTTTTTAATGAAAGACAATTTGTTTGTCATGTTGTCCAACCAGCTATACAAGACTGTTATCCATTTTTTGTCTTATTTCCCGTCTTCTTTCTCATCACCTTCCAACCAGTCCAGATGGCTTCTCCTCCCTGAGCCTGGTTTTGATGGAGCGCTCTTCCTTCCCTCGGTTGCCAAGTGCTGCTTATATGAGCTCATCTAATTATTGGGGCTCTTCCTCTGATACTGTCACTCTCTTAAACAACTTGAGATGACTGTTATTGTGAATCGGTGCTTTATAAATGGGACTGAATTAAAGCAGTTTACTGTTTTGCTGTTTCAGTTATACTTGGGATTTTCCCTGTTTTATAGTTCAAAATGTCTGCTGTGAAAAGGGTCTGTAAGACAGAGCCAATCAATACGGGCTGTTAAAACAGTGTTTTCTTCAAAAACAGCAAGTCAAATTGCTTGACACAGTGAGGATCTCAACAGAAAACTGTGTGAATTGATTTTTCTGATCTATAAACACACAGAAGTGCTACTTAAAATGTTGACCTCTGCTTTTACAGTAAACTTCCTTATGTCCATCTGGAATGAAACATTTTTAATTGCTAAATTTAAACTGGGGATGTTCTGCATTTATCTGACAGCTTTCACTGAATACAGAGAGGACACATGCAACATACAACTCACTGAGCCATAAGAATGCTTAATATGCACCACTCTTGAACCAGCCTATTGGGAAATGCAGAAAATCTTTTAGGAATTTCCAGGAATAGCTCTGTGAAAGTTGGAAAATAAACAGATTCCTTTTATCATGTAGTAAAGTAATAAATGTATATGTATACATTCTTGTATAGACAGGCAACAAAGTAAAGGAAAAAACAACATTAAACATCTTAGTAGTAGTAAAGTCATTTTAGAAATCAGAGAGGCCAAGGCTTTTATAAAACCAAGCCATTTATCAGATATTGTTAGCTGTGGAATAGAGAGTGCAGGGGAAGGCCTGTCATCTCACTGCACGGAGGTCCTGGTTTTGCTCCATATGAACATGTACAGGTTTACATGTTCTCTCTCTGCCTGTGTGAGTTTTCTCCTGGTACCATGGCCTCCTCCCTGCTATCTGTCTGTGTCTGCTGACAAATTGGCCCCTGTGATACACTAAATCCCAATACTGAGAGGGCCTTATGATAACTTGGATAAGTGCCAGCCTCCCCATGAGTATGAACTAGATAAGTGACTTAAGGTGACGAAAAAAGGTGCAGTAAGCATAGTCTTTAAAAGATGGACGTAGTCACTGTGAAGTCGCCCGTTGGTTAGTGGGGTCCCACCGTGAAGCACTGAGCTGACAATTTCACTAAAAACTTGATGGTTTGAAACAAGATATGATGAATAATGTTTGAATGTGACACGTCCAATGGCAGTTACTTGTGAATTAAAGGTAGACCTGCTCTGAAGCATATCCATCACTATCCCCCAGTTTGAGAACAACAGGGATCTCAGTTTACAAAGTGAGCATCATATCGTATTCAAGAAGGCTTGAAACTACAAATTGAGATCATAAGGTTATCAGAAAAGCGTTTACCAAGTTCATCAAGCAGCCAGGCTGAGGGCTATTTTATTATAGATTTCTAAATAACTAGAGATATTTAGGATACCACCATTGAGCTTAGCTGGCCATTAGAATGAATCCAGTCAGTCACCAGATCCCCTCATTGTATTGGGTGAATGGTTAAAGTTTATCTTTAATTTCTCTACATAAATTCTACCTGCATTTTATTTTAATGTTAAGAAAAATACTTGTATTTCAAGAGCATTCCCTTTAAGTGCACTGCAAGCCATACATCTAATAATGGAGACATAAGAAATAGATCAAAGTAGCCTTTTACCCTGGTCCAGATAGTGTGAAATGCTCTGTGTCCACCCGTGAGGTACATTTCATGATATTGGGTTTTTCAATTCCAGACACTGCCTAACCACCACTATTTATGGTTTCATTTAGTTTGGTTTTTCCCCATTAGAAAAAGGGAGAGTGGAATACCTTAATGCACAAAGGTGTCCCCTGGCGCCTCAGCTCTCCCTATCAGCCCAGACACCCTCTTCTTTCAACATCATGCCTGCAATGTTCCCTGTTGCCTTGGCAACCTTACGGCCAGCCAGGCCTTTTACTCGCTCTGGATACACAGCGACTTCTGTTCTTGCCCCCAAGCAGCTGAAGGAGGATTCACTTAGGTGGTGCAAAGAAAAAAGGTGCATGTATGCCCTTTTCCGTTCTCCCCAATGGACGATTACCATAGCTCCACTCAAACCGAAAAAAGCCTTTTCAAATTGATGTGGTGGTGAAATCTGCACTGCATACATAGTCTGAAAACCACTAGTGTGCATATAGGAACAGGGTAGACGCTGTTAAGGCTCAACACGGTAAAGTTTTGGGTTAAAAAGATGCATTTCCACGGCGAGGAAATGCCATACAGAACTGTTTAAGAGTTTGTTACAATATACTGTAAAGACAAAGACTGTTTCTCTGTTCCTTTTATCCACAGCTCGAGTTCACTGTACAGGGCAAAATCATCCCTTTTAACCAATTCAGCATTTTTAGAAATAAGCTTATGGGCTTTATTTCCAATGAGAAGATAACCATCATACACGTGTCTTTAAAACAGAGGTAGAACCACATGGTGATTAGCCAGGCTTAGCATGAAGATTGGAAGCAAGATGATAGCCTGGCTTTATATGTAAAGTTTTAAAAAACTATGCATCAGCATTTCATGATGTATGTATAAAAATTTCTAGTGAGTAATTTTTGCACCAAATCTCTGATCACTTGTCTTAACTGGATCATGAAGTATGCTATATTTTTATATTTTTAAGGAAATTTCTTCTTCTCCTCCTATGCACCTGTCATTGACGCAGGTGTGCAGGGCCTTCTAATTGGTAGTCAGAATGTGAAACTGGTCACAAGCAAACAATTGCTTACTAGCAGGCTGCCATAACTGCCCACAGTGCGCATGGAAGATGCTAACTTGCAAACGCTTGCCTATATTTGCTGAGCAATAGTGTGAAAAGTGACAATTGCACCTTGTAAAACATGTTGGTTTAGATGCTAAAGCACAGCTTTTACTTTAAAGGCAAACTGAAACAGTTTTCAGTTTGCGTTGCAGTTTATCAAGTTTCACTGCAGCCTGGTGAGTAGTTGTCCAGTGTTTGCAACCCAGTCAGCATAATTTACCCAATCTGCTTGTTAACAAAGTTATTGCAAGGAAGATTTTGTTCCAGCACCATCTTTGCAACCAATTTCACAAAGCAACAGCTAGGAACCTCCAGTAACCACCTGCCAGCCTGTTGGAGAACATATGTTTTACTTTTTTGTGCTATCAACACCAATGGAGTGCAATATATTTGCACTCCATTTAAGATTAAAGCACACACACTGAGGGTCAGTCAGTGAGATACAGCACCTGTAAAGAGACAAGTGCCATCATATGAAAGGTGAAAAACAGTAAAAATGAACACTGTTGTTGGCAAAAGAGTTTCTGAGAGCACACCATCAGTGACTCCAGATTATTAGTTAATCTACATGCTGAATATTTAGTTGATCAAGCAGCAGATTTTCTTTGTTTGAGGCCTTTAAAATATTGGTGTGTGAGACACTAGTGTACATTCTGTGACTGTGTTTTCTTTTTAAAGGAGCACAGCACTGCAACATGTTAGCAGGAAAAGAGCCTCAGTCAGTGCAGCAGAGATTTTAAACAGTTTTCTCTGAAGGTCATTACATCACCATTTGACAAAAGATTCCTCCTGGCTCCATCTCTTAACACACAGATAATGGTCTCAAATTCACTACCCATTTTTGAGGTTTCTTGCCTTTAATAGGTAGGTCAGTGAAGAAGAGACAGAAAAACAGGGAGAAAAAGAGCAGGGGAAGAAACGTAGCAAACGCAGGTTGCTGTATTTGACTCTGAGGCACATGGTCATCTGCTCAACCACTGAAGTAAACGGTCACCTACCAAACATTTCTTTTAAAAAACATGTATGAGACCCAAAATGCTAAAGTATTTATTTAAATTCAAACAATATTCAGAGATAGGTACATTTCTTCTAAAAGAGACTGAATACACTGTGTTGACACCGGTGAACTGCTACATTATCAACCTACGTAAACACAGTGAGATGCCCGTCATATGTCACTTGCTCTGCTCTGTTAAGCTAAGTCATTAAACAGGTTTACATAACTGTGGATTCTGGGACGTGCCAAGAGTGTCCAGCTGGCAAAATTGTCTCGTTCCTCAAAAGTGACAGTACGAAATACCAGCACAGACTGCTCATAGAATCAGCACAGGTGTCTTTAGCACTTTCCTTTAGTCAGGAAAAGTAAAGTTAAAAGAAAAAGAAGTAAAAAAAGTTGTAAGGGTGATAACTAAAGAGCAGTTTCTGTTTCGCCATAATATCCCCAGCACACAATGTTAGATATGTACGGACCAGGAGGACAGTTCCCAGGCTCTGTTACGAGGGATTGTAACGAGGATGGTTATCACTTTGTCTCCTCAGCTGTATCTCATCAGCTTTGACTGCCTGGTTTTATCTTGAAGGGCCTTTTACTCTGTGTATGTTTTTCCTTCCCTTTGGCAGAACAAATTGTTCTCTTCTTAACAAGATCTTCCAGCCTTATAGACTCCCTAGTCAAGAGCCTCTTAAAGCTTACAGAAACAAAGAAGGAAAGAGGCAGGTGGTGCACTGGAGTTTTTGTGTGTTTTTTATTCTGCTTTTCAGGAAGAGAGTCCACACACAGTGGAGGTTTTTATTCTGGCATGTTACTTCCACTGAAATGTTCCGAATTGTACATTTTGTAACATGTTGAACTGAATTTGCAAATCCTTTCTACAAATACTTGGAATGTATTAGCTTTAAGATTGAGCAAGCACCGAAAATGATGCTTTAATGATTAGGAGTGTGCTAGAGAGTGAAAGAAAGAGACATGCTGTTTTTGCTGTCTTAAATCTCGACTTAACTCTTTCATATGGCAGCTGAAGAGAAGAAGGACAAATATGGAGTTTTCTTGGAGAGATCCTTGACTGTGGCCATTCAAGGTGACGGACAGATAACTCTTCTGCAGCAGTTTTGTTGACACTGGCCACGAAAGACACAAATCACTTGAGTAACCTAATAAGATAATTACTCAGTCATGAATGTAAACAATGACTGAAGTAGAAGCTTTGAGGCTGGGATAAGCTGTCCCTTCCTGACCTCTTTCATCTGCTTCAGTCAGCTTGGCTGATCTTTCACAACAAGTGAGCCCAAAAGTGTGTTGTAATCCAAACCTTATATGGGAGTCTAACATTCATGTCTGATGCTCACATATTGCTATCTAGTTGTTTTGCCTTTGCTCATACAGTATAACCCAAACACTTTAGTTAGCACAGTGGTTCTCAAACCTTTTTCTGGCATGCCTCACTTCAGAAGCTGAAAAAGATTAATTACCTACACCCGACTAACAACCATGCCACGTTTAATATCACTTAAGCCACCTTGCTGATGCTGGGTTTCAACTTCAGTACATTTTATTGACCATGCCTATGTGTTTAAGTGCATTAAATGCAGCCACGTGCAGCCAGTGAGCATACAAGTATGTTGCTAAGTATGTTATGTGCAGCCACTATGAAGCTGTACTAATCCGTGTTGGTCAAGTTACTTGAAAAAAGTAATTTGTAGCTAATTACTGATTACTTCTCCAAAAAGTAATCCCGTTACTTTACTGATTACTTATTTTCAAAAGTAATTAGTTACTTAGTCATTTGATACACAACATGAATAGGTAATAAAGCCCGATCCTACTTTTTCTCCATAATTTATTATATAAAATGTAATCAAATTAAATAGTCTCCTAAAAAAGTCCTAGCATATAAAATATTTTTTTTCTGTGTGTGTTTACACTCACTCTTTCAAATAGATGCAAGTAAAACACAGCAGAAAATAAATCAAATCAAAGACTCAGCTGCACTGTCTCCTGTCGTTCACCTATTTTCACCTGTTTAGCAGGAGTGGAGCAGGCGGAGGTTTGCCCGTTGCCGCAGCGGTCATGTCTGTGGGATCCGGGGTTTTCTCTGTGAATTTCACATTCACGTCAGTGTTCTAGGTACTTGCTTAGAAGTTTAGGCGTTTTTTCGATGTAAAAAGTTTTCTCCCCACGCAGTGTACAGCGGACGCTAATGTTTTTGTCACTTTTTACAGAGTCAAACTCAAAGTAAGGTCTGTGCTTCCATGCTTCAAATGCTTTACGGTCATGCTCTCTCCCACACTTGATTTATTATCCATTGTTGATGTGCACACGTATGTTACCACGAACGTCGCACGCGCTTATGTCATTGTCATGAAACACTCTCACAAACAAAATCACGATTTAGTAACGCAGCGTGCTTACGGGAAAGTAACAGTAATCTAAATACTTTTTTGCAAAAGTAATCCCTTACTTTACTCGTTACTTGAAAAAAGTAATCGGATTATAGTAGCTTGTTACATGTTACTGCCCATCTCAGGTCATAATCACAAGTACTGCCTGTATAGTGAAAGCCTGGAACTGCCTAAAAAATAACAGCTAACTAATTCAGTTATACATCTGCACTGTGTTCATTAAAGTGAATGTGGACACAGCCATTTATTTAGAGTCAGCCTTACACTCATCATTCTGCTAACATGACAACTCCCAAGAGAAAAATCACATGTTAATCCACTTCCAAAACTGGTCCTCAACTATTTAGCATTGGCCAGCTGTTTTAAGTAATAATTCACCCATAAGCCATTTTAATGTATTTTTTATTTACGTTTGTTTAACATATTTGACATATTTATGGGACCCATGATGGGGACGGCGAGCCAAAGGGTAAGAAATTACCAAGACGCAGACTAATGCAAGATGTGTCCGATTGAGTTTTTTCACGAGACCTCTGACGATACCTAAAGCCTCAATCCTTACTTATTAATGAAAGCAAATGATGGCAGAGTCCCCCAGAAAATCAGTCAGTTGGTCACCTTGAAAAAAAGTCAGAAAAGCAGTCAGTCAGTCAGTCACGCAATCACAGTCGGATTGGAAAGCAGCTACCCAGCCAGCCAATTAATCAGCCTGACAGCCAGTCATCCACAAGACTGATGACATAGTGGGAACATACGGGAAATGGGAAAAAGCTGATGAAAGCTTTTTTTCATTGCAGACAAATATCGTCATAGATGTGAAGCACTTTGCACAGCTCAGTAGGATAGCCGAGAGGGAGAAGTTAAATGTGTAAATGATTGTGTGACTGAATGATCAATGTATAAATGAGTCTCTGGTCAGTGCTTTATTGGAAAAATTTGTATGATCACCTGCACTAAAACCATATTTTTTGAACGTTTTATGTTTCCTTCTCTCTATTATGACCAATAAAAGAAGAAAGACCATATACAGTATATCTTCCAGTCAACTGAAAATGCACCATAAAAACCGTTTTGTTCCTTCTCTTTGATTGGCTGTATATTATCTGTCAGGGTCATGTGCAAATGTCAGCCAGGCCATGCTGGGCTTAGTTAAATGTTAGAGGCATTAAACTCTGAAGAACCAATAAGACCTGTCAAACTGTGGCAGACGTCCATTCACAGCCCTGCAGGGGAAGGCGCTGCAGTTGATTTTCTCATTGTGACTAATGTGACGTCAAGGGGAGCTCGAGGCGGATGCCCCCGACGCATCTCAATAGTGTTTTGTGCTTGGACCGGTCCAGGGATGAATGCACACATATTCTGCCTCTGTCCAACCAAAGACGAGGCACACACACCAGGAAAGGGGGAGAGGAAACGCTTTGAGATGTGGCAGGGGGATTATTAGTGCTGTGGATACGTTCTCCATGATGTCAGCCATCTGACGATTCTCATGTTGATGAGGTCAACTTCCTTCTGGCTAAATGGGAACGGATTATGGTTTTTCTTGGATGTGTATGCCTTTTCTCACACTCTTTCCAGTTAACACCTACAGTACAGAGTATTTCTACCCCAGTATTGCAAAAGAGTCCAGTTTTTGCACCAGTTTATCTTCTTTAAAAAATAAATTTAATTTAGTAACAAGACTTTGCAACCTATTTAACTCTTATAATTACCAGTTATATTTTCTCTTTAAAAAAATCTCAACAGATTGTTGACGCTTGTAAAAGGACATCCTCAATTATGCTTTATAATTGCATCAAGTAATTTTCTAATAGAAGTGGCTTAAGGTTAATGTGCTGCACCAGTTGCATTATTTTTTCTCAGTAACACAGTAATAAGTGGAATGCACTTTGATTTCCTGCTCTTACATTATTTGATTTACGAATAAAATTCCAACACAAGTGCGGTTTGATCCAATCTACGAAGCGCTTATTTTGGTTTGGCCCTTTTCCCCCTTCCACCGTCAGAACGTGTGTGCAAGGGGAAAGAAAGCTATTTGGCAACACAGACTGGATGCTTTGGCTGAAGTGAATGTACAGTTATTATTAATATGATTATTATGGTTATTATGATTACTATTATTATTGTTGTTGTTGTTGTTTTTAAAACCAGCTTGCAGTCAAATATAGGTCCTTTCAAAATCTGTTGTCAAAGATTGAACTCATTAGAAAATTTAAAATGGATCTATTTATCTACTCATTTACCAATTCAGGCTGGGGGCTAGAGCCTATCCACACACTTGAAGTCATAATAAATAAATACATAAATAAATAAACATGGTGTCGGTATGCTCTGGAGAAAAGAAGAATGAAAGTCAGCAGAAGCAAAACTGAATACATGTGTGCGAACGAGTGGGAGGCAGGTGTAACAGAGAAGTTGCGAGGAGTTCAAGTGGTGAAGCTGGATGAGATTAAATACTCTGGGTCAACAATCCAAAGAAATAGAAAATGTACAAGAGAGGTGAAGAAGAGAGTGCAGGCAGGGTGGAGTGGGTGGAGACGAAAGTGAGGGGTAATAGAAGGATAGCAGCAAGAGTGAAAGGGAAGGTTTACAACAAGCTATGATGTGCGGTTTGGAAACAGTGGTACTAACAGAAAGACACAAGGTGGAGCTGGAGGTGGCAGAAGCTGAAAATGAAGAGTTTTTTGGTTGGGAGTGATTAGAGAGACAGGTCAGGTTGAGCAGTTTGGAAACAAAGTTTGAGAGGCAAGGCTGAGATTGTTTGGATGTGTGCAGAGTAGGAATGTATTGGATAAAATATGCTGAAGATGGAGGTGCCAGACAGGAAGGAAAGAGGAAGACAACTGAAACGATTCAAGGCTATAGTGAAGTAGAAGGTTGATGCGACAGCAAGAAGATGATCCGCTGTGATGAGCTCTAAAGGAAGCAGGTGGAAGAAGATGATGATGAGGTGGTTAGCACTGTTGCTTGCGTGGGTTCCCTGTATACCTCAGCTTTCTACCACAGTCCAAACGCGTGCATATTTGGTTAAATGATGATTCCTAATTGGGTGTAGATGTGATTGTGAGAGTGATGGCTGTCTGTCTCTCTGTGGTAGCCCTGAAACTGAGCGGGGGACTGTTCAGGGGGTAACCTGACTCCAAACCCCCAGCAACCCTCAGTTGGATGAGCAAAAGAAGATGAATGAATAGATAAACAAATAAAACATAAAGTACTCGTCTCATTGTGAATAATAATGAGGCTCATACCACAGCAACATACTTGTATGCTCGCTGTAACAGAGGGAAGCAATCGGGCATTTGAATTACTCCATCATCATCATTGTAGAAAAGGAATATGTAATCAAAAGTTAGCGTTGAGAAGCAAAAAAAAGTGCATTAAATGTACATTTTCCTCATACTTAAATTACATACATGTGTAGTACACACATTACATAAAGTAATCCAGACTCTGAGGTAAATATATGAATTTAAAATGACATGTGCAGTATTCATTTATTTATTTATTTATTTATGGCCCTGAGAACTGAGCACAGACGTCAGAGTGCATTTCTTCCCAGCTGGACCAAAAGGGTTGTGTCAGTTTTCTCGGAAGCGATTGATTCGGGACCAGCCATCTAGAACAGTAATTCAATAGACACGCATTACGGATGTGTGTTTGTCTAGTTCCAGTAAAGCTATTCTGATTCAACTGCTGGTTTCATGTTATTCTCAAGAAAACTTTGTTCTTTCACAACGCTCTTGACTTTAAACTCTTTGAACCTTGAGTTTTTCTAAACACAAGACTACGTCAGAGAATTTAAAATAAATAACTGGATCACTGGTGTCCCGTTTCACATCAACTGCTCTGGAGCATGATTCATCTAACATTGTTATTGCACTCATCTGTTGTGTAACAGCCAGCCCATGTGCGTGTTGTGTTTTTTACAACATTGCTACGCAGGAGAAATCATTTCAGGGTTTTAGTGCTTTAACTAGTTAAATGTTTGACTTTTCCGAGTCTGGCATGAATTTGACTGTATCGTTCCTCTCATGTTTGAATACTGAATGAGCAGAGATCTATTCAAAGGATGCCAAAAGAGCAAAGAAAAATGACAAATATGAATATTTCCATGTATTTGTCGTGTCTCCATAGCAGCAGTTTTACTTCTAAGAAGTAAAACAGCTGCTTTGTCAAACAGCCTTTGCTGTTTTGAGCATTGTGTTAAGCAAAAATACAAAATACTAGCTGTCGATAGCAGTCACATATTTGAGCGGCCTCTTCAAAAGATGTTTTTCCAAACACATGTGGTTCTGTCTGTTTAAAGCAAGGATTTTGATTTAAAACTTTCTTCAGGCATAATCTCTGCCCTAAACCAGAAACCAAGGCCAAACAAACAGAAACGATATTGCGGCTAAGCCAGTGCTGAGGGTATATGACCTGCTCATTTACATGAATATGTTACCGTAGGCACTGAGGAGCTGAGTGTTCGCATAAAGCTTAGAGTTCTGTTGCTGTGGAAGATAAACATATTTATTCAGCCTTTCCTCACCTTTGGTTTCAAAAAACGCTGATCCATGTATAGGGAAATGCAGTTTCGCTGGTTTGTGAAGCTGCATAATTGTGCCCGTTGAGGCGTCTGCTGCTCCCACATCGTCAATAGACAATACAAGACAAGAACAGATGCAGCTTCTGCAATACAATGGGCTCTGACAACATGGAATTACAGCCCATGCAGCTGAAAAGTGGCTTTTTATTCCTCTGCTCCTGGGAATGGCAATAAAGGGTGTGACATACATTGAATAAAAGCATTTATTCTCAAACAAAGATGGCAAAAAGGAGACATAGCTAGCATTTGTCAGTTGTGAATCTCCGCTATAAACAAAACAAACATGAAGAGGAAAAAACTCAGTGGAGAGAAAAATACTGGATGCATGAGGATTCGTGAAAAAACAGAGGCATGTGATACATCAGGCTTTGGACTCTCCAAAAACCACATAGGCTCAATGGGGGCTTATATTATGTTGTGCAGAGCTGTGTGTTCTTGCATGTGGGCCGGTTCTGAGCTCATTGAACAGCTGTGAGGCAGGCTGCAGGTGAAAGATGAGTCAAGTCCTACGGGGAGACATCAATCATTGATGGACTGACACATCTGAGAAGAAAGGCAGGGAGAAACAGAAGGAGAGCCAGCAGAGAACAGACAACAAACGCACTCTTACACTGTAGAGCTCTGACCTTGTTGAGATGTAGAAGAGTCATTGTTGTCCAGGCCAGCCAAGCCCCTCGAAGCACATTTGAAATCAATCAGCCTGGAGGGGAGAAGCAGGAAATGATGCAATTTGTGACAAGGAGTGGGACCCTAATCATACTTTCTTCCCAGAAACACTGGTCATATCCTGTACTTACACATTCATTTTCACTTAATGTCAAAAGCTGGATCTTGAGGGCCAGAGTTGCTTAAAGATTTTCAAAATAGCGTCACATAGTCCTCTCTCTGCTCCAAGCTAGCTTTGGTTAAATGGTAAATGGCCTGTATTTGTATAGCGCTTTACTAGTCCCTAGGGACCCCAAAGCGCTTTACACAACCAGTCATCCACCCATTCACACACAGGTGATGGCAAGCTATATTGTAGCCACAGCCACCCTGGGGCGCACTGACAGAGGCGAGGCTGCCGGACACTGGCGCCACCGGGCCCTCTGACCACCACCAGTAGGCAACGGGTGAGGTGTCTTGCCCAAGGACACAACGACCGAGACTGTCGGAGCCGGGGCTCAAACCGACAACCTTCCGATTACAAGACAACCTCCCAACTCTTGAGCCACGATCGCCCGGTTAATAATACAAGACATGCAGTGCTGGAGTGATTCCTTGTACAGTCAGGATAGTGAGTTTCTTACCAAAGATGACATGCGTAGGAATAATTAACACAAAATGTGTCTTCTTTTTGGTGTAAATTCTCCCCAGCTGTATACATATAACCTTTTAGAGATGCTGTTTCATCATTTCCAGCATGTTCATTAAAAATGCACAATGCAACAACAAGAAAGTTGACTTACAACAAGCTGATAAAGTACAACAGAGGAATTCAGGAGAGTATTATACAGATAGGTATCCAGTAGTGGGAGGAAAGAGGGAGCAGGCAGTGAAGTTTTATAAAGGATACACTGAGAGCCTGAGCAAGACTGCTACATGAGTAGATGGAGTGATCTCAGGTGGATAAGCCGGATGGAGCAAAAACAGATGGATAAGTCGGTGCTTAAGAGCAGGAGGGGAGGAGGTTATGCAGGTGTGTCAACTGGTAAGCTGAGAGCTGGAACCACAGGAAGGTGACACCTACACTAAAGGTAAGCAAAGGTTGACACTGGAGGACAGCGTACTCCGGCATTAAAATATTTGTGCACACAGATTCACGTTTAGAGACTGTGACTCAGTGCCAGACAGGCAACACACTTTCAATTTCAGTTTTCTTTGTGTAGCAAAGAATTAAACCCTGTAGTCCTGCTTTGAGCAAGCATGTGGGAATGAAGAAAATGATGGAGAAAAACAAAAGAAAAGAAAAAATGATCCCATAAAATAAGAAAGAAAATTGGCAGAACCGAGTTCAAGGAGGGCAAAGAGACAGGAATATAAAGAAATACAGGTGCACTTGTAGAGTCTCCGGAGGCTCTAGGCAAAAATTCACAGGGATCCCCTCAACCCAGCATTCATCACCATTATGTTATAAATAATCTGAAATCAACAATGACAGTCCTATAAAACAACATGTACAACATTACTCTAGAAATAACAGAGACCATGTTTATTTTAATAACAATGCTCAAGATCACGTCATGGTCAGCAAACTGCTGTAGCTTATGTTAAAAAAGTGAACTATCTGGGCTTCCGGGTAAACCGGTTTCCTACCAAAGTCTAAAGACATGCAATTAATGGGGTTAAGTTACCTGGTGAGTCAATAGGTGTGAATCTCTCTCTGTGTTAGCCCTGTGTCAGATTGGTTACTTGTCCCGGGTGTACCCTGCCTCTTTCAGCTGGGATGTGCTCCACTTGCCTTGTTTTACCACAATATCATCAAAATGGCAAACGGGAGGTAAAAGTCACAACTGGTGTTTACTTTACATAAAGCTGTATTTAAAACCTTTTATGAAACACTAAGACTGGGGACAAAACATAACATTTTTGGACTTAACTTTTTACTGCTGAATAAACACTGTTAGAGGAATGAATCACCAAGTGTATTTCAGCCAAGAACAAACAAAAAGATCCTAGCACAGTGTGTTTGTAGGTGTAAAATTCTTATTAAAGAGCTCAAGGCAAGACAGAAAATGAACAAAGAAAATCTGGATCCAACTGGTGAATAACTCTGACAAAAAAAGCCAAAAAAAATCAAATTATGCTAAAATGATCTAAACACTGTGCATGCAGAGCCCCAGTTTCATACAAAAACCACTGCCAAACAAAAAACTAAATAGTACTGAAGTTTAAATGCAAAGCAATTCTCCTAGGGTATCATTAAAATCACATTTCAGCCAAACTGATGTTCAAAGCAAATTCTGACCATCAAGAATTGAACATCTCAGCAAAGAGCTCGACTTAAATGGCTTAAAGCACCTTTGACAGAAGAAAAGAGTAATAAGCAATCACTGCCCACAATAAAGTCAGAGAGATGTGACCAACAAGGCCACTGGGACTTTTTCTCTTTTATGATACAATCAGTCTTTTAGTGTTAAAGTGACTCAGTGGTAACAGGATGTGCGGGAGCATCAGCCCAGCTCATCTTTTGACCCTCTAGATACTGAATAACCTTTGGCTGATGGGATTTAATTGATACATAAAAGCATGTGTGAGGCTATGACACAGGAATGTGCTGCACTGACATATGAGTCAGTAGCCGGTGTCAAGCTTTCATCAGTTATAATGGATGTGCTTTTTGATGGAGGAAAGTGGTAAAGTTAAAGTTTTTCCCTTTCATTCCACTTTTAAGTGCTATCCCTATTAAACCTTTTTGTTGTCAAGTCCACTGAAAAGCTAAAGAAAAAACTGCACCAAAGCAAGACTTTTATAATATTCAAACATGTAAGGATTATTATTTTTAACAATCTTTCTGTGTTAACAACTAAATGATACACTGACAGGTTATGCAAGTTCCTTCACACACTTGGGATCTCCTAAGCATAAAGCCCCATCTCATATTTTTAGCCATGTGGGTAATGTGGTCTCTGTGACACTTAACTCGCCTGCTGCAAGCTCTTAGCAGTGTTTCTCTTCCCTGTACTTATGGAACAATAAAGAAGTGGAAACAAACCAGGTCTTATTTTTTAAAATGTGTTTTCCAACTTACCCCATGGAGAAAGCCATGCAGACAGTTTTGGTTTTTAGGTATAAGTGCTGAGACATCTGCTCCAACCAGTGGGATGAACAGACTTTTATTTGTGCTGGCCTGAATGCGTAACATCTACACATGAAAGCCATCTGTTAGTTTCTTGTCTTTTGCAGTTTACAATTAATATGTTTAACATGTGTTTTTGAAAAGGCAGTAATGATCAACATTTACATCTGCCAAAGACACTTGATTGATTTGGTTTGTTTGCACAGTGATTCAAAAGGTTATGGAGAGACTTGCAATTTCAGTTTAAGAGAGTTGGAGTTTGGCCCAGCCTAGAAGTGGGATCCAGATCTGGGAGTCAGTGGGAAAGCTCTCATCCCATCTCCTCCTGGGGAAATACTCTCCTTTTTTCCATCTCTTTTCAGGGGACACTAAGGCGTTACCAAGCCGTCTAACAGATAGAATCTCTCCACCGTGTCCTCGGTCTGCCTCTGAGTGTTCTCCCAATGTGACATGCCCGGAATACCTCACCTAGGAGGTGCCCTGGAGGCATCCTGGTCAGAAGCCTGATCCACCTCAACTGGCTCTTTTTTGATGTGGAGGTGTGTCCTTTCCATGAATTACAACCTTATCATTGTAAAGGGGTCTGTGTGCCGTAATGATCCTAGAAGTTATGTTGTTGGGGGCAATTTGCCCCAGGTAGGCTTCCCCAAGGCAAACTGGTTCTAAGTGAATTATTCTAAGTGTAATTCACGAGATCTTTATGGAAGAGAAAACACTCCCTACATCACTTGAATGTGGGTTACTGAGGCCTCACCTTGGAGCCAGATACCAGGGTGGGGCTTGTCAGCAAGCGTCTGGTGGTCAGACACCTAGCTGGGCTGATTAAGGAGTCAGATAGGCTGGCTCTCCTGTTGTTGTACCACAGGAGGGGGCATGGTCAGACCTCCAGTTACTGCAACTGGCTTTGCATACAAGGAACACTAAGGGAAGGTGTTAAGCTCAAACATGCACCATAAGTGTATTTTAAGTGGTTTTTTTTGGAAGTGTAATTTTCTGTTACTGAAAAACCTTAGTAATGAAATAAAGTATAAACCTGCAAACTGTCTATAGTCTTTAGTTCTGGCCTGAACATCTGTAGCAAAGTATCGCTCAGGGTGGCCTCCTGTCAGCTTTCAATCATAACATTATGTTTTTGAAGACTCTCCATTTGATATCATGTGCCAAATTATTATTAGATATGTGAAATTGTAGTGTAAAACTCACTATGACTTCAGCAGAAAGAAAGTTTTCAGTAACTCAGATACACATAAAGGTGGGTGGATTTCCCCGAGTCAGAGTTTCTACATCAAACAGTAGCAGCACCTGTGCAAACCTCTCACCTCAGGCTAAAATACTCTTTTTTCCAAAGAAGGAGGGAGAAACCCCTAACAGGTGCGGGGCTTACATCCTTCTATCTACTAAAAATCACAAGGTTTATATCAAAGCTTTGTACTGGATACCAAAAACCTTGCTAACTTCTTTTTTCTGCAAGATGAACAGTAAAGCTTTCAAACACATGAGCTGCCCTCGGCTTTCAGGGAGACATTTGCATCCTCCAGTTTGTAAATGAACAAGGAGCAAAAGTAGGCTTTTCTCTTTATCTTTGATTATTACTGTTACTGGCATTACACAAAAAAAAAAAGAGAAAATATCCAGTGAGCGGTGGTTCTCTGGATTAAAATGCCTTGTTGATGCCAGAGGTCAGAGGAGAATGGCCAGATTGCTTCAAGCTCAGAGGAAGATAACAGTAACTCAAATAACCACTCTTTAAACTCAAGCTATGCAGGAGGGCATCTGTGAATGCACATAATCTTAAAGCAGATAAGTTACTGCTGCCACTCTTATGAACAGGAAACTGAGACTAAAATTCACACTGGCACACCAAAACTGGACGACGGAAGACTTGAAAAAAGTTTGGTCTTGATTTCTGCTGCAACATTTGAACGGTAGGGTCATGATTTGGCTTAAGTATGAAAGTATAGATCCATCCTGCCTTGTATCAGTGGTTAAGTCTGCTGCTGCTGCTGCTTCTGGTGTAATAGTGTGGGGGAAATTTTCTCGGTGCACTTTGGGGCCCTTAGTATAGTTTAAACACTACAACCTACATGAATATTGTGGCTGACCATAACCACAGTGTACCCGTTCTCTGATGGGTGTTTTCAGTAGGATATCACACCATGTCAAAAAGCTCAAATCATCTCAGACTGGTTTCTGACCAGTTCACTGTACTCAAATGACCTCCACAGTCACCAGATCTCAGTCCAACAGAGCATGTGGTTAGGATGTGGTGGAATGGGAGATTCACATCGTGGTTGAGTAGCTGACAAATCTGCAGCAACTGTGTGATGCTATCAAGTGAATATGGACCATAATCTCTGAGGAATGTTTCCAGCACCTTGTTGAATTTATGGCACAAATAATTAAGGTACTTATGAAAAGGAAAGTGTATCCGATAAAGTGTCGAGTGAGCGCATATTTCATTTTAGAGATTTTTTCTTGTTTTTTTTGTTTGTTATTCAACATATTAACATTCAGTAATTTATTTTTATATATCATAGTTCTTGTTCATGTCAGACTGGATTTGGGTTTAAATGCTGGAGAAATTTCTAGGAATGTATTATCCATGTTACCCAGCCTAATTTTATCTTGCTGATGACACCACTGCTTCTCACTCTCTTTGCACCGTATGCAAACAGTACATGGTGCTTCTTTGAAGCACTGAATTGATAAAACACATGATAGGCTTTAATATGAACAAGAGACAGAAAGCATTGTGTATTTTTGTCCCAAAGGACTGCAGTATTAAACCACTTCAGAACTAAAATCTAATAATGACATCATTTTAACTCGATTAATCTGTTGTATTTGTGAAGTCATCAATGCTTAATGGGATCTGTCTTCACTGAGATAACCTGGTTATCACATTGAGACCTTTTAACACCGATGATCAGAGAACAGAACAGTCTAGAGGAAAGCAGGACCAATTAGTAATAGGACTTGTGCAGAAAAAAAAGCATATCAGCAATTAAAAGTCAGCCTATGTTACACAAGATGTGCTTTTCAGTAATGCAGTACACACGCAAATGGTGACCAGTCATGGAAATCTACTTATAGGACGTGTGAAAGACCAGATGTTATTCAGATGGAACATAACGAAAAGTATTCACGCACAGTCACACACTAGCACATGCAGGACTGTGTTACTACAGAGAGTAAATTGGGCTGAAGTTCAGCTAAAAAAATATGGAAATAATGCTTCTCAGTGCAGAGACACTTAACCCAATGAAAGCACATGGCATCAAACTTCCAACAACAGAAGTATTTATACCTGTGCAGCATCATCGGGCAAGATGGAGGAGTGGAGAATGACATCAAGAACAGGTTGTGAAAAGCCCGGTGAGTAATGATGAAAGGCATATGTAAATTGCCCCGGTACAGTCTCAGCAGCAAACTGAAACTCTACAGAAGCTGCATCCTGTCAACTCTTCTAAATAGGTCAGCATGTCAGTGCATGGCCAAGCACAATGTTGACAAACCGTCATCTTTAAAGCAAACATGCACGCAGAAGAATATGGCAAGTCTTACAGCCAAAGAAAATAATCAGTGGCCTTCTCCATCAGTGTAATATAGATGACATGGAGACTTCAATCACAGAGAGGGGATAGAGATCCATTGGTTATTTTTTCATAATGAGCAATGATCCCTTTACAAAGGTGGCCCTTTGAAATGGCAAAGGGCTAGCAAAGAAGAGGAACACCACAGTAAACATGGGGAAGGACCGCTGAGGAGGAGAGTTGGGTTGTACATGGGCATCCATTGAGAGCTTGGCTAAAGAAGGACAAAAATAATGACTGTTTGCAATAGTAAGTGTAATAATTCAAATTCAAACTGGAATGTGAGAGGTTTAGTTGCCTATACAGTATGTCCTGAAGCACATCGGTCTGTATGTGCTGCCTGACAGCATGCTTCTTCCGAACATTCCCCTCTTATCTTAGCCAGCTCTGTTAGAGTTTCTAACGCTTGTGCATTTTGGGTAATACTTTTCACAGCTCCAAACAAGTGGATAATTTATCTGGATTAAGAAAAGTTAATGCGTGTGCCACACTGATTACCGCTTGTTGAAAACCCGACATTGTAAAGAGCCATTATTTAAATCCTTTAAGCTTTTCCTGTTTTCAGTGGACTCAGAAGCTCAGACATGCCGCAATACATCAGTTTGATTTGATTTATCTTGCCACATGAATGATGTCAGCGCATTTTAAAGTTGACTGAAGAATCACAGTTAAGCACTTGATGCACTCCTGTAATCAAATCAAGCACAGTTTTCACAAATGAGCACTCAGATTAAGGACGGGTGTCCATTACCTGAGTTTTCCTTGTAAATACAAAGAAGATGAAAATGTAGAACTTCTCTGATTCACTGACTAGAAATAATAATGTAGTGACCTCATGGTCACTACATTATTAGAGAAGCTCCATGACAGCAGACTTTCATGTGTCTTCTCCTATGAAATTTTCAGCCAGCTGCCTATGAAGATATCTCTTTCCTTTCATGTCCTTCTGCATGCTCACACATTTTTAACACCACGCACTCCTGAGCGAGCCGAACTGGAGCCACATATCCTCAAATAACCTCCAGGGCAGAGTGTCAAACAGGAGGAAGATGCCCCCGTGTTAATTACTGGTCTCTCACCAGGGGGCTAGAAGGACCTCGGCTATATTAAACTTTCTGAGACACTCTGACCCCGCTGCGGCATTCACACTGCTGTCAAAGTTCACATGCATCTCTTACATTTTTGTGGAATCTAGAATAAAACATGTTATTATGTGTACTTGGATACGCCTCTATCATTTTCAGCTGATTAGAAACGCTGAGCTGAGCCTACATACCTGCACAGCTGCAGAGCAAAGAATTCTCTGTGTTTTAAATGTTTCGTGACAACACGGGATTTTTCCTTGAAAGAGCGTCTTACACAACAGCACATGCTTTCTCATGAGATTCGGCTTGAATTTGAACATATGAACTTCAGTTGCCCTGACACGCCGCTGCCTGTACATCTCAGGAAAGAAATGGGAGCTCGGAGGACAAATGAAGTAATACTGTTACACCCTAATAAAAACCCACTGTAAGTGAATGGGAAACCAGAGTACTACACCGCCTGGAATGAATAGCAAACACACGGCAGCCCCAAGTTAAAATGCACTTGTGTAACAAATTAAGCACGCTGGGCTCTTTCATTTTTATGAACATCTGTAATTTGTGAAATTAAATGTGTGTGATCGCTACAGTGTTGTTTTCCAGGCTGTACAGTTTAACAAGCGGCAAGAATGATTGGATTTTGTTTTAAATGATTATACAGCAAGGCTCACACTGGTGCTTATTCTAACTGAGTCACAATGATGATGTTAACGTGGTAAGGTTAGCTTAGCCGCCACAACTTCTACTTCCTCTGCTTTGTTATTTTCACCATCACAAACTTGTTACACAACTGTCTTAAGATGATCTCATCATTGGCTCTATGTGAAGTTTTAGAAGAAAATTATACTCGACACAAAACAAGTCCCAGCTAGCTCAGCCCATAACAAGTAGCATATGGCAAAGTCTGACTGATGCATTTTCCCTTTAAGTCTGCTTCAGATTAATTATTGTGCAACTTGTTTCTAATCTTCAAGTCATCGTAATGTTCTTGCGTTAGTCTGGAAATACTATGCAGGATGGACATTAGTTTGTAACATTATATGACAGTCATGAATGTACTTTAAGAGGTGGATTTACTGGCAGAAAAAGTCTGCATTTGTATCTTAGATCTTTGTGTTTGTGGCTGTTTGTGTTTTGTGAGAGGGAGAGAGAGAGAGAGAGAGAGAGCTCAGCAAACAGTGGACAGTCCAGAGTGATGAAGCAGATGGTAATCACACAGTCTAGACAGGAGGTAGGCGAGTAGGAGATAGGCCGCACTGTTAAATAACCACCCACAGGTGCAACATTTTAAAGCCTATTTTTTCCAGCAGACTCTACTGCACACATTTCTGCAACATAATAAGCAGGCAGTCGAATTATCGCAGTAGCTCATCATGATAAACTAACAGGACAAGACTTGAATATTAATATGTTTGAATGGGGGAAAAAAATTGTATAATCCTTTACACACCATCTTTTATTTGAACTGCACGCTTTGCTAACAGAAGACAAAAAAGCATATGCTAAAGCAAAGGCTGTGAGAGAACCTCAGATGGCCAGCGTGTACCAAGTATGAGTTATAACACCCCCACATTGTCTGTTGTTTGCTCCGGTACTGTTCGCTACCTGTGGGAAAAATGAGCGGATTTTCCCTCTGACATAGTGTGCAGTGCTCTTACCCTTGAGTCTTTTACATAGAAATCAATAAAAACTCATCTCACTCCGCTGACACGGTTTTAACCGAAGTTTTGAGACCACTGACCTGCAAACATTTAAAATTCGCAGCGCATCTGTATTCACGAACCTGTGAATAATGAAGGGCACAGCGGCATCTTTATGTAAAAGATCATATTCTGTCAATAAGACTGGATAATCACAGACTGCAGGGGCCTGCCTGTGCAGCCTTCTGCATAGACTGATAGCACAGAACAACAGGACTGGAGGCCACATCTGCACACTGCACACAAAACCTCAGTCATTTCCTGATTGTCGGCAACAAATTAACTTGGTCAAACGAGGATTACTTTCTTTCATGTTGTAAAATGTGAAGGAAGAGCTATTTCCCACTGGACAGACGATGATGTGTCTGTCATAAAATGCTGTTACAGTGGACCTGTCTTGGCCTGCGTTGACACTTCATAAAGATTAACACTGATGTAGTTATTCACACATTAACAGCAGTGAATTAAGGAATCTTAATCAAATGACATGTGAATCACTTAGAGAAAAAAAAACATGCTGCATGCTGTCACAGGAGCTCAGTGGAGTGCTTGTGCCCTCTAGTGTCAGTGTTGTATGTTTTCTCACAGCGAGACGTTTCATGAATTTGTCACACTTTTTTAAAAACTAGAAAAGGCCCATTTTTGCCTTATGCAACACCTACTGAGATCATGTTTTAAATAACTTAACTTTAAAATTTATAACACAAGTCTGAAGATCTGAAGATTTCATGTGTGATTTAATTACATCAAGCAACGATGGAGGAAAACTTTGTTTCTAGAATAGCTTCAATATGATTGTCTGTCTCTGTGTTGACCCTTCAACCAGCTGGTTACCTGTCAAGGGTGTGCTCCCCCTGTCCTATGGCGCTATGGCAACTAGGACAGGCTTCAGTTCCTGTACTATGGATGGATGCTTTTAATATCCCAGGAAAATATTCCAAATTATTATTAAATAATAAATTATTATTGTTTGTGCCAAACCTTGCAGTAACACAAATGGCCACTTGAGGCTGACACGAAAAACTATGCGAGTCCCTTTAAACTTTCCATTTTAACAACCTGCAATTTTAAAAGGGGCCCCTCTAGTTCGTCCCTTTGTGACAACTGTAGTTACCTGTATAAAATAAATGAATTTATGGTAATGCACCATTAGAGCTGTGGCCACTAGTGACAGATCAAATACACTGTTTATTTATTTATTTTTTTACATGCTTTTTTCCCCTTCAGGCCAAAATAATCATCCCATTTAATATCACAGTGAAACACAGATTCACCTTGCTAACCAAGTGAACTAACCAGTAATTACATTATTGGAATTTCAATTCAAATATGGTCCTATTTTTACATCCTATTTAAAAAGTAAGCAAACAAAGAAGCATGGTCACCTTAAATACCAAACTGGAGGCTTCACAATGTTAGTCTCAAAGCTATGGCTGCTGTCATGGTTGGACAGACAGTGAGAAAAAATTATGACGCTACATTGACGTTGCCCACTGGGTCCATCTGAAACGTATAAAGACTAAAATGTACAACAATGGACTTATCGTTTTATTCTGTGTGAGCGAAATGAGTAGCTAAGGGAATACAATCATCAGAAAAGTGTTTACAGAGTTCCTGTCAGAGAGGTGTTATCCCACAGGCTTATAGCACCGGATACTTTTTTGCAACTAAAGTGTCGCCCCCTGGTGGCTATAATAATATTGCTGGTTTAAGGCACTAGCGTTGACTTACCTTCAGACCTAGGAGTTTATTATAGGTGTGGAAGGTCTGAGCTAATTTTATATACCGTTTATGTTCACTGCATACTTACTTTGGTTCCATATATACACATTTTCAACAGTAAATATTTGCATGCGGTATCAGTTCTGTTTAAAAAATCTTTACATCTAGAGGGGATCTTTAAAGTGCCCGTGCATCATGGGCCATGCACTCCTGTGTTTGGGATGCAGACATAGTGCCACCTGGTGGACTTTGTTAAGCTCATACAATTGTGTCCAGCACAGTTTAAAAAATGTAAATAAATATTAAAAATAAAACTACCCAGTAAAACAGGCTAGTCCTAACAAGGGTTAACCCAAAATATGTATTCTGAAATTCTGAAGTTAACATCTCACGTCTTTAATAGCCTCTTTATATTATTGTAAAGGGTGTAAAAAAAGACAGCCCACAAGTATTAATTCATAAAAGGTGCAAAAACATGATGCTCACTGCGTGGTGATTAACTGTACCTATTAAAGTAGCTGAGCCAGAGTCCGCTGTGGCGTTGAGGAGGAGCTCAGTTGTTTATTCATTCACGTCAGCCCCTCTTCCCTTCCCTTCCCTCCTTCCTGCTACACACAACGGGGACCCACCGTTGTAACTGGTTTTCCCATATTAAAATTAACCACAGCCACGTCGCCACCATAAACCGATTTTGGAATCAGGTGAGTTGCGCTTTTATCTTCCTTTGGAGATTACAGAGGGAACAGAAATGTATATGTGGCGCTGGAGCGTTGACTTGTCCGGCCCGGCGAGGCGGAGGAGGAGTATTTCAACCGTAACTTATTAAATTCCTCCTGACCAGGCTCGAAAATGTATGCGCGTTATGTGCGGCGATTTCAACGTCTGTGCGCTTTAGGCGACTGTCTTTCGGTGCGGCTTTTCACGCCGTGCCGAAAACAACCGCGCGATGTAGGTCAACAACTACAGCCAAAATGTCGTCTTTTCTTTTTTTACTTCCACATTCTCTCATGCCACAAACAGATGGCGTCGAGAGAGGGGGATGGAGAGAATGGGGAAAGAGGCGCATAAAGGAGTAGGGGCGACACCAGGCCACATTAGCCATCACTAATCTAGACCATGCACATGCACATAACCCACCCCGTTCGTGCCAAAGACGTCTTGCAGGCCTGTCTACAACAAAGTTTGTGCCGTTAAGTTGTCGGGTCTTTCTTTTTAAAGATGCGGTGGAAGTTCTTTTTTGGACCTGGGGATAATGGTTTATTTTCAGTAGGCTGAAGTGTCGGCAGTGCCAGCGTTAAGATAAAGCTGGCCACTTTCAGCTCTGGTGTATGTAACGCACAGTCGAGGCCACATTTTGGTCACAACCTTGCGCAGAGGGGGATATTTCGACACCGCAAAGCACCGGGAAGATGCACTGCAGTAACCTGTAGCCAAAGCTGCTTGCCGCTGCTGTGGGAAAGACAAGCTACCACCAGTTGGCTCACTCCTCCAAGGGCTGTCAGAGATCATTGATAGGCCACACAGGTATCCTCCACTGCACTAATGAGGTCAGTGCATCTAACACTGGCTTGTCAAGGGATGTGAAGGTACTGTAGGGCTGTCTCATTTTTGGCACTCTGTGCCATTTTCTGTAATGAAATGCAAAGCCAAAGCCAGTAATCGTACTGCTGACCCCTTGCATACCTGCCATGCAGTGTCTAATCATGTAATGAGGACGGTGCACTGCATGCAGCAAGGCAGCTGCATACTGTGCATACCACTTGGCAGCTCACGGCCTATAGATGTTCTCTGAGTCACTGCACTTCAGTGGCTGGCAGTAATTAAAAAGATATCCTCCCCTTGCGGTCTAAGGGTCATCTAATTGATGGTCATTTAGAGGGAAATATTTAAATGACTCAGCAGTGTTCACTAAGGTATCACTGCTGTGGAGATCCTAATTCATGCTGCAGAACTTGCCATTAGCCTCTTTCAAAGTGACGAATGAGTGTCCTGAAATCATGCTTTGACTTAAATGACTCAATCATCCCAGTGCCCACGAGAGAACAGGGCGTCAACTGCCGCCATCCACCTCAGCCTTCTGTACTGTTACTGTAGCCATTTCGGCTGAGCATCTTCAGTCAGTTTTGTCTTTCTGTTGTTTCTGCATGAGCGTTTAAGTGATGTACGTTCAGTGTTTTCAGATCGAGGAGTCCACTTCCATTGTTGTCTTTCAAAGAGTTTATCTGTTGGCTCCTGTTGTACTTTTTCTTGAACTGTCAAGCCGCTATAGTGGATGGCCAGTCATGGCCACATCGATTTCAGTGCTCAAAACTGCATTCAGGCCTCCCTGAATGCAGTTTTGAGGTTCTTTGACTTCCCCTGTTTGATCATAACAACTCCCATCTTTTTGTGCAGTAAGGCTTTTCAGCCAAATAATTTTGCTTGCAAAGTTATTATCTATTATCTCTGAGCTGGCAGCACACAATTGTTTTGTTTTGTTTGTTTTTCCTATTTTAATCCCATATCTTAAACTTATAATATGCATACCCCAAAATTGTCAACATCAACAAAAAGCACAAGCAAGCAATCAACTTTTGCCCGTAGAACTTAGGTCAAGTTTTAGTGTACTGATTTCACCAGTCACAAAATTGTAGCTCGTATTGTTTTCACTGTGTGTGTGTGTGTGTGTGTGTGTGTGTGTGTGTGTGTGTGTGTGTGTGTGTGTGTGTGTGTGTGTTTTGGGCCAAAAGTCCTCCAGGTGTTTCTTTGTCCATCTGGATGTAAGCGGTCACATTTTGTCAAAATGATGTCAGTATGCACGATGGAGTCAAAACTTTAGAGGTGTGGGTGTGGCCCAACCCATTAGTACCGAGTGCTCATATCATAATGCAGTAATTAGAACACATTGACGAGCATTGTTACTGGTGTGATCCCATTCAGTTTGGGTTACACAGTGATGAATTTCCCCAAGTTTGGATCGATAATGTGTTACTGCACTGCACTGCACTGCCACTGCTGGTTTTCACAATCTGTATGCTACTCAGGGGATCATAAGCCGTTCGTTTATGGATCATCATCGGCAGGGTGATGGTTGAATCTAGTCCAGGCGGGCCAAACACCAGTCTTATTCCCCATAATCCAGAAAAAAGACAAATCCAGTCATCTTATCAGAAAATTAGATGCATCTCTGGCAAATTAAGATAAATGAAAAATAGGCTTTTTCTATTTTCTCCTTCCGCTCTTTATCACGCTTTGGGAATACAGCTGTGGTAAAAGGTTTAGAATAGCTGATGATGGTGTCAGCACATTGCAGCGCTTCGCTGTGCTGCAGGCAGGGTTAAAAAAAAAAAAATTGTTTCTCAAAGCACAAAGGCCTAATGTGTGGGGCCTGTTGGTAACAGCTGAACGACCTCCAATGTGCATTGCCTGCTTGTTTGTATGTCCTGCATGAGTGCAGTGTATAGGCCTGTTTTGCCACTACAATGCCCAGACCTTCTGGAAGAAAGCTTTTTAATTTTGGAATTGTTAAAAATAAAACCAGATTTAGGGTAACTGCATTACCAAAGCAAGGTGACACGTCATCTTTTAGGGCTTCATTACTTTGCATTACCAGACTGGTTGAAGTTTTGGCACGCTTGTGTTTAGATATTGCACTTTAATGCATGACAGTTGTGGCACCTAATCTGGCTGTTTTACTCATGATTGTGAACGGACCAAAAACCAGTGCTGTCAACTGTTATTTTCAACAGAAACTTTGCTACACAGCAGACAGAGAAAGGGGTCTGGATTTAACCCTCGACTCGTCTGTGCCAGAATAATTTTTTCCTCGTGCAAGTGGCATGGCTCGAGGGATTGCAGCATCAGTTTGTTAGTTCTGCCTGAAATATCTCTTGAATAATTGGATGGAATGCCGTGATTTTTTTTTTTTTTTTTAACACATCCAGAATCTCTTAAAGTTTAATCCTACTGCATATGGTAATCAACAAACTTTTCCTGTAGGTTGTTCCCTAGATTCATCTTGAGAAATACTGGATGCATTGCTAAGATAATATGGTACAAATATTTCTGCTTCCCTCAGGATGGATGTTACTGTGGTAATCCACTAACTTCTCATATACGACTATACCCAGGTCAAATTTGTAATGCCCTTCACTGCCTTAGTTTATGAACAGATTCCTGCAAAATGCTACTGTGCTAAAAATAAATGGAGAAGTTGAGTGTTTTCTACTAGTATGCCTGTTTAACATCACTTTCCCGATGTGCAGAGCCAGTAGCCCGGTTGAGGCTCTTGGTCTTATTAGAGTAACAGTAACTGTCTTTAGCTGATAAATGTGTTAAAACTTGAAAAACAACAAAAGACACGGGCAATTTTAATGCAGAATATTTTTATCAAGCAAACGCCTGTTTTATGGAGTGCGCTCTAAAGGAGTTTTTAATAGACAGCTCCGGTATGTAATGCTTATTAGGTGCGAGTCATGCCTGTCAGTTTTGGTCTCGCTGCTGGTCTGGCTAAATGCTGTCCTTGCCAGCCTTTGCTGTGTGAAGTTGCTAAGAGTTGTCTGGTGAGTCCGTTTGGGCCTGCCAGTATACCCCCAATCATGCCAAATTCCCTGCATGAAAAAGATTAGCAGTGCTGAAGTTATTTTGCTGTAGTCTAGGATAACATGCTATTATACAGTCCGTTAATTATTTTATGGTTGAATTAGTTTTGCACTAGTAAGTCTTTCCTCTTTTTTTTTTTTTTTTCTTTCCGCTTTCATTCTGATTGCATCCTGATTATTAGCCAGACATGAGCAGACCCATAATCATCCAGGCTGATGCTGCGCACAATCTGCAACTATATTCAGTTTTAGCGTTTACCATTTGGGTCTCTGCTAGCTTCTATTCAGTTAGCTAACCACCGCTCTTCAGCAATGCAGAGTGGTGGCCTAGTTCATGCCCTTTCAATGTAATTTTAGCTGTGTGTGAGTGTGCATGCATTGTGAACGCCGTCTATGTTTCCTGCTCCCTCATGTGCTTTTCTCTCTTTGTTCACTCCGTCTGTACGTCTTTAGTGATAGAACTGTAGTCATGACACACTGCACAGCACTCTGGTCAGTGATGCTGTACTTTTACCGTTGGTGATGTATGTTTAGCTTCGCTGCACCTCTGTGGATGATGGTGTTGGCCTCAAGGGAGCTGGAGACAATACAGCCATTTTACAGTGTGGGTGTGATTGACACTTTGTGTTGCTCAGCCATTAGTGCAGATAAGTGGTTCAAACTGAGGAAATGTAGCTGGAGAACTGGATCAGAGAAGACAAGTTAAATGTCTTGTGGATTTTAAAGAATATTAGGCCTGCTGGGTTTAGTTTTTGTGGAGAAGACGAATTATTCAGAGGTGCAAGTCTAGCATAAATGTTACTGTAGTTTTTGTTTCTACCTACTTGTTTATGGTGATTATGGTAATTAATCAATTTTCTTAAAAGGAATTACAAATGAGTGCGTGACTCACACAAAAAGTGTGCAAGATGCTGTGGTTTATAAAGATAATTAATAATTAACCAATTTCCTGTCATTATTGATACTGTGTAAAAAGGTGAGTACTTGATAACGCAACAGTTCAACATAGAACTGCAGACATAAGCCATGATATTGTCTGGTCACAAGACAGTTGGAATCACATGTGTTCTCAATATTGGAAATGTTGTTTGGTTTAGGTGAGAGTGCACCAGAGAATTACCTGCTGTTTCATATGGACACAATTGGATATCACAGTGGAATGTAATGGGGACCTGGCAGGTTAATGTCTGATTTGCCTGCATCTGTTACTTATGTTCTCACATGCAACAGCTGTACACACACACAGACACATGCCTGGGGTTGAATAGAGTGTGTTTCTATGAGTGAAGAGTCTCTAGACGGCTGCAGCTAAGTTTCTTTTCATTGTTTTGATGTCCTCATCTGTTTCTTCAGGCAAAAGTCTCTGAAGCAAGGCCACAGCAGGAATCACATCTTCACATCTGATGCTAAAACGGCAGCAGAGCTGACTTTTTGGGCTAAATCCTTAAAAAGTGCTAGAGGATATAGCATCTTTTCCAGAAGTATTTAGTGCCGAGTGGTAAAACTGTTGGAGCTCATATATGAGATCCTTGTATTATCCACGAGTGACAGTGGCGGGGCCATCAAGAGCCTTGTATCGGGTAGGATGAATGTTAGCGGTCTGAAAATTGTTTGGAGTCAGCAAAGCAAACGTTAGACACAAGAAGAAAGGTGAAAAATAGCTTTTAAATTATTCTGATTTTATTTTTACAGACTCTAGGTGTCTCACGAAGTGTTTTTTGTGCTTTCTTGCTGCTAGTATTGGTAAACTTCCTGAACTCTATGACATATTGATTCAAAAAATGTTTCATTTAAGATTTAATGTTTCACTCCATCCCTATAAAATTGGCAGAAAATTTGGACTGTTCTTCACTTTTCCCATCACTGCTTACCCTAAAATATTTCTACACTCCCAACATCGCTCTTCCTTCAAATACCTGTTCATTTGTTGTAGTAATGTTATGGTGAAGCCTGAAAGTGCACGAGGAAAGTATTGGTGCATCCCTGCTAAAGACTAAACTCCTCTGCCGCTCCCCGGGGTAGTGAACAGTTTGAAAGCTTCATGTCTGATGGATTAGTTTCATGTATGTCCGGATGTATGTGGTGATATATGCAGTGTTGTGCAAATCTCAGATGTTTGGGTTTTGATCAGTCATGCGCTGTCGCCAGGGAAGCGATTATCAGGGCCCAAAATTAATTTGCAGCGTGGCAGTAAGCCAGACGTACACCCACAGCAAAAAAGATCCGTCTTCAGGAACAAAAAGAACAAGTAGTCCTGCAACAGATGCAACATCACGGTGTCAGTCTGGGATTGCATGAAGAGTGAAGACGGAGCGACCAGAGAACTGAGGCAACAATCTGCTTCCCAGGCACCTTAAAAAATTCCATGCAAATGCACCAACTGTAGTAGAAAAACTGCTGCAGGCAAAGAGTGGTTGATTTTGGGTTTTTCAGTTTGTTGGACATTGTATGGATAATAAATACAATTTATTCATGGCATGATTTCTTGTGACTAAACATTTGCACAACGCTGTATATCTTCACACTTACGAACATATTTCTGTCCCCTCGGTTGCCAGGTATCTCAGACAGTGACTGGGACAGACAATGACTCTAACAGATGAATGTAATAATAATAATAGTAATAATAATGATGATGATGATAATAATAAATAATAAAAAAAAATCGGATTACCATTACAAAATGTGCTGTTTAAGTCTTCATTTCGGCAAGACCTTCTGAAGTGTCCTTGAGCAAATCGCTCAATCTCAGTCTCTTTTGTGGGGGCGCTGTTGTATCAGTAGCAGAAATTCACCTGGTGAGGAACAAGAGAAGAGAATTGACTTTAGGTGATCCATACATTTTTACTTTCTTTTGTACTTTCACTCATGTCTGGGTGGGACGGCTGGATCCTGATCCGCATGCTGCTGTGTGTTAAAGGAAATCTGTAGCAGAGATGTTGGACAAAGATGACAAGGAAGTGATGAAAAAGTGGGGAATGGCAGAGAGGGGGGAAAGAGGGTGTATCCACAGAAACATGAAGAACGCGTGATGGAGAGAGAGGGGAGGAGAAAGGAGGGATGTAGTTTGAAAGTGTTACAGCTACAAAACACTGGAACAAAATGGTAGGCCCGCAGCAGCATTTATCTAGCAGCTGAACTGACTGTGATTTCCTCACACTTATGCTGGAAGTGCTGAATTATTTCACTGTTGTTAATTGAATTTGTGGGACAAAGGTGAAGTATAAAATGTAACAATAATGCTGATCTTTGCATGCGGGTTTATCTACCGGTTTGTTTTTGTCCATATGTAATGTATAAACAGACGAGCAAACACGGCCACATTTTTCTCCCTATATCACGTTTTTCTTTAATCCAGGGAACTTTTGGGTTGAAGGAGCTTTGCTTGGGGTCGGTACAGTTTGACCTCTCACAAATGGTGCAGGACGTCAGCGCTCACTACTTCTATCCTGCCGTTTTAAAATGGATTTGTCAGTTTCTGTGCAATGCTGTCATTTAATGTGCTGCATGTTTGTGCCTGTCAGACTGCTGATTAAACGTGAGGTTGAGGTTGATGCCGATATTTGTTTGTGTGGGTTAATACTAACGTTAACCTATGAGGTCAAATGTTCGATGCTGCTGTCACTGTGTTTCAAACATGTCTAAAATGTCCTTTTAGGAGCTGCAGGCTTCTTAAATATGTCGCAAAAGATGACACATTGCATCTCACGACTCATTTGAAATTGATGCTGGGAGATGAACACCAGCACGAGGTGAGAAATTGGTGACCCCAAATGACGTAAACATGCAGCTTAAACCACCTCTGCTAACCAACAATAGTATGATTTCTGTGTAACAATTTGAAGTGAATGTAGGATTTTTAGATATAACAATAAACTCTCTTAATTAAAACAAAAAAATGTGTGACTTCTGTATAAAGTGCATTGCATCTGATTTTCTTGTATAAGATCTGTGAGCAAGGACCAGCAACATAGTCGGTGTGTTGTCTTTGCAGGGTGCCAAAAACTGCCATTCTGTGAGATGCCATGGGCGTCTAAAAGATGTACACAATGTGTCCTCTAGTTTGATGCCCATGGTGATATTGGAAAGCAAGAGATGAGGTTCAAGTGATGGTGCTGGAGTTTAGGAGTTTTGCATTTTGCACTTTGTTTCTTTACATTGGCTCTCACTGGTTGGTTAGGTTTAAACACCAAAGCTAAGTGGTTACGTTTGGAAAAGATATTGGTCTGTGTTCTGTTTGCATGTCAAATGATAATGTTTACCTGGTGCTTTTAGATGTTTTGGCAAGTGGTCCTTTTTAAGTGTTCCTATTTGATATTTGATCTTGGGAATGAGACCCATGTCACTATTGTGAAAAACCTAGATTTTGGAACCTTTTTATTTTTGAACTGATACTGATACCAGTGACACTTTTTGTGGTATGTTACTCATTTTAAAATTTCTCCTACAAAATAACTCGGTACTTCTCTGTTAAGTTTTTTGTTGTTTTTATTATTTATGTGATTGTCCACACCAGACCAGCTGCCTTGGTCGCTGTCTGATCGTGGCTGCCAT
Organism: Oreochromis aureus; assembly: GCF_013358895.1. Lineage (NCBI taxonomy): Eukaryota > Metazoa > Chordata > Actinopteri > Cichliformes > Cichlidae > Oreochromis > Oreochromis aureus. Next base: position 29,929,568 of record NC_052942.1, on the reverse strand, counting down.
GTTGATTTTATAGTGTTTACGTGCTACGATTTAAAAAAAAAAAAAAAAAAAAAAAATGGTTAGGTCAGACTATTATTACTTATGGTTACATAACCAAATCCAAACAGATAGTTCAGATTCCTCTTGTTCTAAAAGTTCTGCTTTATTTTCCTACACTTCCTCGTGCAGACAAAAATACACAAACAACAAAAAGATAGTCAAACACACATTCATACTCGGTGTACCTTCAGTTTATGTTGTTCACACATAGTAATTATTATTCCTGGAAAAACACTTGTGCTGAAGAATGTAATGCAAAAATTACAGGTTCATAATTCTCTCAGGTTAGACATGATGCACAGTTTTAATGTGATCTACACTTTTGGTGATTTTATTTTTCTATTTTTCTTTTCTTCTTTTTTTTCTTCAATTGAACAAACATTTGCAGCATTTTTAAAAAAATATATTTTCTTTGCATTATTTCGTAAGTCAGTTTCATAGTATATCACTATTATTATTATTATTATTATTATTATTTATGTACAGCGCTTTGTGATTGTCTATCTGCGAAAAGCGCTTAATAAATAAAGTTTACTTACTTACTTACTATTGTCATTTTGGCAAAAGTGAACCTTTTTTAGGTTTACATTATTTTTCTTTTAGGACAATATAGGAAATGTAACATTTTAATGTTGTCATAAAAAGGAAATGAAACCTAAAAAAAACCCACGCCTGTTTGAGTTGGTGGTGGTTTCTGAGACCATGAACCTCAGTGGTTTACATGCATTATTTAGCTATAATTGTTAGACAGAACATGGGAACAGGTAAGGAAGACCTCACTCTGCACAGCTTGTGTGTCTGACCATCATTTACTAAATATTGTCACACAGCGCTACTACCTTCTTTGTCTCTAACCCACAGAAAGAATGGATAAGTTGCCCCCTCTCTCTTTGACTTTGAATCCTTCCCTCTCCCTTAATTGTTGGTAAAAATAGCATGTGACTTTTGAATTCTGCCATCTGCTGGGCTGAACATCAGTTATAGATTTACTTGTGTACCATTTTCCTTCAAATATGAAAATCAGTTTGAGTTTTCCACCTGTTGAATAAACATAAGTTGGCTGCTTGTACGAATCTTCTGTCATGACCCCCGTTTTAAGTTTAGTTCAGCTCTGCTTTTCCTTCATCCAAAAAACCCCAAACTGCATTACTGAAAACCAGTAAAATATGTGGCTTTACATTTTAGGTGGGGGGAAGCTATAGAACAGAGCCAGCTGTAGCACTTCTCTCACAGCATTGAGCAATCCATCCATGTCAATTATGCTCTCGTTCTGATACCCCCACCCCCATTCCAAATAAATTAACACTCCTGGCAGCAACTTTCACAGCTACATCAGGCACAAAATAAGGCATGCTTCTTATTAAATATGGTGCATTTAGCAGTAAATTGCCTGCCACAAATATTTGAAAATCATGTATTATTCATTTAAATACACTCCTCCCCAAACTTTGCATTCTCATAACTGTGACAGTCGTTTCAGTGCATTTGGGCATCACTACACCTATGCATACAATCAAAGCAATAAGCAGTCCACTCGTGGTGACAAGAATTTGGCTATAGATCCGGTCCCTATGACGCTACATGCTGTCATGGGGTACAAGGTAGGTTACGCCACAGACAGGTCGCCAGTCTGTCACGAGGCTTTAGGTTGGCTATGACACTCCCATCCATCCATAAAGCCACTTTGTTTCCTTATGTGTTGACTAAACGCTTGTTAGTGTGTCCACAGGAGAGCTGTGAAGTGTAGCTTTGTAACAAACTCAATTTGAACCAGATTTTTGGACACAGATTACTGTTATCAGGAAAAGTGCAGTTATAAGCCTATGTGGTCTGTTCCTCACCTGGTTCCCTGTCAATATGGGCGAGTTTTGATCTCAGGTAAATGAGGTCAAATGTGTCTTTTTTTTTAACCATAAAAAACATTTCTTGTCTTGGTCATAAGTTATTTTTTATCTCTGCTCTTTTCTTCATCTGTTCTTTAGTGTTATTGAAAGCGGCAGCAGAGCCCCTCTCAGCTGTTAGCACACCGTCATGCTACATGTCTAGCCAGTCACTTGAGATGTAATTGTTGTTGTGTTGTATTTTGTTTTTGTATCATATGATTAGAATTATGTGCAATTCGTACAGGTTCCTTTCAGTACCCTTCACAGTGCTCTATTTAATCCACTCACTGATATAACGGTAAATGTATATCATGGATTTGAGTACAACTGGTATACCGCTCTGCAGTACTGCGTAAAGACCTTTTTAGTAAGGGCTGTGAACACAACACGGCATACCTGGATGGAGCTGTTTTTACCCCACAGTGATTAACACAGGTGATAACTGCTGTCAGAATATTGTGTTACTGTGTGTGTTTGTGTGGCCTTGTGAACACCAACATACCATTCTTTTTCTTCTTCTTTTGCTGCAGCCATGTTTGTGAAACCACAAAACAGAGTGAGATGGGTTTTGTGCTCTTTCTCCCTCACTCGCTCCCTGTTTTTTTTTTTTTTTCTACCTCTTTTCTGTTTTTCTCTTTCCAGCTCTCTTCCCCTCCCCCTATTTCTGTTCCTCTTTCCTCCTCTCTCTCTCTTTCATTCTCCCTCCCTCCTTGTCTCTCTCTCTCTCTCTCTCTCTCTCTCTCTCTCTCTCTTTTCTTCTCTCGCTCTGGGTTTCCATCATACTTTACCCCTCCCTCTCCTTTTTGCCTCTCTTTCTTTCTCTCTTCCTCTCTCACGTTGCACAGTGCCCCTCCCTCTCTCACTCTTTCTCGCTCTCACGTTGCTCCCTGCCCCATCTCTCTCTCTCTCTCTCTCTCTCCCCCCTATCTTTCCTCTGTCTCGCTCTTCTGTCTCTCCCTCTCTTTCTCTTGCCTCTCTTCCTCTCCCTCTACATCCTCCCCTCCCCCACTAGTGCCTCTCATTTTCTCTCTCTCCCCTCTCTCACTCCACCATTTCACTCACTCACTCACTCCCCCTCCCGTCCCTGTTCTCTTTATCTCCTCCCCTCCCTCCCCCTTCAATCCCTCTTTCATTCCATGCAATCATCTGTTCTCTCTTTCTCTCTCTCTGCTTCCTCTATTACGCCCCCATTTTGTCCTCTGCCATTTCCCTCTCTCCCTCTCTCTTTTTCCTCCATGTTCTTTCTCTTTTGTTGTTTACCACACTTCATGACATTTATGATACAAACTTTATAAAAAAAACATTTTTTTTTCTATCACAGAAAGAACAAACCCATTAGGCAGGAGAACAATTATATTTCTAGAATAAAACCTGCACCTTGAACACAATACTCCCCTTCCCAGTCACACACATTTTGCACATTATCTTCTTATTTCACTCGTCCATCTGTGGTGCCATTTACCGTACTCCTCTTCGTCTGCTTCCTGTAATGACCTGGCCCAAATCTACCATGTTTACCCCAAACATGGTAGTGGTTGCTTCTCTTTGGTAACATTCAACAAGTGGCTAACTTGCTAGGCTCCAAAACAACCCCAATTGCCAGTCATCGTCCTCGAGGGAATGTAAACTAGATTAACCAGGTGCTTTCCTCACCTATCAGGTTTAGGATGGCCTCATGAGATGATGTGCTCCTTCAGGACAGCTGGGAGCTGCAGCCATTGATGGTTTGCTGTGGTTTTATTGCATGTAAGGGACAACTGATCTGTTTTTGTTTATATAGGAGGAGGATATATTTGAGTACGTAGAAGCTATTTTAGTCTGCACCGGTTCTCTTTTTGGACATGAATGACATGTAGTGTTTGTCAAAGTTTAGAGGAGGAGTATGAATCTGACCTGGCTAAATCATCAGAATAAAACCTGTGTTTGAACATTTTTTTAATATGCTTTCTAACAACAATCCTGTTTACATAACCTCTCAGATGGTGCACTTAGTAGTAGTAGTAGTAACAATAATTTTTTTGGCACCTTTCAATACACTCAAGGTCACCTTACAGCATGAAATTAACAACAAAAGTAATATTAGCAGAAATTTAAAATCCTGAGTGTAAAACATTAAAAAACAAACAAACATGATTATAGTTGATATGCTGATCTGAACAGGTAAGTGTTCTGCGATTGAAACTGTCAGAGTCCAGCTGATAGAGGTGAAGCGATGCTGTGTTCCAAAGACGAGGCGAACCTCAGCGAAAGCTTCTGGCACCCGTGGTGTTAAGTCTGATACATGGAACTAGGGCTGTGCGATATGACCAAAATCTCATATCCCGATATTAAGACATCTATCGTCGATATAACGATATAAATTACAAAAATGTAACATTTCCTATAAATTCTGTGAATCTCGGGCATCTCGACTTGCGTGAAGTGTTTCCAGCTGGGCGTCGTGTACCTGGAGTCGAGTGTTTTAACTAATGCATGGAACTATACATTTTAGACGTGGTTGTAACGACCACCGTTTTCTTTGTGAGTATTTATTACACAGCGTGCTGCGGGGAAAAGTCTGTTCTAACGTTTGAGTCTAAGGTTTATTTTTTAGCACCTGGCGGCTCTTTTTTGCTTCTCATCCGTTAATACTCTGCATCTTTCACGTGACTCGTTTTATTTTGAAAAGCCTCAACAGGATCTTGAGCTTTATTGTGAAAGGTTTATGTGGAAAATAAACAAGCGGACACGCCGTGGTTTTACCGTCGTTGTTGCTAACGAAAACGCATAAAAAACAAGCGCTTGTCCGTCTGTAGTGTGGTTATATTAAATATAAGAGAAAGAGAGAACTTTAAGAAATTAATATAGCCACTACAGTGACCATCAAAATGATGAAAAAATATTGCCGTAAACAGTTTATTTTGCGACACCACGAAACAAACGATAGCGTAAAATGAAACGATAGACGTTTTTCTATCGTCATCCGATATATATCGTTATATCGAACAGCCCTACATGGAACAGTCAGTGGAGTGGCTGAGCTGAGTATATGAAGGAGTGTGAGGATGAAGAAGGTCTGAGAGACGCTGGGGTTGTCAAGTCATTAAGCACTTTGAAAGTCAGGAGAAGAATCTTGTATTGGATGCATTGGCGAATGGGGAGCCAATGAAGCTGGGTGAGATTATGTGTAATGTGATCGGTGGACTTGGTGCAGTTGATGATTCTTGCTGCAGAGTTATGTACCATTTGGAGCCAATTAGGCAATTCTTTGGGGAGACCAGAGAGAATGGCATAGAGGGAATAATCCAAATGAAAGGTGACCAAGGCGTGAACCAGAACTTGTGTGCTGAGTTGAGAAAGAAACAAGTTTAGTTTAGAAAAGTTACATAGGTGGAAGAAGGCTGAACCTGAGACATTATTGGAGAGGGAAAAGGCTGAACCTGAGAGAAAGAGTATTGTCCAAGATTTTTCCAAGACTTTTGACACTTTTAGCAAACATGTGGACTTAAAAACCACCTATAGAAACAACAAAAAATAGACTTTTGATCAATTTAGGATCATTTCACTTTTATTGATGTCTAGTTTGAGCTGATTGATTATTTTCCCAACGGTGATGGCCTGTAGGTCATGGTGAGGATAGAAGGGGTAAGAGAGATGTTGGGTTTTGCAGAAATAGAAAGCTGTGTGTTGTCAGCATAAAAATTAAACTGCATTGTGAGATGGGGAAAATATTTTCAAGCTAAAGAAGATAAATTCATAATTTGCACAGACAGATACCTGAGGGATACCATGTGTGACAGAGGCTGATGAAAAGCCTTATTTTTTTTTAAGTCTTGCCTTGAACAAACTTTTTATGTCAGAAAGTCTCCTTGATTCCAATATTGACCAGTTGTTGGCCAATATTGGAATGCGAAATGTAAAAAGTGGCACTGAGGTCAAAGAGGAGGAGGGTAGTAAGAAAGCAGGTTTCTGGTCTGAGGAGATCAGTAGTGTTTTTAACAAGCTGCTTCAAATGCTATGTCTAGAATGCAATTGAAATGGCTTGGGTGGGTCTGAAGATGTGATGCCTCTATGCTTTCCAAAACTTAGGAAATGGATGAAAGGCTGGAAATGGCCCTATAGTTATTAAGGTTGTTGGAGTCAGATGATGAGCATGATACTTCAAGTTCACTAAAATCTGCTATGACATTACAGCTCGTGGCTCAAATCAGTCAACAACCGCATCAGTTTCCTTCTTACTGGGTGTTTGGTTCTCTCTCTCTGTTTTTTGTGTTTTTTTTTAATTAATGAGATAAATCAATGTATAAGATTGTCAAAATATTGATGAAAATCACTATTAGTTTTTACGGTAGGAAAGGTAACGGTTTAAATACACATTGCTTTAGTAAGACCACAGCTGTATCTAGTGTAGCTACCAGTATTAACTGATTTGACAGCACTGTTATAAGTACATTTGCCAAAGTATCATATCATCGTAGTTAAGATGCATTAAAATGCTCTAACTTAAAATCAAAACGTGTGGGTTCACAGATTTGCAGCAGCAATGTGGAATTGAGATCACTGCTAGCAAATACAGCCGTGGCTCTTCAGTGGCTCTCTGACAGGCTCTGTAGGTCAAAGGCAGAGAGATCTGTCCAGTCCATGTTTGGCTCTGTCCCACCTTTGTGTCTTTTATGTGAATATAGCCAGATCCACATCAAGTCTGGATGCAGTTGAGACAGACACCTGGCAGGATACATGGGAGAAGCCACATTTGGTCAGATTTCACTTCCTGCTGCCGTTTGATTTTATCTTTAGGAAACTGCGACTGTTGCTGAACAGGAAAAAAAGCATTCATTCGTTCTTGAGAATACAGCTTGCAAAAGATGTTGGAAGATGCAGACTCTGTAACTCTTCCTCAAGTGTTTTGGCATTTCCAAATCTACATACCTTTGTGTTGTATATGTACTGCATCCTTTTTCATTTGTAAGCTTATTTGGCTTCATGGTTTGGTTTCTTATTATTTCAGGTCACAATTTCTTCTTAAGCAAGTCTCCCTGCCTCTGACCATCTTGCTTTTAAATGCTTGAACTCTGAACAGGGCCCAAGAGAGTAGGAGTTCTAGCTGAAGCAGAAGTCACACCCCTCTGCATTTTGTAAAATTGCATTCAGAAATCATCCATTTAGTTTGTTCTTCATAGAAAAATGTATCTCTAATACTTTTCTTTGCATATGTAAATTCAAAGTCAAGCAATTTTAAAGTAACTGTTAAGTTTAAATGAGCAACACAATCTTGTATTAATTTTTACTGCGGAAAAAGTATGCAAAATTTTACATAAAGACTAGACTATATGTCATGATGCTCTGTGCTTGACTTGCATGACTGACAGGAAGTGTGCTGTAGCGTGACCAAAGGGAAAGTTAACTATTTTTGGACAGTTTTATTTGGTAAATAAAAGCATGAAAATCAGTGAGGCTCAAAGTAGAGGCATCGTAATACCTGCTCATTGAAATTTAAGATTATTCTAAAACAGAAATTGAACTTAAGGTAGGGCATGAATAGTATTAAATCAGCTTATTATGGTAGCATATGAAAAAGCATAAACATACTTGAAGTATATCCACACAATATAACTTTTGTAGTCTACTCAAACAAGGGATAAGGGAAACAAAAATATGGGAAATGATGGATCGTCTGTAACTATTTCTTGTGGACTTTTATGTTCTTGAGTACCGGTAATCACAGAAGTGTTGAATTTGTTAAATTACAGAAAATTGTGGGGAGATTTGTTCCCAGTTCCTTTAGAGTCCAAGGTGACATTTTGCAGAGAACCAAAATATACTGATTTTTATCAGGAACATTTTGGATGTAGTCTTGTTTCTGATTAATATCGTCTTGATTGCCTAATCAGTTAATAAATTAATCAAACCTAATATGTTGGGTTTTTTTTTTTTTTTTTTTTTTTTTTAATTTTGCATATTTGTGTCTTCATTAGAGCCTGACTGATATTTTGGTCCCCTGATATTATCAGCTGATATTGGCCTATTATACAGTATATACACTAGCCAGCCACTTCATTAGGTACAGCTTGATAGTACCAGGTTTTACTGTCAGAACTGCCATAATTCAACATGGTGCTGGAAACATTCCTCAGAGATTTTGGTCCAAACTGACATCATAGTGTCACACAATTGCTGCAGATTTGTCTGCTGCACATCCATGACAGCAATCTCCCATTCCACCACATCCCAAAGGTGCTCTGTTGGATTGAGATCTGGTAACTGTGGAGACCATTTAAGTACAGTGAACATATTCTCATATTCAAGAAACAAGTTTGAGATATTTTGAGATGATTTGATCTTTGTGACACGTCATGTTATCCTGCTGGAAACAGCCATCAGAAGATGTGTGGTGGTCATAAAGGGATGGACATGGTAACACTACTCCCTAATAAGGTTTAAATGATGATCGTTAGTAATAAGGGGCCCAAAGTGTATCAAAAAATATCCCCCACACCTTCACATCACCTGGCCTGAACTGTTGATGCAGGGCAGGATGGATCTGTGCTGTAAATAGTGTTGGCTGATAGTTCAATCATTATCTGAACCAAAAAATCCAGTATTGGTCAGGCATCAGAATTTATATCCAAGCTAAACTACAGGCATGAGAAAGGGTAACCCTTTTGGTTTTCATAGAAAACACACTAGCTGTACTTGGAGTGAACTCAGATCGTCTCTGTAGATGTGTTCTGCAACAGGGGGGTGATGTGCGATTGATCTGATTGAAGGAAAGAGTGTCACTTTTTATGGAAATGAATGTTGTGTGCCCACAGTATGTTTTAGAGCAAACACTGCTTTGGCTCAAACACTCATTAATAATGTCTTCCAGTGTCTACAATTACAGTCATCTGTTGATTTATTTTTGGCAGCATCCACTGACTCACTCAGGAGAATTTTGCATATTTTAAAATTTAAATAAATTCTTGGAAAAATGATTAAGTGATTGACAGACCCGTTTGTGTCTGTGATCAGAGTTTGATTGACAAAAACAGTGAGGTTGGTACCTTAGGTCCACTGTTTTAGCCCAGTACATGAATCGGTAAAATAACAGATTGGTTGATAATAACACTTATGGTTTTTTGAATCCTCAGTCTTTGTGGACTAATACACCAGTACAAAGTATTTCCTGCAAAGTGCATACAAGACACTATGTTGAATGTAGGTTTTTATATGTCTGTCGCCCTTTTTCTCATTTCGCTCCATAATTTGCAGCTTTCGCGTTGTCTCGCTTTCATCATCGGCAGGATATGCATGACCTTTGTGGACCGTGAGGCCACCGTCTCGCCGCTCAACATCTATCTGATCTCTCCACGCATCCCATTTCACTGGAGGTGCGGTGGTCGTCAGATGACGTGAAAAGAGATGAAAGTTCTTCACACTTGAACTTTGACGTTTCCTCAGGCATCAATCAGCAGCTCATTTTGTGTGTGTGCGTGTGTGTGATCCATGGGACTGTTTGATGCATCATTTCAAGCAGAATAATATCTCCGTGCTATTCTTTTACTTGCAATTTATCTTTTTCTTTCCCTCCTTCGTTCATTGCTTCTTTTTCTTTTACCGCATTCTGCTCCCATCCCCCCCGTCTCTTTTCTTTTTCTCTCTCTCTTTCTGTCTCCCCCCTCCCCTCTCTTTTCCTTGAGTATTCTTTCCTTTCAGTCTCTCCTCCTCCCCCCCCATCCATTTGCTCATCTCCTTGTCAGTCACCTTCCATCTCTTTCTTTTTCTCACCGTCTCTCTTCTTTCTCCTCTCTCATGTAACATGCTCGCATCCGAGAGTGTGCACGAAACAATCTTCCAACACTTTCCCGTACTCGTAAACCTCACTTGATCAATGAGAGAGTGAAAAGATACAGAGGGGAAGGCGCAGGGATGCATGGATGAAACACAGAGAAGAACTCAGCAGCAGATACAGGAAGAGAGACAGACAGGGATGTGCAGAAACAAAGATGAAGAATGACACACACAGAAAGAAGAAAGGAGGGCGAGCTGCTTTGGCGGAGCCATAATTTCAGACAGATATGATGCTGATTTTGTTTTTGTTGTTGGTGTGTGCGTCTTGTGACTTTGAGGTGACTTAACCTATTGATTACTGGACTGTCAAGGAACCTTGTGCATAAATGCTGCGCCTGTGTATGTGTGTGTTTTTTAAACCTAGTGGCCACACGTGCTCATTTGGCTGCAAGAATATTTGGTTTGTTTAGTGTCTGCTCTGTGTTTGCGCTGGTGCGACCAGACTCTCTACCGAAACTGTGCTGAAGACGAAAGAGAAGGAGGCGGAGGGTAGCGTTAGCCCCGCCTCCTCACATCCCTCACGTATAAATAGGAGGCAAACATAGCCTATTCTCACTCAACACTAGCACTGAAGAATGAGATCCTTGAAGCACCTGAAACCTCACAGCAGGAGGAGCGTGGTGAGTTCACGGGCTCTCGCTCGTAGCATGTTAAGTGGTAGTTTGCTGAGGTGGTGGGCAATGTGGGTTTGATCCCAGCAAAGCTGAAATAATACAGATAGAAAACTGCCTTCAGAGATGCTTTGATTATATCTGGTTTTCTTTTGTTTGCAAAGTTCCTTTCTGTGGAGTCTTGTTATTCTAAATGAAGAGCTGCCACTTGCATTAACTTATCACCATCTCTGTTTGAGCTTTTTTTTCCTAAACTCTTCTTCGGTGTCATCTTTTTGTCTTCTTCACTTTTTGTTTTTATCTTTCATTGAGTGTCTGGCTTTCATTTTGGCATTTTCCTTTCTCCTTCTGTCTCCTGGTTGCTCACTGCCTCTCCCTCCCTCCCTTTCCCTCTGTCTCTACATGTCTTTCTTTTTCTTTCTTCCTCTTGCTCTCTTTTGCCTGCTGCCTCACACTCACCCTCTCACTCTTTCACTCAGCCCTCTCCTCCTCCCCCTCCCTCTCTTATGTGTGTGTCTCTCTCAGCCTTCCTCCTTCCCTCCTGCCCACCCCCCCTTCTCCTTATCTCTCCTTCACTCTCCCTTTACCTTACATTTTCTCCTTTTTTTTTTCTTTTTTTCTCTCCCTCCTCCCTTTCACTAGACTCTTGCATGCTCTAAGCTCTCACTCGCTCACTCTTTTTCCTGCTTCTCTCCCTCCCTCCATCTCTGTCTCTGCTTCTCCTGTTCTCTCTCTGCTCTCCAGTGTTTTTGTCTTCTCTCGTGCTTTTCCATTCTTTTTTTTTCATTTCTTAATCTTGCTCAGTTTTCATTCTCTCTTGCACTTGAATGTGTGTGTTTGTGTGGAGATCAGTAGGCCATCTAATCCCCCACCACACACACACGCGCACACACACATCATGCATGGTTAGCACGTTGGATTAGGATGCTGTCTTTCATAGTTCCTGTCTCTCCAGATCTGAAGGTTTGTTTTTGGACACTGTTCATTCAGGTTGACTACTTGTACTAGGAAGAGTGATTTGGGAATAGATTTGTCTCAGTGGGAGGAAATGTTGTCTGCTTTTGCGCATCCTTTCTAGTGATGTAATAAACAGCTCCTGAAAATCAAAATTGTTCTCTTACTTTTTTCCCCTCTCTGTCAGCAATAAGCTCAAAGAATCTGATCAGATGAGTCTCACCACCTTTTTTTTTTCAGTAGCTCATTTTTAATGGAGTGGAGGATGGTGCAGAGTAGTTCACATTGAAAACATAACTTCCTGCCTTTATAAATATTTACACTGAGTTTGATTTTTGTTCCCCCTCTATAACACTTGGCAATAAAAAACATTTAAATTCTGATCTCTTTACAAACGGTTTGTCTCTTTCCTGTTCCAGGAGGAGGCGAGCCGGCGCCTGGGTAGATGTGAGCCCAAGGTAATGGCCAGGCTGGTGGACATAGGCACACAGACAGATCCAGTAGTTGTGCTGTCCTTGGCCCAGGCCGCCGTGCTAGGTCTCATCTCCCAGAATGAAGTGTTCGGAGCTACCATTGCACCAAATGGCTTCTACACTGGTGAACCAAAAGAGTCCCCTGCACCCCCAGTAGACGGAGTTGACTACGAGTACGCAGACCAACTTATCGGCGCCAACGGAGATTATCTTGGAGAAAACTTGGGAGAAGACGGCCAGATGCAACCAAGCTGCAGCCAGCGGAGGTGGCAGCAGGGGCCGCCTCAACATCCGGATGGGAAAATGGTGGTCCCTGATCGTCATGGCCTTCAAGCCGGTGACATGTCCTCTTCCCACGTGAAAGGGGAAGGGATGAACTCTGGAATGTCCTCCTGTGTCCACATGCTGAACAATATGGCTCCCAGAGGTGGTCTAGTTCAAGTAGATCCAGCCACCCTGAGAGGCACCAACAAGAACTGTGCAGAATGTGAGCGGGAAGCTACAAACCAGCAGCAAGCCAACACACATGTCCACCCTCCTCCCCCCCAGGTGGCCCACAGGGGACCGGAGCAGGGCCACAGAGGACTGCAGGGCCAGCGCCCGATGGGGGGTCACGGTCGAGGTGGTAGAGAGGATGAAGAAGAGGTAGAACACCAGGGGAACACAATGATGAAACCCACACAGCAGGAGGAAGCTATCAGCAGCTACTTCCAGACCAGTGAAGTGGGAAGCTACGATTCTACAGAGATGGGAATGGGGGGCGAGTATGAAGACAGCAGCCAGAGTATGATGTGGACAGACGGGAGTGCAGCAGGGCAGCATCCCCAGCCTCCACACCCCCAACCTCCACGTAGACACGGTGGCCGAAGAGTAGACCGGCTAGATATCAACATCCAGATTGATGAATCTTACTGCGTAGACGTGGGAGACGGTTTGAAACGCTGGAAGTGTCGCATGTGTGATAAATCCTACACCTCTAAGTATAACCTGGTCACACACATCCTTGGCCACAACGGCATCAAACCGCATGCCTGTCCACATTGCGGAAAGCTTTTCAAGCAGCCGAGTCACCTCCAAACCCATCTGCTAACCCACCAAGGTACGCGGCCTCACAAGTGCACAGTCTGCAAGAAGGGCTTCACCCAGACCAGTCACCTGAAGCGACACATGCTGCAACACACCGACGTAAAGCCCTACAGCTGCCGCTTCTGCCGCCGTGGCTTCGCCTATCCCAGCGAACTGCGAGCGCACGAGGTGAAGCACGAACGAGGCCGCTGCCATGTGTGCTCACAATGTGGCATGGAGTTCCCCACCTATGCTCACCTCAAACGCCACCAGACCAGCCACCAGGGCCCCCACACCTTCCAGTGCACCGAGTGTAATAAGTCTTTCGCCTACCGTAGCCAGCTGCAGAACCACCTCCTGAAGCACCAGAGCCCGAGGCCTTACACCTGCTCCCAGTGTGGCCTGGAGTTTGTGCAACTTCACCACCTACGTCAGCACTCGCTCACCCATAAGGTATCTGACTGCTCAAGTTGCACACATGCTGTAAACGTTACCTGGAGATCAGTATTTTTTTCTTTTGGCTTGTACAAAAATATTGAATGCTTTGGTTCTCTTTTTTTAATAGAGAGTCAAAGCAAACGAACAAAAAAAAGATAATTTGCATCTGCAGTTCATATATAATTCACCTTAAGCCTTGGGTGTAGTTAACAGATACGAGCATCCACCTATCTGGCATCCTTTGTTGTCTTTGTCAGATTCATGTTGTTACAAAAACGTATGATTTTTTTTAAGGTCAAAATAGAATCAACGTATCTCAGTCTAATATAAGGAATTTAGCACCTGGATTTAGTATGCATATAAAGAATAACAGCTGGTAGAGGCTCGAGCCCCCACCTGCAACCATGAATTGGATAAATGCAGGAAAAAAGACTATTCCATCAACAGGGTAATGTTAGACTTTTCTGTGTGTTTTTTTTTTTTTTTTTTTTTTTTTTTTTTTTTTTTCTCCATTCATTTGAAATTTTTATTAATGTAGTGCCAACAAGTCATGATGAGGAAATGTATTTTTCTTTCTTATATTGAGTCACTTTAAGTAGTTGATTGCCCAGTGAATAGAATAAGCTCCAGGTGGGTCATAGAAACAAAAAGAATATTGAGTTTCTAGCCTTGAATAATTTTTTTAATGGCAACAAAACCAAGTCTGAGTTATTAAACAAATAGTATCAATTCTCATGTAAAATATGTTTTTGTTGATGCCATATTCCCTGTGCAAATGCTGAGAAATCTTTGCAAAGGCTTCATCAGCAGTTAGAGACACAGTACTTAATCAAAATGATGAAAAATCAAAGGAAATTAGAAGCATAGTAGAATTATCTGGCAAATGTTGCATTTTTGCAAAGATCTTCAATCTCCTTGTCACGCTTTTCAACCCTTGCTGTTTCCCACACTTTCACACAGGTGAGGAAGAGAGAGATGAGGATGCTTCGGATTGCCTTTTGCCTGTATTTGTGATCATTCTTGGTTTATTCTAAAATCAGTTTCCTTTTGAAGAAGACTTTTTTTTCCGCCCCAACTTTTAGTCATGCTAATGGGTGAAGGAATAGAAGATAGCTGACAGATAGAAATCCCACACAGTGACAAATGAAAATGCTGTGTTGCTAGGGATGGGCTCAAATGTGCTTTCTACTGGGGGAACAAAACTCCAAAGCCACGTTCATCATCAAACTGGAAGTGATGAGAGCAGTGAATGTTCTCAGTGGAGAGAGAATATTCTCTTTTGTGGCTTGTGTTTGAGCTGGTTGTCTGTTCACTGCTCCCCCTGGTGGATAACGGCATCTCAACCCATTTGCTGTGCAGACAGTGGGCGGACGGACAGTCTGCCAGATTTGTCTGCTTATACAAACACTGTCTCTCGACCCACTAGTGTCCCGTAATACATATTTGTTCCTCGCAATAGCCTTGAATCCGCTCATTCAGTCGCAGGTTTTGTCTACTAACACTGACTGCAGAGTGGAGTGCAGGAGGCAGCAGCACATTCATTGAGACAGGCCTCAAGGCCTTAGATGACAGTTGTCTGCTCCTGTGACCCACTGCATGTGTTTGAGAACGTTACAGCAGCTGAATAAAGATGATACAAAGGGCCTTTTTCCTGTATTCTAGTGATCTCCTTTGGTACACCTAAAATGGCTGCCATAGATTTTGATATGGTTGGAGGAATGAGCAATAACTTGCAGGCAGGATTAAAATATTGCCCTGACATTGTATGCAGGATGATGACTCTTTAGCCACCCTGTTTTACATGAGTGCCATACACTTGCTGTTGTTTTTGTAGCTGAAGTTGTATAATTTAGTTATAGTAGAGCTTATTAATTCAGCTCTTTTATATATTTTTACTTAAGTGGATGTTTGCATGAGGTCAGCGTATGCACAGGTAATCCTTGTGAGTCAAACTCAGGCTAAATGTTGTTTCAGACAGATACTCTTGGATCTGTATCGGTGAGAGCCGATACCTTTAGTTAGGTCATCTTAAGCACACAGCTCTGTCTGTGAGCACCAAAGCCCCGCCCACCTCCTCTGTGACCCTTCTGTTTACAAGGGCCAGCAAATCGGAAGAAGCGGCTTGTTTCAGACGCTGGCTATCAGCACCAAAGTCCAGCATGGGATAAATTTAAATAGTTTTGTATTGTGACACATGCAAATCTATTTTATTATAGTCCAAGAATAAGATTATTAAGCTGGAATAGCATAGGAGCATGATAGGTTCTGTCTCAGCCACATTAACCTTTTTTTTGTCTTTAGCTGATATTAAAAGTGTTAAAAAATATGCTGACTGCTCAGTAATTTTTCTTTCCTTTGGTAAAAAATGTAAGGAAATTTAGGCACAATGCCGATTTAAAGATAGCCTGGAATGTGAAACTCATACTGAATCTAAAAATATGTGTCTGCGTGCTCAGGTTTGGGTGACTTGGAAGAGCAGTGCGGTTTTAGACCCCACACGTTCAAATTAATCAGTAAATCTGCCAACGTCTCACACTCTTGGAAGCAAACAGAACAGCCATTGCTGTATTTGACTGATGGACCTTTGTCTTCTCTTTGCACTCTGCAGGGAATGAAAGGCCACAAGTGTGACGTGTGTTCCCGAGAGTTCACCCTGTCTGCCAACCTGAAGAGGCATATGCTCATCCACAACAGTGTCAGACCCTTCCAGTGTCACGTTTGCTTCAAGAGCTTCATCCAGAAACAGACCCTCAAGACCCACATGATCGTCCACCTGCCCGTGAAGCCATTCAAATGCAAGGTGTGTATTTTAACTCCAGACTGATAGCAGAGTGTGCAGGGCTGTTTAATTAACTGGCGTGAAATTAGTTGTGATGATGCATTTTTAGTTTCTATCGATTTAATTTAACGTAATAGGATTATGGGGGAGAAGAGAGTGCTCCTAGAAAGCATCTCATAAGCGTCTTATAACCTGATATCAGTACGTTTTCTAAAATTAAATGAGAAGAAAATCCCAGACACGAGAGGCCACTATCGCCAGGCAGGATGCTTTTATCACATCTGGTATGTATTTTTTTTCTGTTTATATCGGTGCACCTAAATTAGTGGGGGGTTTTTAAAATATTTTTTTCCAGGTTTGTGGCAAGTCTTTCAACCGAATGTATAACCTTCTGGGTCACATGCACCTCCATGCTGGCAGTAAGCCCTTCAAGTGTCCTTACTGCACCAGTAAGTTCAACCTGAAAGGAAACCTCAGCAGGCACATGAAGGTCAAACACGGCATGGATGTCTCACCTGAAGGACAAGGTTAGGCTCACTTTTTTAAACATTAATATCAACCTTACTTTCTGTCATATCCATCTCTTTCACAGTAAATGCATCCTTATATTAGAAATGGCCAAACTTTCATATATCATAGAACAACAAAAATGTTGCACCTTTTTACAGTTATTTTTGCAGCTAATATTGGACAGATAAGCACATTAGCCAGGTGTTTTATACTGTTTCAAAAGTGGATGTTTGCAGAAGGTTCAGATGATGACATCAGTGCATGTACAAGTAATCCCATATGAGCCAAAGCTCAGGCTTCGTACAGCTCCCAGTGCTGTTCCAAACAGTCTTTTTCCTACTCTTGAATCTGTGTCAGTGAGAGCAGATATCCCTAAAATGGTCATCTCAGGCACACAGCTGTGGCTGTGAGCACTTAAGTCCCACACACTTCCTGTTCAGACCTTCTGTTTGCATCAGGCCACAAGTCAGAGGAAAGTTGCCTAAAAGCAAGAAGATCTAAAAACCCTCGTTTCAAATGCAGGGGGACACCAAAGCCCAGTATAAGATAAATGAGGATTATTTTAAACTATGAATCCAAAGAAGAAGTAGAAATATGGAGCTGGAAGTGAGCTTTATGCATTCTATCCATCTGTCCAACCACCTATTAATCTTCCATTTATACAAAGTCAGCTCATGGGGGCAGCAGGTTAAGCAGGCATTTTAAATGTCCTTCTCCCTAGCAACACTTTCCAGTTCCTCTCGGCGGGTCCTGAGTCGTTCCCAAGCCAAATGAGGTATATAATTTCTCCACTGAGTTCTGGGTCTACCCTGGGATCTCTTCCCAGTTGGATGAGACCAAGAAACCTCCAGTGGCTCATTTAATACTTCCTCCACATTCTGTCTCTAAGGTTAGGGAAGCTCGTTATGGCCGCATGTATTTGCAACTTTATTTGGTCATCAGCCAGATCATGACCATAGGAGAGGGTCAGAACATGGACTGACCGGTTCAGTCTAAACAGTTAACTTTTGGCCCAACTCTCTCTTCACCATGACAGTTGGGTATAATTCCTGCATTACCGGTGTCACCATACTAATCCAGTGGTCAAACTCACACTATGCCCATTTTGTTTTTCTTCTTTTTGCTGTAGACATGTATTATTTGACACATTTCTACTTGTTTTGAGGATAAGACATAAGATTAATTCACTGATGCAATACGTTTGCAAGGTTGAAATCATTACACCGTCCAAGATTAGCTCAAAAGTGCTAAAAATCTCACTTTTCAAATAGGTGGGAGTTGGCTGGATGAGCATCAGGCCATGTACTTAATGTTCTTTCCATATGTTGCCAGGCCAATGTCAGTCAATGCCTTTTTGTATTTTCCAGAAGTTCTTCCAGAAATGGAAAGCCAGGGGGAATATGAAGGACAGAACTTCACCTTTACAGCACCGGACAGTTTGGACAATGGTGGCTCCCAAAACCTCACTAAACTCACTACAGCAAACATGGAGGACATGGAGGAGTATTACAATTTTGGAAAGGATACAAGCAGCTACACTACACCTTGAGTGGTGATGGACCAGAAAACTTTATTCTTTTCTTCTTCTTTTTTTTGTTTTTGAAGGCAGAAGGAAATTAAAGAATTGTTGTTGAGACTTTGGGAGACTCTGGGAAAAGGGGTTTTCATTTAGTTTTGGCCTCCTTCCAGAAGCGCCAGACTTGGCGGACTATGATGGGAGGCCAGGGAGGAGGAGGAGCGCTTCAAAGGAGACGTTTCAACTCTGTTGCTTATAACCGAGACACTGAAACAGTTGACACGGTGTGAAGCTCTTCTTTTGGGATTACTACGCTTACCGACTCAGACTCTCACTGGTGGACAGTGAAATCTGTATGTTGTGTGTATGTATCAGTTATTTGAAGAGAAAAAAAAAAGAAGAAAAAAGTTGCAGTTGCAGAGCCATTGGTTACATTTAATGTGATAGAAATTTGTTTGCCATTTTTGTCATTCACAACCAATGTATACCCTCATATTTTTGACTGAAAGTGCCAGCAAGAGACATTTTGCAACTAAGCTTCCACAGTGTCAGCTATTTACTCACTGTATATCAAAGTTTTGATACATAGTCACTACATATTCATAGGTTTGAATGCTCTTAGTTAACAACTCCTAATTGTAGTTGCCCGTTACTGCCTAGTCCTCATTTGAAAGTTCAGACAGGTCTATCTTTCAGTGCATTTGTACTTTTTGCACAGGACATTGTAGCCTTTTTTTTTTTTTTTTTTTTTTAAATCTTAGTAGGGCACCGACTACCAAAGTTGCTACTGTCTCATGTCGGCTACAACCAGAAAACAAAACTGCCGGCATGTAAAGCCCTCTCACTGTACAAATGATTCTGCAACATGCAGTGTGTTTACCCATCTTTTTTGTTTCACATGGATTAGCTTTACATTAATAATCTATCCCGTGTAGTGAATATACTGCTCTAGGTTTTGAATTACTGAGTGAACAGAACAAAAAGCACTTTTTCATCGAAACCTGTCAATTTTTTCTGTGAAGGCGGTCTTCAGTAAGAGTGAATTCATTTGCCTCAAGGAAGAAGAGCTGGGGATGGAAGATAAAATCTTCCGACCCCTTATAAAGGCAATATTATTAAACACAGTTATGCTTTTTCAATCTTGTTTTGTTTTGTTTTTTCTAAACTGCTGTTTACCTAAAATGGATATTTCATGGTTGTCAGTTCAAATACGAGTTGCAGAATGAGCAGTTTGAGCAGAGAATCAGCAGTTTGGGTTTTTATTTGTTGTTTGTAGTTTCAGCACTCTTAAATCCAGGGCTGGGTCCACTTTACTTTTAATTCAATTTATTCAGAAATATTTTCCCCATCATGGGGAAAGTAGCATGAAAAACAAGAGATTTAAAAAAACAAACAAACAAACAAAAAAAAAAACGAACCTGTGAATTTGAAAGATGAACATAAATTATTTGGAAGACGTGTTTGCTTAGATTTTGAAATGATTGAATTAAAAGTGGACTGACACTGGTCCTGCCACTCAGAAATTCTGTTTAGGGGAAGATGGATAACTCCCCCTGTCCTGCCATGCAGGTCAGCCTTGATATGCACACTAAGCCAGAGGAATGGTCTACTAGTTCTTTTTTTGAGATGAGAAATATTAAACTGAGACCTCATGGAAATTGACCATGAATTATTTAATAAAGGTTCTCTAGTTTAAGCGATTAAGACTGGTGTTTTAATCCATCACTATCTGAGGGATAATCCTTATGATCTTTTAGTGATACACTCACTTTTCCTGTACGACCTCAACTAATTTGACATTGTTTTACCATTATATCTTATACCAACATTTAGTTGGATTGCCACGAAAGTTGGTACACGATACATTTTGGGTCAATATTATTGTGATTTGTTGCTGAAGAACAAGCAAATTTGAATATTGATGGAGCATTTTAATTTTCTTGGTCTGCTGCATGGATGCTTTTGGCTTGGTACCAGAGAGCACATTTTGGGTTAAACCTGAAGTCTTTAACTCCCAGTAGAGCTTATGGACTGGTCAGCTGCTTCATGGGTGCCTTAAACTTCCATAAGAGCAAGATTGAGCAATTTTGCTCAGAGATATAGCTCTTTTATTGCTGACGATGAAGTTAAGTTTTGGGGGTTTTCTTTGATCAAGAATTGTGTTAATTTTCTTTCTTTCTGCCTTTTAACAATTGGGGCAGAAAGAGCAAGAATCTACCATATTTTCTGAATAGTGTTTAGATCTGTTAATGTCTGACCACACTTTAAATACCAAAAATATTTTTGACTGAACAACAAAAAAAGTTATTGTATGTCTGAGTGCTCATGTTTCTTTAAATTTAGCAGTTATAGATGAACAACCAGGCCTGGGATAAATCCTTTCCTTCCTTAGGGATACATATAGATTCTTATACAGGATGAAAAGAGAGCAATGATGAACACAAATGAGGACAACCATGGCTGGGAGGTTAATTCAGGTAATGTGATTGGCAGTGTACCTGACATGAAATTGGACATGGAATTTTCCACTGCAGCAAACCTCAATTATTCTGTATTACAAACAGGAACAAACACTAAAATGCGGTCTGCAGGTGCACTTTAGCCAATGATCAGTTTAAGATTGGAACAGTGAACCAGTTAACCCAGTTTTCTTTTCCTTAAAGAAATATTCATAATAAGCACTATCATAATGCATAGACGTTACAGCAACCGACTGGATGACTGTGACCATGTCGACATCTGCTGGTCATACACCGTGGCTGCCAGCACAGCTAAAAGCTTTGCCAAAACTCCCATCAGGCTTGGCCCCCTGCTGGTACAACACTACTCAGCATTATGCACTGCAGGGTGCATATGATGGCTACAAAATGAGCATACAGCACCGCATGAATGCACTGCTGGACAGGAGCTCATATGAGCAAGTGCATGAAATTAAAATGTGCAATAGAAATGCATGTGGTGGCTTTTCCTCAAATGATTCTGTACAGTCTGTGCTGATAAGTGTTTGTTTTTTTTCTGTCCCAGGATAAAAGCACCAACCTGACAAATGAGCAGAAAAAGGCAACTCCACACACACGAAGTGTAATTAAATGACAATTTCTTTTTATAGTCATGCTGATTAAGTACAATGTGACGTTAACGTAATGATATCCAAATTTTGCTGTTCCCTGAAGATATGCTCTAATTTAATGAGAAAGCCTGAAACTTCTTTAAAACGTCCATAACAAATGAATATTAGCATTAATAATTAATTATAAAAATTCACTAATTTGTACAAATGTGGCAATAGGAAAAGGCAAACAAAAAAAATATACAGATTTTAAATAAAGGCACGTATTGCGGAGCAGCTTCAAAACTGGATACAAAGATTCATACAAACAAGAGGGTAAAATGTTAGTTAAACAAATCTACAAGCAGTTTTTGCCTGTTTTTTTGCTACATTAACAAAAATCTTATTGTCTTCTAAATGTTATTCAGTTGCCGAGAGCTTTATCGAGGTTGGTCTTGATGGCATCAAGGAAGTCTGTCGTGTTGACATAGTGTTCATTTAGCTTGCAGCTACAATGGAGAGGGTAGACAGTGCAGAGATTAGTTCAAATTATAAAGTGTGTATTTATGTGTAAATATAAAAAAAAAAACCCTCTACAATATGAATTAGAAATGAAAATATAATCTCACTTGGCCAAGCCATGGATGCAGCCTGCAAGATCCTTGGTCATTATACCATTTTCCACCGTTTCCACACAGACTTTTTCCAAAGTTTGGCAGAACCTGGAGAGAATTTGTAGTGCAACAGCAGTTAAAATGATGTAAGACTGTATAAATATATTATATATGTCAAATGAGTAGATGACACTAATAAGATGTGTACTTTATCAAATTGGGATTCTCATCCAGTTTGCCTCTGTGCTCCAGCCCTCTGGTCCAAGCAAATATGCTAGCAATGGGGTTGGTACTGGTTGGTTTTCCCTGTAAAGCAATGTTAGCGTTGGTCATTTAAAAAAAACAAAAAACTGCAGGTGTAAATACTTTTCATGTTAGGTCAGTAGCATAAGAAGCTTGCAAGAATAACAGAAAATAGAGTGAAAATTTGAATTTTAGTTCCAGTAAAATTGAACATTTTTACCTTTTAAACTCTAAACCCTAAAACTCCCTGTGACCCATAACCTAACATATAGTCAAAGCTCAGAGTCTTTTCAGATTGATTCAGTGGCCCTTACTCTCTGGTGTTCACGGTAGTGCCTGGTGACAGTGCCATGGGCAGCCTCAGCCTCGATGGTTTTACCGTCGGGACACACAAGCACTGATGTCATGAGACCCAGAGAACCAAAGCCTGGTACAAACAGAAACATGGCATTAGAAGGAAATCGCATCAGCATGAAATCACGAAAACATGAAAATCACATATAAATAATGCAGCATTGGGAGCTCTGCAAACATACTCATTATCCAACCGTAATCTACTTACCCTGAGCCAGAATGTCTGACTGGACATCTCCATCATAATTCTTGCATGCCCAAACAAATCCTCCAGAGGACTTCAGGACCTGGGCCACCATGTCGTCAATGAGACGGTGCTCATACCAGATCTTCAGCTTGTCAAACTGTGGCTTGTAGTTTCTAAAGGAAAACAAAGTCAAAGAGAAATTCAGTGGCTTTGTCGATGTTAAACAACCAATAATAAAACATTTTGATGGCTCAGTGAAGAATGTTTCCCTCTAGCATCAGAAACAGCACCAGGTCTAATACTCTACTGCTGTGTGTCTTACCCCAGCTGGTTACCCCAGCGACATGTACTGCACATTTCAGCTTATGGCCATGATGAATCTGATGAATGGTACAAGCTGAAACATGGGGGTTTCAGTGAAATTAAGAACCTCCAAAGCAGGTGAAGCTTTCTCAGATACCTCTGCTCTGCTCTCTTTTTAAAGTACATCTTACTTCTCAAAGATGTCCTGGAAGATGTCTTTAAAGCGGCCATCGTAGGCCTTGAGGATCGTGTTCTTGGTGCTCATGTATAGGGGCCACTTCTTCTGGATGGCATACTGGAAGCAGCTGTGAGCAAATCCACTGATGGACTGAGCAAAGAAAGCATAGCACTTGCATGATCAATAGCATCATAGAACATTAAATTAAAAACAAGGAGAGTGTCCCAAAGTATCTTATCTTTCTCATGTAACAAAACCTATAAAGAAAGTTACTATTACCTCATCAGTGTTGTACATTCCCATCCCACAACCTCCTGCTGGGAAGTCATACACCTCCCACTCCTGCTCTGTGCTTCCATCAGCTGGGGTAAAAACAATCTTAAACTTTCCAGGCTGGTTAATGACAAAGTCCGTGGCCCTGTACTGTGAGACAGTCAGACGCTGGTATGTGAGTCTGTGCTGCTTTCAGTTTGGACAGAAAGAGAAGATGCACATTTGTCTTGTTGTTTTTTGTTTACCTGATCTCCAAAAGCATGCCTGCCAATTGTTATGGGTTGTGTCCATCCAGGAACAAGACGGGGAATGTTTTTGCAAAGGATTGGCTCACGGAAAACTGTGCCGCCTAAGATGTTCCTGATGGTCCCGTTGGGACTCTTCCACATCTTCTTTAGTTTAAACTCTGAGGAGAAAATATAATAAACACTTCATCTAAATGAAGAAGCACAACAAGGTGTTAATTCGTGTAAATATATTAGAATTAAAATGCACTCAAATACCTCTAATTCTAATGAATCTGCACAAAGTTAAAACAAGTCTGAGTCTAAGTTACCCTCAACTCTGGCCTCATCAGGGGTGATGGTGGCACATTTGACGGCCACGTTGTATTTCATAGTCGCCAGAGCAGAATCTATGGTGACCTGGTCATTGGTCTGGTCTCTGTAGGGCAGACCCAGGTCGAAATACTTCAGCTCAACATCCACATTGGGCAGGATGAGCTGTGCAAGATGTCAATGTGTTAATTGCCTGAGGATAATTTGGCACAGAAACCACAAAAATGCATACATGCAGAGTTACGAGGAAACATTTTGATTCCTTCACACGTCAAGTGTCAGCTAGTGTTTGATTTACCTTCTCTTTAATGAACTCCCATATGATGCGAGTCATCTCATCACCATCCATTTCCACGACCGGCTGGTCCACTTTGATACGCTTTGTTGCATCTAAAAAAATTTAAAGTTACATTACTGTTGTATTAAAGCTGTAAGAGTCTGGGACAGGGGAAAGGTTAAGTTTGCACACTTGTGTAAATAAAAGGTAAAATAGATTTCGATGCTAGGAGTGTATTCACAGCTTTGTATTATACTTCTTAATTGACTCCAAGTCTTCCAATTCGTGTCACTTTCAGGGAGCCAGCCATCGAGCTCTGAATATCTCTGACCCGACTGGCTTACTTTTATCATCTGAGACACCTGCATATCATTTTTACATTCCTGGCAGCTGGATTTCACTGAGGCAGTGACCTTCGGATTATAAGAGTGATCTGATATCATTTATTACCCGTCAAGCCCTTTTTGTACCTGACAGCATGTGGACTAAAGTAGCGAAGCAGGCAGGCACCAAACTTACACAGATTATTTTTTCCTTTTTATTGTTTTCACGTTAGAATACAAACTCTTTATATTTTATTCAGCATGACCACACTGGCTTTTCTTTATGTTATTACCTTATTTATTTGTCATTTTGTAATAATGAAACAGCTCTGAATCACTATTCGTGGAATCTTACATTGTATGATTCACCCATGGATACTTGCCAAACAGCAACATCGACTTTCTCATCTGTTTCTATCATTTCCATGTCCAGTCGTACGCTATAACTTATGACTCTGCCACACTGTGTATGTCACGTAACCACATTAATGTTATGATGACTTCATTTTGACTCATTATGTTGTCGACTGTAAACTTACAGTTCCTCTGTTGCAGTCTGTGTTGGCAGACGGCGGCCGGTGAGACCACTGCGGGGTTTTGCGACAGCGCAGCGGCGGCACTCCTCGACACTGTAGTCAGAGCTTTAAGGTATCCCGCCATGTATACTAGTGGTTACTTACGGTCAGCGACTGGTCCACTGGGACTATAGCTTCTTCCTAATGAATGAACGTAAGGCCTGTAGAGCCCGGTAAACTGATGACGCTGGACGTCGGCGCTAATAACTTCCACCCACGTCAGCTTGGAGAAAGACCGCTTCGCCCCGATTGGCCAGTGGAGCCAAGTGAAGTGAAGAGTTCACTTCAACTCTTCTTCCTATTTCCTCATTTGAAACACAGGAGTAGACGGCTGTATACACGCTCCATGTGTATGTAATGTGTGGTTTTTCACATTAAAAGCCCCAACGTAATCCGCATAAACTGCAAATGTAGAGTGTAAACATCTATGTCTTCTCATTTCTTTGAAGGCGGAACTTCTTTAAAGAATAATAATTAAAAAGAACTTAGCAAAAATAGAAGAAAAAAATCTGAACATAGGAAATATGAAAAGATAAATAATATAAATTTGTTCCAGGGTAAAAATTCATCTGCTAGATACTAAAAAGTGTTTTCTCTGTGTTTTAGATTTATTCACTATCAAACTACTTTTGATGTCACACATGCTCCTAAATTTTAAAGTAATCACTAAGAAACTTAAAAAAAAACAACCAACCTCTGTCTACACTAAGGAGATCAAGTGTCTTTAATGCCTATGGAAACATTTTACTGAGTTTGAATTCACTTCAAACTACAATCAAACTACTTGGATTCATTGCAAATAATTGTTCTCAGTGATCACTTTTATTACATGCTTAAACACTTCTTTCCTGATGTTACTGCCCCCCCCCCAAACATCGTTTGCCCAATAAATAGAGTATGAAGGCTCACTGATGATTTGATAAGTTTGAAAAATTATGTAAATCATATCTTATGTCTCTTGACTTATTTTAGCAGTGAGTTCCACAGGACATTTACTGCCAAAGAGCAGAGAGGCAATGGCACATGATGGCCAAACACCCTACTGAGACACTTCGTCTTGAGTTTTCCTTTAATTTGCCACATTTCCATATAGCATTACGCACAGTGAAAGTCAAATATTCAAGTCTAGCTGCAATAAGCATAAAAACATTTTTAATGTGGCAGCACATTAGGATTAGAGTTTCCAATGAAGCTTCTGGAAAACATTAATGGAGACCTAAAGTATTAAAGACTGTCAGAATAGCTTAATCTCTCATTTTTTAAAATAAAATAACATCGAGTATCATTGGATTTGAAAAAAACATCACAGCACTCAGTTCCAAACTTTAATTTGACAATGTCTATAAACTTACTGGCATGATTAGTCTCATAATTAGCTGAAAGTAACCCTCTTTCGGGTTAATGAAGATGTTTCACATCTCATCTGAAAACCCTTTGGTCAGAACTGAAGAAGCCTCTAAAATGAGAGGTGAGAAACACCTTGAAGAACCCTAAAAAGACATCCAGTTACCTTCCACTCAAGTTCTTGAGACTATCATGACCTGGATGACTGACAACCTACACAACCGTATTTAAAAAATATATAATTTTAAATCTTCAAATTCTTCAAATCGAATGGAAATGTCAAAGAAACTATTTGTGCAAAAAATGATATCTGGTTGATACTTGGTCACTTTCCAGTGAAGAAAATGTAAAACATATAAATGAGAAATGAGAATCCAATAAAAAAAAAAAAAAACAGTAGTTGCGTGTATATATCAGGTTATATGTATTTAAATTAAAACAGTAAACTTCAACTTGGTTGACATGAGGAAAAAACAAATGTCTAAGCCACTCTGTATGAAACAGACAAAGACATGAGAGAAACGGAGCTCTCATAGCTCATAATGATTTTGCACACATAAATTAAGGTAACAATACACATAACAGATGCTATACAACAAATAAAACTCAAATTTAAACACAATTCCTCTTTGGTTTTTATGTGTGATACAACTTTCACTACAGATGATATAAATCCACAAAGCTGCTTTTATAAGTGAAACTAGGCTACTTAATAGGCAGATCAAAATAAACATGCCCTCTCGTCCACCTCTATAAAAATAAAGTCTCTAAAGGCTGAAAGATGTCAACTGCATTTTAAACACAGACATGAGTGGTGTTTCTTTTCAGTAGAAAGTTGTTGAACAAAAACAACTTGTGTGAAAACTGAATTCAAGTTTTGCCCGACAGGAATGTGAAAACCCCTTGATCTATCCATTTACCATTGGCTTTGATGAAAATACTAACATTATGTGCTAATATCTGTTCACATTACCAAGCTTCCACTTGAGTTTCTGAGGGCACACTGAGACCTTGGTTTTTAAGTGGTAGCTGCCACGGAGCCTTTCTTGTCAGAGAAGAAGCTCTTAAGCATCATGACTTGACCGATGCCGATGACAAACAACAGGACGGTTTCTCCGATGGACCAGTAGGTGACGCGCTCCAGCAGGTGCTCTGCTTTTGTGCGATCCTGTGCCTCTCTCAGCCTGTACCATGTCTGTGAGTCAGCCACCACCTTCAGGATCTCATGAATGGCGACACAAGATGACTCCAACTGATAACAGAAAGATTAATGGAAATTCATCAATATGTACAGTGGAAGGTGGATTGCACAGATCAGAGTCACATAAACTTACGATACATTTGACCCTGGAGGTCTCAGTACTTGAACTAAAGAGTAGTAACACTATGCTATCCTATACTCTGATATGAAATGCACAGTTACAACTCTTAACAACAAACACTCAACTTCTTTATTGTACTGTGCACTACATTTTACACTTTTACATTGATTGATTTTAATCTGGTATCTGCTACTTTATACCACTTTTTTTCATTTAATAAGCCACTCTCTGTTTTAGCTCTGCTGAATTTCAGATATTTTGCGAATTAGCTATACTTGCTATTATTACCTAATATATTTATTTAAATGAATATTTATTTTACTTTATTATATTTAAGATATATGTTATGTCATACTATATTCTACTGACCTACATACCATTCTACTTATTTAGGTTATTTGTGATACATTTCTTGTGGTTAACAAGAAATGCATCAAAGGAATTTTCAAACTCTTTTGAGAAATAAAGTATGGCTTATCAAATGTTGTAATCTGTGTTTTGACAAGTAGCAATGCTGTCAAACTGTTGACATTTCCTCTTTTGAGTGATTTGTGTAATTCGAGGAAAGTAGAGTGCATTCAAATACAATATTTCCTTGTGACCTTAATGTGAATAACTCTTGCACCACCTTGTGGACATTATATGAACACCTTTAAAGCAGTAAAAATACTATACCAATTTTAGATTACTTGTTATTGCTTTACTAAGTATAACTGATATGTCTGTACTCGTTTTTCATGTCAAAATACATCCTGTTTTTTCTGATTCAAATCGTGATACAAACGTCTGTAATATGACATTGCAGTTCTGTCTTCTCCACACCCTTGTGGATGTTAATACCTATTTCAAGGCATGCTTGTCTAATTGAAAGCAGCAATGTTTAAACATTGTTAAGGTAATATATTATCTATCAAGTAATCCAGCATGTTCTTAAAAAAACAAACTGCAGGTGACACACTGAAAGCACCGTGTTCATTAATTAGACTGACCTGAGTCAGAGCTGTGCTTCTTTTCATGCTGTCCAGAATGGGTTCCTCATTCCCGTGGCGGAAGTCCAGATACACTACTTTGTGTGTAAAAGTGGAGAATTCATTGCTGAAGCAAACCTTGTAGACTCCCTTCATAGTTGTGGTGTGAGAGAAGCTGTCATACTGCTTCTTCTTCTCATTATACAAGGCACTGTTATGAGGATCTGTGACGAAGCAGTCCACATCATAGTTGCCCCCTGAAATAACCTAAAAGAAAATAAAACATATATAGATGGAAAGAAAGTTGCAACGTTGCGTCGCTGTTAAATATATTGAAGTTATTGGATGTGGCTGTGTGTGGTGTGCCAGCTGTTCCTCTGGGAATTGTTGGGCTTCTCTTTAAAAGTCTTTATCTTGAAACGGAAAGTACTCTGAGATAACATGTTTTCAATTGATTAAAAAACGGAGCCAAATTTAAGTTAATCAAAACATGCATTCTGCGCTATTTTACGATTAATAGATAATTATAAATTTGTTCTTGATTTCTGGAAGCAGGAGAAAAAAAAACTTCAGCCTCAAAATTAGTCTGACAGCATCTGCTAAATGCACACACTGAGGTGATGGAGCTCGAGGAACTTACTTGAAAGTCTATGTCAAACTTCACGTCTTTCTCCAGCTCCTCGTAGAAACACTGCTTGTCATTGTCAGGCAGTTCAAATGTGATCTCAGTCCCAGACACCACAAATGCATTCAACAGCAGCAAACAGGTGAGTGACAAATACAACATCGTGAAAACAAAGAGAAGGTGCAGGCAGACAGACTATTCTTCAGTGTTACAATGATGTTAACAGTTTGTAGTTCTGACGTGGCGCGAGCATGAAGAACTTCCGGGACATTGTTGTTTATTTTTTGTTTGAAAAGAAAAATCCCACTTCTTTCAAACGTAATATAAAGACAGACAAGACCCAATTTAAGCTTTTATCGTAATTTAAAATATTTTAATACAAGTTTGGACCCACAAAGCGAAGAAATACGCTTAACCAGTTGTACCGAGATTTTAACCAATAAGAGAGCATTACAACAAGTTTTCCCCTTTCAAAATAAGTGCACGGGATTAACAAAAGAAGCTGGAAACCAATAAACAAACGAATTTTAATAAAATAAGGGAGGTCAAGTGAATTTTGAGTTCCAAAGTAGATTCA
Organism: Oreochromis aureus; assembly: GCF_013358895.1. Classification (NCBI taxonomy): domain Eukaryota; kingdom Metazoa; phylum Chordata; class Actinopteri; order Cichliformes; family Cichlidae; genus Oreochromis; species Oreochromis aureus. The sequence continues at coordinate 29,899,722 of NC_052942.1, read as the reverse complement.
TTTGCATGCAAAATTATTGCTATATGTTATTACTTGCATCAGTAAAAGTTTTTAGTAAAATTATATTTTCATGGCACAAATGTACTTCATCAATAGTTAAATCAACCACTAATGTTCAAAGTTCTAAGATGACTACCAGTTTAATTTCATCTGTTGCTACTGATGACAGTGTTACGCCAAATTATTAACTAAAATTGTATAAATCTGTTTTACATGGTGTTTTAGTTTGAAAATCCCTGTGAGACATGTCAGATGAGTGGGAGTAACTCACTGCAAACAGATGCTCGTAATTCAGTACACGGTGTATCCTGAGCACATAATAGTACTAACTATTACTACCATTATAAACAAACAAACAAACAAAAATAAATCATAACAAAATAACACATAACCAAGGTTCTACTTTGCAATGCATTTTTAAAAATGTATTTTACCTGACATTTAGAGCATGCCTGCACAAGCTGTATGGCTGCTTTAAGTAATTCTTTAAATAAATAGAGTACATGAGTCAGCAAGCTGCTGCATTACGCCCTATTGTCTCTTGATGGGTGTGTTTTGCGTGGCATGCTATTACACAAGCACACTGCACTCTGATCTTTTATATAAATTACCAGATAGATTTCCCCACAATGCCAAAACAAACATTTACTGTACTTGAAAGCTTAAACAAATCCCAAAACAAAAACAAATAACACAGCAAGGAAATGCACGTAGTTAAACCAATGATTGATTTAAACGAAAGCTTATTCTGAAAATCTCCGTTTAGTTCCACCACGCCCTCCACTTCCGGCTAGTTTGTCATTACAAAATACGAAACGGGAAAACACGTATTTGTCGTTTTCCCCGTTGTTTGCGGTAGCTGACGTAAAGTCCTTCCACAAAAACAGATACTTAACTGCAAGTCTGCTCCTTATATAAGTTCCAGAATTGCTTAAACAATGCAAAACTACGCAGAGGCTGTTAAGGACTTCGCCGAGAGACATGCAACTTGTCTCACTGTTGTCTTTGTTGCAGGTAAGCCTATTTCTTTATTAAATGTATACTGTTTAAGCTATGTTAACTTGCACATTTGGTAGGATATTTGATATGGTAATGAAAGGAGATCAGGTAAGTACTTTGTTCTGTCATGACAGATTCTTGCTGTTGCTCATAGGTGTGAAATTCTAGAAATATATAACTACATGTAGCTGCTTGATTTAGCTTAGAACAAACATAACAGATATTGTAGTAAAAGGTCAAATTAAAAGTCTTCAGAATATCCTCTTACACCCTGTTCATAGCATAAATATCTTTTTTGTCAGGGGTAGGCGTGCTGGCCTTCCGCAGATGGATGGCAGGAGGAGTGTGTCGGAGCAAGGCCAGGCTGGAAGGGAAAACAGTCCTCATCACTGGAGCCAACACTGGTATTGGGAAAGAGACAGCCCTGGACATGGCCCAGAGAGGTAAAACCCTCCATGTTTGTTTGTTAAAGAAAAGTACAGAAAAACAAAAAACATATGCAAAGGCTGTGTCTCACATCCTGTACATGGGTGTAGGTCAGGGGTGTCAAATGTAAGGCCTGAGGGCCAGAATTGGCTTGACTTCTTTGGTGAAGGATGGCATAAATTTTAACCTTAACTTTAAACTGCATCATCATAGGTTTTACAGCCTATGACGTCATGCTACACTAAAATAATGAATTAATTTATATACAGTTAAATGATAGAAAAGTTCCTATTTTTTCAGTCTGCTCTAGAATTTTTTTTTTTTTTTTTTTTTACAGTGGGTCCACAGTAAGAAAACAAAACAAAGAAAACAGACAATTTTCTGTTATTTAACAAAAACCTGCACAATGAGCTACCAGAAGTTTTTCAGTAATTTCGCAACTTATTTCAGTTTAAGCTGGATTTCTATATTGTGTAGAAAAAAGACACACTGCAGATAAACATCTGTACAGTGACAGACAGAGGAGATTCACTGGTCTAAACCACTTACCCTTGGTAAGTTAAAGTGAGTAACTAAAACAACCAACATTAAAGTAAACAAATCAAAGTATTTGAAGTCAAGAAATAACTTAAATAAAACCTGTCTGACAAATTGAAGAAATTTGTCAACGGGCATCACATTATGCCACGATCTATAGAAACAGCTGAGGAACAAAGTCACTGATATCTAACAGTCTGCAAACAGTTGGAAAGCCATTTTTGAGACTTCAGCAAACCAGTTAGAGCCATTGTGCACGAAGAGAAAGTTTGTAACAGTGGTGAACCTTTCCAGAAGTGGCCTTCCTGACAAAAATTTTTCCCAGAGCAAATCAGTGACTCATCCAAAACAACCCAGAACAACATATATGAAGGACTGCAGATCTCACTCATCTCACTTAAGTTTAGTGTTCATTATTCAAGAATAAGGAAGAGTCTGGACAAAAAAAAATTGCTAACAAAAAAGAACACACACACAAAAAACCCAACTAAACAAACTACTTGATGATCACAAATACTTTTGGGAAAATATTTTGTGAACAGACAAAAGGAAAAAAGTTGAACTCATAGGAATGTTAGAGTTGCATTGCATCTGGTGGAAAACTAACCCAACGTTTCATAAAAAGAACATCATATCTGGAACCATGAATTCTGCTCTCCGGCTATCAGTCTGTCCCTGAAGCTCAAGGTCACTTGGGTTATACAGCAGAGCAGTGATGCAGAACACATCAGAAAGTCCACTTCTGAATGGCTTCAAAACACAAAGTAAAAGAATAAGGTTTTAGACTGCCCTAGTCAAAATCCAGACTTCAATATGATTAAGATAGTTTGACATTACCTTAAACATGCCATTCATACACGAAGACTTGCTGACAATTTTTTGTAACATTTTTTTTTTTAAATTAAGTGTAGCACTGCCAAAAATGATTTAATTAAACCTCTCTATATATGTGTAAAATGAACCTTATCTACAGTCCTGTTTTGGACATTTGGCACTTAATGAAGAATATTATACAATAACCATTCAGTAATAACCAAAAAAAAATGATAGAATATTAAATAATAAGTATCAACAAGTGCAATGACAGTAGGTAAAAATAAATCTTTAACCTCAACTAGTACTTTGGTTGCACATTCTGTGGTGTTTACATGTAAATATGAGTTGCTTTTGTATTTTTTTTCTTTTCTTTCTAAGGGGCCAGAGTGATCCTGGCCTGCAGGGACATGACTAAAGCCCGTATTGCAGCAGATGAGATCCGTCAGAAGAGTGGGAATGGCAATGTGGTGGTAAAGAAGCTTGATCTGGCCTCGCTACAGTCTGTCAGAGACCTTGCCAAAGATGTGGAAAAGAATGAAGAGCGCTTAGACATCCTCATTAACAATGCAGGTATTGCACCAGTTCTACCTTAGTCAGTTAGTAGAAGTTAAATGTTGTCATCTTTGTGGGACCCTCATACAGATTTTTGGGAGGGCAGAATAAGTCATTTGGGGTTGAATGATACTGACAGACACTGAGAAATTAGTTATTTGTATGTTTTTATTTTTTTTGTAATTTTCTTACTTTCTTGTTTTTAAAAAAAAAAATTTTGTTAGGTATTATGATGTGTCCTAAGTGGAAGACCGAAGATGGCTTTGAAATGCAATTTGGCGTCAACCACCTGGGACATTTTCTTCTCACCAACTGTCTCCTTGACCTGCTGAAGAAGTCGGCACCAAGTCGCATTGTGATTGTCTCCAGCCTGGCGCATGAGAGAGGTAAAATTTTGGTGCTTAAGTCAAACAACCGAAAATATTTCTTAGTCATACCTGTTGAAAATAAATATTTCTTGCAGGTCAGATACACTTTGATGACATTAACATTGATAAAGACTACACCCCTCAGAAGAGCTACCGACAAAGCAAGCTGGCCAACGTTCTCTTCGGCAAAGAACTGGCTACAAGACTGAACGGTAGTGTGACAGGAGTTCAGACATGTGTATAATATACAGTATGTTACAAATAACCATTTCACCTCCTGTTTTTGTTTTCTATCTTTGTATCTTGAGTTAATGAGCATTGTTACCATGATTTTAACAGTAGTGCGGTATTTGATGCACGCCTTTTTCTGATGGACCTCTCATTAGGCAGCGGTGTAACCGTGTACAGTCTTCATCCGGGGGTGATCCGCACAGAGTTAGGCCGCCATCTATTTAATTCCTTTCCTATGTGGAAGATAATGCTAGCAAAGGTCTTCATGAGGTTGGTCAAAAATCCCCGGGAAGGAGCCCAGACCACCATCTACTGCGCTGTGGACGAGAGCCTGGCAAACTCCAGTGGTCTCTACTACAGGCAAGTACATCTGACTGGAGAAAAATGATGTGATCACAGTAGAAAAAGAAATTCTCTTATCCTACCAATTAATTATTCTAATATTAACAGAGATAATATTAGCTGAGATAAATAACAATAGAGTAAAAGGTTTTTAATACAAGCAGTTTGCAACCACACTGTGTGAGCATCTTCATGATTTATCTCTTTTCTTCATTCCACCATACAGCGACTGTGCTCCCAAAAAACCAGCACCACAGGCCCTGGATGATGCTGCAGCCAAGAAGCTGTGGGACCTCAGTGCTTCCATGGTTGGTCTGTCTTAAGCACAGCAGCCTGCCATGCCTTTATCAGCCCTGCTGTTTTTTGGCATTTCAGCTACCCTGTTTATGTGGGCAAATAAAGTACTAATCTTTACAGCCTTGCACATCACAATACACAATTTGATGTGCAATAAGATTTCTTTCCTGCTCAAATTTTATAGGGTTTTGCAGAACCAAATTTTGCACTATTTACTCTACTCAGTATGCACTTATTAAAATCATGTGTGTTGCTTAAGTCTTTATTTGTTATATACTCTGTATACTTTGCATACTTTATCATTTGCACAGGTACCCCAGTGTGTACGTGTGCATCACAGCTATATCATTATGGGAATAAGGTGATAATTACTTATTATTCTGCCATTTGGGCTTATTTTAACAGCATGTTCTCATATATAAAATTTGCTTTTATTCATGGCATTTAACAATTACTGACACATTGTAAAATCATTTGATTTGATTTGATTTTTTATTTTGTTGGTGTAGTTGATTTTGTATTGGGTTAATATGTAAACCGAGAGGTAGAATGTGTTGAAGCAGGGCTGAAGCAAAGGAAGTGACCTTAAGCGCTAGCAGCCGTGGGAAGATTGTTGTGCTTGACAGGACAGAGGTGTAGAGAGAGTAGATGCCTGAGGGGCAGAAAGCAGTCTGGATACACCCAGTACTGTAAATCCAAAACACTTGTCAACTCACTGTGAGCCCTCCTGTGTGTATGTGTGTGTGTTCGTGCGCTTGCGTGCATTTACAAGAAAATTGTGATGTTGTGTACTTTTTGTTCTCTAAGTTGACAGTTAACTTAAAGACTGAAGGTAACAAATAAGTGTAAAGCAAGAAACCACCAGCTGTTACAATCTTTTGGCAATAAATCTGGCGACAAGTGTCAACACATGCAATGACTCAACACTTTCAATGTATTTATACTTTTGTTTTTTTTATTTATGCGAAGTTATGGCTGTAAAATATCTGCAATATTTGAAGCTTGCAGTCATACAAACCTAGAATTGCACAGCCATTTATCAGCACATTTGACAATGATGAAAACAGCAAATAAGACCCCATTCTAATATAAAAGGCTCTCTCAATCATAGATTTTAAGAGTTAAAAGACGAGGAAAAGAAGCTGAAAATTCTCAGGTGTTTGGAGGGATCTGTCATTTGAAACGATCAATTCAAACTGCTTTTTAAAAGTAAAAGTCATGAGATTTTTGATTAGTACTAGAATGTGCATGAAACTTCTTTGACCATCCTGAATATTTGAGTTTGCGAACAGTAAGTCATCGCATACGTTTTTTTTCTGTATCAACACCTTTAAAACCCACACTTCGTTCTCCTATAGTTCTTATGCAGTGTGATCCTTACGTCAGGCCCACTCAGCTGTAATTAAATTGTAAAAGTGTCTGTGGGTGTGAAAGTCATGTCAGTACGCTGGCACGCATCACATTCAAGTTACTCACCTAGTTTTTTTTTTTCCACATTCAGCAGTTATGTCATTCTCCATGTACAGTCAATGGATTATGCTAGTCATGCTGTGTCATGTCAGGCTGAGACCCTGTTGCTTTCTAAACTTTGTTTCGAGGAAACCAAGCTTTCAGTATTGTAACTCAGCTGTTCTTGTGTTAAGTCTTACAGCATAGCCCCAAACTGGCACTAAGTCTTTTTTTTTAAGTCACTATAGACGGATCACAAATTTGCAAGGTTAAATAAGTGTTATTGTAGATGGTTATACATTCGCACAAACCCCATGCCTTGTTTTAATACCACATTTTAAAACGTGAAACTCTATCCATTCTAACAACTCTCAACATGTTTAAAACGCAAACATAAATCAGAAAGCACAGAAACTAGCCTTCAGCATGTTTCACCAGCAATAAACTCAATGACTGAATTACCCCACAGGCTCTGTGGCTCAGATGTTACCTCTTCAGTATCTGTAGGTAATGTCATGCACATGCCCTTATCAGTTCTCCGTCCAACGGATACAGAATCTATAGCTGGGCTGGAAAAGTGATAAGGAGATGTGAGTGACCACAGTACCAGAAAAGCATCTGTTTAATCTGTTAAACTGTGACAAAGTACCTATTTCTCAGGACAAAAATGACTCCAGAAAGTGTTGAAACTTTGTGTAGTTTTCAAGTTGCCGAAAATGAACCGCATGAACCTGGCATCCATTGCCTCAAAAGCCCGACCCTGAAGGTGGTGTTCTCGAGATTTGGAGCAGAAGATTTCTGATGTTTCACTCCCATTGTTGAGCCGTGGAGGAAGTCAGTCTGCCGAGGAAAAAAAGTCCCTCTCTGTCTTTCTTTACTTTGTCTGCCGGCTTCTCAGATCCTTACTCAGCGAAGGACTTGTTAAGTCTTAACCAGTCAAAGTGGGGTCCTGTAGCAGTGGCCCTTCACTGTTTGACTGCTGACAAACTTTTGAGGACACACCCCACTGATGAGTTTTATTTCACCACAGCCCCGCCTGGCTTGGAGGATTTCTAGGCTGCCATTGGTTCGTTTTCAGAACTTACCATACCTGCCCCCTGGCTCCTGAGGACCAGAGCCAAATAGTTCTTCCAGTTGTCAATCACGGTGGAGATCAGCCAGTGGGATGAGAGAGACTAAACTTGGTGGGTGTGTTTCCCACAGGTGTGGCTGAGAAACACATTCCAATATGTACATACCTGTCAGCTCTTCTGGTATTCAGCTGCTCCTAGAAAGTGAGACCTCTGTTGACCACTGGCTCTCCCCTTTCCTCCTCCTGGGGCCCATGCAGAGGTAGAAGGAAATAGCTCTCATTTCAGTTGCACACATAAGCAATTTTATATCCATGCTGTTTGTCTACTCAATTCTTTCTGTTGTAAGTGTTCCACTTCCTTTAATATGATGGGATCCCATACGAGATGCCAATAGGAAAAAAATGGCTTGGCTTATGCCTTGAAGGCTGTTTTTCAGTATAAACACATGTGAGAAATATTTCAAAAGTGGCTTTTCAGCAGAGAAACAATATGGCATATCATGGTATATCAAGGCAGCTTTAGGTTCCTATGAACCAGAATATCCTGACATATACCTTGATATGTGGTCTCAGCTAGCACACAGGTGCAGGTGCTGGCATGCACTTTCCCCCCAGCAAAGAACATAGTTTTGCTCCCTCTGGAGATCATAAAGTCTCACTGAGAATGTGTTTGGAGTGGAGATTTTATGTTGTCTGGCCTTCTGGTATGCAGGTTCCTCTCATTCCATAATCAAGCTCTCTCCTGCACCTCCTTTGTGTCCCTTTATTTCTCCTTTCTTAGAGTTTTTCTTCTTCTGTGAGACTACAGAGGTAAACCATGTGGGCCTGAGGCAGGTGCAGGATTGCAGGTTTGTAGCATTTGAGGGCCTAAAGCAGTGCAGCCTATGCCGTGACTACCTTTGGACGTGTCTGTGCATGTGTTGAGCTAAATCAGAGCAGTTATCATGGCTACGGTTTACTGTCGCCAGTCATTATGCTTAAAGAGAACCTGCAGATTTCTCATCATTGCACTGTTTGCTGTTTTTACTAAAATCCTTTATCCCGGGAACAACCCTGCAACCCACTTTGATGAAGATGATTCAATACATGGAAATATTAAAATCTCACAAAAAAGAGTTATAGTGATACTATCAATATATTTCCCCCCAAATTCTCATCTTTCTTTGAGTGATAAGGGAATTCTGTTTACTATAGAGCATGTGGTAAGCCATGTGCCAGCTGACTTCAGGGATTCTCGAGTTCACAGACACGACTCTCTATTCATACATACTGAAGTATGCTAATACAGTTAATTAAAAAAACTACTCCACAGGTTAAACCAGTGTCCCTGTTGCCACTTGTTATAAAAGCTGAAACCACCAACAGCTTAAGTGAGCAAAAATATAATAAATGTTAATAATGCCCAGTTTTTGTGTTTTTTCTCTGGTGTATTCCATAACTTACTTACTGTGAAATGTGATTTAATTCAATAAAGAGTGTATCATAAAGTTGTTTATATTTTCATGGAGGTGTTCAGTTGTCTCTCAAGGGTAGAAAATGCCGCTAACACGAACACCTTTGTTGCATTATACAATGTAGTTGAGTATTTGAATTTTAGGCTCTGGTTCAGGGCTGGACTGCATTATGTAGTAAGGTGGGTTTTTTTATTCCTTGTTTTTATTTAATCCCTATTCTTTCTTTGGAGTCCTGGAAACCCAGTGGCTTAGAAAAAATGCTCAAAATGATTCTTAATCAACATGACACTTCATGATTTTTCCCAATTTCTAAGATTTGTTCACAAGCGTGACTTCAAAGTGATAAAAGATTTCTAATGGTTAAATACAACTGACTTTTTTTTAAATGCTCTTTACTGGTAATGGGTGTTGACAGTTGTTTTTACACAGCACCACCCTCCCAAATCCCAAATAAGCCAACTGGAATTTCTATTTTTGGAGTTTTATTGCAGATTCTTTATCAAAAATCTAACAGGACCTCTCTGGTGTTGAATTGACCTAAAACACATTTATGTGAAAGGTTAATATACTCTTTCGGTGACTTTTAATAACTAAAAATACTCTTTGTTATTACAAAAAGCTTTTTGTAATAACAGTGGTACTTTACAACTTTGTCACAAAAGCTATAGAATAAGAGAATCACAACTGTGTCAACTCAGTCTGTGTTAATTGACCATGTGCATTTTTTGCCCACACGACTCTGTAGTACTGAAATTGCATTGTTAGCGTGACACTCATGGTTCTGCTTATATTTGTGGGACTAGACAAAAAGGGCATATCAGGATCAGGGGTGTCTGTAAGAATTCCAGGGTCCAGGCTAGAGGGAGGATTTTCAGAGGGTTGTGAGGGGTTGTTGGGCCCGGAGGCTGTGTCCTGTCACAGGGGATAACAGCATTGTTGAGTGAGCACATAGACAACAGGGCAGGTGCTGAGTCAGCTGTCTGCCTGATTTAGCATACGCTGCGCTGCTCTGGATGTTTTAACGTACGATTCCCACCGGCTCCTCGAGTCAGGAGATACAACCCCCACAAATCTCCTCAAAAAAATCAAATATTGTTTAACATATTATACAAAAGACATCAGTTTAAATTTAAAAAAAAGAAATATAAAACCAAGCAGTCTAAAATGTTCTCAAGTTAAAACGACTGGTAAAGTCAACTTTATCTGCAGTATTTTGAAATCAATTGCATGTTCTGAACACGTTTTCTCAAAAAAATGTTTGAGGTGTCATAAAGGTTTAGTGAATATAAAACTGCTTTAAAACGTGTCACTAAGGGGGAAAAATACTGGAAAAGCAAACGGTCTCACTTTCAAAATCTTTTGACTTTACTTAGTAGTATAGTATTCTTCCCCTCAGTGTTATGCAGCTATTTTCTGCCTGATTTCACATCCTGCTTTTGATATTTTGTGATGTCTTAGCATACCATCAGGGGAGGAAGAGCTGCAGCCATCTCTGCTTGCATTGTTATCGATTATTTAGTTGACTTGCTCTTGCCAGTGTGAAAGTCTGGTGCTAAGCAAACAGGTGTCAACCTCTCTTTATCCAGTTCCGGGATGTTGTGGGAACATCTGAAAACCAGGGCCACTCATGTGTACCAGAGGAGATCTGCTAAAACATCTTCTGTCCCTCACTGGGATTAGTGGGCACAGATTCCTGGCCCCTCTGCTCCGAGGCTCCCGCCAGTGCGCTTATCGTTGTTCTCTTATGCTTGCAGATGTGCATGCATAAAATCAGAAGATGAAAGATGAAGATGAAATTCATGATAGTAGGGCCAAGATAGATATCCAAATCTGATGCCCGTCTTTCTAAAAATACACTAATCTAATGTAAGTCTCTTGGGTCACTACAACAGTGCTTGTTTGACAACACTATTATAAATTACATACACAGAAGGTGAAACCTCAGCACTCATATTTTGGAAGTTTTATTTTATGACCTTAAACTAACACCAATGATTTGAGTATTCAAAATTTGTTAATTTGGAAAAATGGCTACCAAAAACAAACTTGTGCACTGTAAACATTTAAAGTAATATCTAGCCACACAAGATCATTTCCTTTGGCTTCAGAACTCTGTCTGCATCAGCCATGAAATGTCATCCATGTATCACACGCAATCTTAGCCCTGGACAGGCAGCGAGGAGAAGTACCCCCTGGTGTGTGAAATCACACCCTGGATGGACTCCAGGCAGTGGAATGTCCCTGCGTGATTCCTCGGCAATGCAGAAGGTTTTCCACCAGTTTGAAACAAACCAACAACCAGATTATTTATCCGGAAATTCTAATCCCTGTGTAACTGTTGCTGTTGAGTTTAGATCATAGGGCTTAAATTAGTTATTCTGATGAGCTCTTTTGTACAACCTGTTTATGAAGGAATAGGCCTGTTTTGTTTTTGTTTTTTTCCACAGCAAGAAAGGCACAGGTGCGTTTTATTAACCAGTAATGGCCAAATTCCATTTAGCTGGTTTTGTCTTTTGTACCCTTGTTTCAAGTTATTGTTAATCAGCCATTGTTGGCAGGTCTGGGGGACTTCCTGCATTATTCTGTTATTAATCAAAATACCCATAACAGTTCAAAATCCTGAACAGATGTTTATTTTATTCCAATTTTGAACAATACAGACCACATATATGGTTAAAATTACAAAATTACCTCTGTTCAGACCCTAACCAAGATATGGCTGGAGACAACCATGTTTAGTTGGAAGAAAAATAAATGAAGCATGGTTTCTGATCACTATTGATATTCACTTGTTTGAAATTTGCAATTTATGTGTACAATTCAGAGCCATTTGACAAATGCCCTATTTGTGCCAAATTGATGTCCTCACGTAATAGCGCTGGTTGCATCATATTGGCAGTGATGTGAGGTGGCTCATTTCCACGCACAAGATGGCCAATCAGTTTCACCGTTTTTTGACATCAATTGACGTCCATATTTCTCCAGTTACTGGCTGGCGACTTATGGCCTTGTTTTGGAATGACCAATGGTCCTCCTCCTCTTCATCATCTTCCAAATCTTTAATCTCAGAGAATATTTTTGCCATCTTTATAAGCAGCCACACAGGCAAAGCTATAAATTTGTTGTATCCCACCTACAATTTGCTGGTTGGATAGAGTGTGAGAACCTATAGAGGCTTTCTAAAAGACAGAGGGTAGAACATGTACAGGGGAGGTTACAGTGTGAAGATGTGCTATTATACTTGCTCACAGAAAATGAGACAAAGCATAGAGTCATATCTTAAAAAATCCTAATAAACATACAACAGTACACAATGGGTAAAAGTTGGTGTTTTTACAAATCATGTTAAATAGATTTCTTTTTTTGATTAACCTAAGTTTACAGTTCTTTTCTTTTTTCAGCTTATTTGCATTTTAGTATTTGTCAGTATTTACAAATGTCATTTTGATGTTATTGCTATTATTATTATTTTTTGGTTTGGTTTCATTTTGTTGTATTTGCTGTGTTTTGTTTTGTGTTGTTGAAAAACTGATAAATTTAATACATTAAAAAAATTATGTAAAAGCGTGCTACACAAGCACTTGACACATCTGTCATGAAAAAAAGGTCATTTGTTAGTTACAAACTTTAACCATTTAAAAAACATATAATTTCTTTTTTCATATGTGACTATTCTATATTTTCATATATGCTGTAACTCATTACAAAGTATAGACCACTATACAATACAGTTCAGAGTGAAACTTTTGTCTTCACATTAAGAGTTTTGCCTTGTAGTTTCCATTACAAGAAAAACTCTAAATGATAAGATTTCTTCTAATGTCTTTTGGCAGTCATCACAACTTTTACTGAGGCTGTCGGGGGTCAGATAGCTTTCCTGCCAACATCAAATGCTGAAGCACAGGAGAGTATTTCATTTTGTGCACCCTAATTTTATATATGATTTAACATCTGATCAAACTTATGTAATATAATTAGAATTTAGGATGGATACAAAGTTCAACTTCAAGTCTTGTTAAAAGAAGAGAAGAGCTTCCAAGCATCCTTTCATAAAACACCAGGTTCACAGGGCTGCGATGACAATCTTTATATGTTTGTGAAGAAGTGATACAGCTAAAACTGTTTAGATAGATGGTAAATAAAAATATATTTCCTCAATGGGAAAGAAACTGAGTCTCAGATTAAAGTATCTGAAGTTTGTTTGTTTGTTTTGTTTGTTTTTTACTTATTGAGGATGTTGTTTGCCAAATTTTCAATTGTCATTTCTCTTCAAAAACCCATAAAAACCATATTTCTCATTATTTATGTGAGAATAATACATTTCTCACGCTGAGATTAAATTTATCATTTTGTTTAGACTGTCAATTAGAGAAGCTGAAGGAGCCACATCTCCATTTCTCAATGCTGCCCTCTACTGTGAAATGTTAGAACAAACCAAAATATCCCCCTAGAGCAGGGGTGGGCAATCTCAGTCCACGAGGGCCGGTGTCCCTGCAGGTTTTAGATCTCACCTTGGGTCAACACACCTGAATCACATGATTAGTTCGTTACCAGGCCTCTGGAGAACTTCAGGACATGTTGAGGAGCTAATTTAGCCATTTAAATCAGCTGTGTTGGTTCGAGGACACATCTAAAACCTGCAGGGACACCGGCCCTCGTGGACTGAGATTGCCCACCCCTGCCCTAGAGCAAATACCCCAGGACTCTTTCTATGGAGATCTATCTATCTAGTCAACATCAGAATTAAGGCAGGTCTGAAGGGAAAAGGGAGTCAAGTACTATCAAGATGTACCTAATATCCGGTAAGTGAACATATGCACTGCATTTGCCTTGATTTGCCCACATATGCAATACCTATTTATACAGTATATACTCATTATAATGTGTTTTTTGTGTTACAGTTTCATGTAATCTGTTTCTGTAGAGTTGTTAGAAAATCTAAAACTCAAAATTAACAAATTAACAAGCAACTCCATGAAAAGATGTCATCTTCAAACTATTAATCTGATTTTCTGGTCATCCCGCGAACACGTTATTAAAACTAATACCATAAAACTTATACCAACAAACACCACAGTAGTGGCTCTACTGACGAGCAGAGCTGGCCAACCTCATCGGGACCTGAAGAGATGAGAAACAACAGTGTGGAGCTTCCAGAGCTGCGGCTGTTGTTGTGCTGTGCTACACCCCTGCTGTTCACTGGAGGGTGAAATGTGATCATGGAGGGCTGCCAGCACGCATCAGGACCAGGCAATTGAAATGGCAAACCCAGCGAACTGATATCTAACGTGTCTCTATACATTCACTGTCAGGGTCTAAACGCTAGAGGACGCATTGCACCTAATCTGACATTGTAGGGTATTACAGTGAAAACAGTCATAACAGGCAAAATACTACACAGCCAAGCATTTTTGGAGAAAAGCATCTATGGTTTGAAAAAATGTTTTTTTTAAATTTTATTTTAGTTCATTGTATAAGAGTAGCACATATATGATAAATGACTTTCCACTTCTTCCTATATCTAAGTACATTTAGTGTTATTTCCAGAAACATAACTCATTTACTGAATTTTGTCTCTGTCCCCATTACATTGACCTTTCACTCACATTACTTAAATTCTAAAAACCCCAGCTTTTCGTCTTACAATAAACTCAACAATTTACTTAAAAAAACTATGGTAGATTTTTGCACAGGCACTAAAAGGAGTATTTACAGACATGTCTTGGATCAAACTATTAAAAAAAGAGTCAGAAATTAAAATCCAAATGCAATAAATTTATATTAGTGTTTTATCGAGGAGAGATGGAGTCACTTGGATGGCAAAACTGAAAAGACTATTTATTTTTTGCTTTTATAAAAAGGAGCACAAGCAAAATTCCACTCACTTCACTATTTTCACTTCCCTGCCTTGAATCGGTTTTCTGCTTCTTTTCTTCTCAGCTGCTTGTGTCTCTTGTTCTCTTTGTTGAAGGCTGTCCTTGTCTGCCTCTTGTCCTCTTGTACTCCATCCACTCTCCCAGTCTCAGTGGGATGACGGAGGGTTTCTGGGAAAGATCTTTCCATCTGTTTCTTGACGTCCTCACACTGAGCTGTTGCACTTGTTGACTAATTAAACTTAAATCTTACTTAATGTCAAACTTTTTATTTTTGCCTAAGATTGTAATTTTATTTTTGCTCATTCTGTCCTCTCGTCCCTTCCTGACACTGAGATGAGCCCTCTGTGAGTCTTCCTGAGGTTTTCAGCCTTGGTATAAAAGTTATGTTCACATGCTCTTTGACAAATGAATTAGAATTTGTGGCTTCATAAATAAAACATACTTGATTCAACAAGCTATTTTTTAGCTGGCTGACAAGCTGCACTGCTGCACTTTATTCAGTGTGCTAGTGTGTAAAGTAAACAGAAAACCTTTAGTTAGTTAAGTTAGTGTTTTAGTGTATTAGAAACACATAGACACTGCTGCGTTGTCTTCAGGTACAACAGACAACATCCTAGTTTTGTGACTGTGTCAGTGATAACATTGCAATCACTACTGCTGATATGCCTTAATCAATAATAAACAGTTTATTTATTGCAGACTGCTTGTGTCTTACTGTTTCTTAGTGACTATCAGTGCTAAGACAGTAAAAAATGAATTCATAGTTCCCATAGTTCACCTGCTTTCTTCACAATTATGTTGCCAACTGTTGATAAAATCATTTACGTTCTAAGTCAGTATTATTTTAGGTACTTATTTGTAAAAAAATTTTAACAGTAATTTAAAAATAAAAATCACCACACTTTCTGGCCTGTTATCTTAATACTTATCCTTTTCTTTCCTTGTGATGTCCATGAAGCTTGAAAGCTGATTAAATCACTGCTGTGTTGAAATATATCATTTTATGATGCATAAACAGATTTTTTTAATGAACTCTTAATTTGTTACACAGTTTAATACAGTGATTATGCAAATATGTAAAAGCAGGTATTGATTATATTTGATTCATACTTATGTGAGCAAGACCAACATCAGATTACACACTTTGGGCCATTTTAAAATTTTTTATATTTAATATAGTGACATCTTTAAATATCACCGTTGCCTATAACCCCACTTGACTTTATAGTGTAATTTATATAACTTATGTTATGTGGCAGAAAGTAGTGACCTCTAGTGGTAAGATGGTGCATCACAAAACAATAGGTGAGTTCAGGACAAACCACAGCTTAGTTTTAAGTACATTTTGAGGACATGGCTCTAACCTGCAGAACTGATGATGTGACATTTCTTCCATTTTTTTTGAGGCCTTCTTTTAGTCTCTGATGTGACACAAATGGCCTGTTTTCTTCACTAGATCAACTACTTCACTAACAGCAAATTCACTCTATGATGTTAGAAGAATTGGAGATTCAGAGTTCTTCCTCCACTCAATGAACAGAGTGAATAACATGCAATGCTTTAAATAGCTTGTAAAGTTCAGTCTCACAATAAAAAAGAGCCTAAAGGAAGAGAGTGATATGAAACATTAATTCCAGCATGCCCTCAAAAGTAATCTAATTATAGATCCATATTAGTTACCTCATGCATTGTTTAAAACAACTAGTTTAACGACCGCTCCAAAGTCCTGTCTATTACTGAACAGAAAAGGTTTAATAGATGATTTAAAAAATCCTTTGAGGATTTTAATCAGCATTTATGCTTGCTGTTGTTTTCTAGAGCATGATCACTCAGGTAAAACTCAGAGCTATTGATGTTCAACCCCAGGCTATGGCGAGGAGGGATATAAAACAAACTGCACAGGTCGGACTGTGTATTCTTCGAGTTGTGTCGACCCTCAGTACTGTGCCTATTTCAGTGTATCAGTATGTTCGTGCTCTGTTGTGCACTGCAGGCAGTGAGAGGCTGTTCTGCAGCAGTTTTGAAACTAAGCGAGGCATACTCTTGGAGGTTTATTAGTCCCCCCCCCCCCTTCCTCTATTTCTCTCGCTCTCTCTCCTCGGGGCATGGCAAAGGCAACTGTGGAGAGACATTGCCACAAATAGACTCTCTAAATATGGAGGGCTTCAGTCAAGAGAAAATGCATGATCGAATTTTGGGCCTCTTCACCAAACAGCTTCTATAAAAGGAACAAGACAGAAGAGAGGTTGAACGGTTGATGACACCTTCTGCTGGAATATGTGTGTTTGAGTGTTTAGCTCGCTGTGGGTATGTGTGTGCTTGCATCTGTGTGCAGCTTTGTACATTTGCTTCAGTGATAACTTTTTGTTTGTTCATCTTTTTATCATCGCTGCCCTGCTGCATCAGTGCGATGGGGCATCGATTCAATCTACCTTTGAGTTATTTTTAATGATCACTAACACTTTTGCCCTGTCAGGCACTGTCATTTGGTTTAGTTTACAGTATGTGCAAAGCATTACACCACCTCAACACAGAACATTATTACGGTATGGATGAATGTCAAAGTACAGTCAGTAATTTTATATCAGAAAACTGAAAGAAACTAGTATTTTTAAGCAGGTGTACTTCAAAAAATGTAAAATAACTTTTGCAGACTTTTAAACTTGAAGACTACCATTGTACCAGCTTGTTTGCCAGCATTTACTTATTAACACTTTAAGCAGTGAGGATGTGTTATCATTTTTGTAGAGTTGTGTTTCCCCTCACCTATTAAAAAAATGTGGTCTCTTTCAACTCTCAAGGGAAATAGTGTTTTTTTTTCTTTTTTCTAAATGCTCTACTAACCACTGCAAGTTGGTGTACTCTGTTTACTGTTGCAGTGCTGGAAATGTACAGTGATTTTTCTAAAGCCAAAAATGACGAGCTAAAACACAAGAAAACTCTCACTGTACAACCAAATACATTCAGTTGTGTATTTTTTTCCCAAAGGTTCTAACAAGTGCTGATTCTGTTTTACTCAATGAAACAGAATATATTTTTATTATCTTGAAGTCAACTCCAATAAGGGATATAATATAATCTATATTTTGTACTTGTCTATTAATATTGTAGCGTCCTGTGTATGCAGCCATGAACGTTTATGTGAAAAGAAAAATTTCATATGACTGTATCCACTCCTGTGAAATCTCATGTGAATCATGGGGTTTACTTAATTTTTCACATGACTGTAGGTTTGCTGTAGGTAAGTATTATGCACACTCTATTATGTTGTGTTCTTATTTGTTAATTTCATTATATTTACAGTTTTATTTTCTGGTGGTGTTTCTAATACCTTCTCGGTTGTGTAGTTGTGGAATTAATCACAAGTGATTACAAGCTCCAGAGGGTTCAGTGACAAGTGCCACTTGTCACTGAAGAATAAAGCTCCATAGGCGCCCATGTTAAACTGTCCAACTTTACTTTAAAAAATATGTTTGCAGCCTGGTACAATGAACGATTTTGACCTTTGTGGATTGTTTCCCCTGTTCTGGCAACTCTGTGGAGAGTGAACATTTTTAATATTCATCCACCTGGATACTTGAGTTGAGGGTAGGCGCTTTGATTGACAGCAGTTTTAACACACTGGTGTCTCCTAGACCTCCCCTGGCTAACTGAAAGTATTGAACTTGACCAACTACCTGTTGGTCTCTTTTTAATGTAATTATCTGAATAATATGACTTGATGTGTTGTTCTGACTATTCAAGAGGTTTGTGCTTCAGTTTTGGTAACAAATGTTTAATTAGTTAGTTACTTAGTACTAATTAGCACGTGTGTGTCTATGCTTTGGTTCCATGTAGAGTACAGATGCAGATGACCAAGATTGTTAGTGTTAGCTAACAAGCTAGCTTAGCACTCTACCCTCTAATCCATATGTGTTAGCTGCTAGCTCTAGAAAAACAACATGGCAGGCCAACTTTCTGGTGGTTTTGTCACAGTTTGATGCTGTGTGGCAGGCAGGAAGTAGGACCCAAATGCAGGACTAATGAGAAGCAGAGGGATGAACTAAGGAAGGCAGCTTTATTGCGCTGAGAAAACGTTCCATAAAAGAAAAAAAAAATGGAGAAAACCAAACCAAAATTTGAACATGAAACTAGAAAACAAGGTAATGGGAAACAGTAGACTAAGAACAAAGAAAACCCGCAGCACAGCAAAAACACAGCACTGAGAGGGTATGGTACAACACAACAAAGGGCAAGGGAAAACACAGGGCTTAAATACACAAGGGAGTAATGGGGGAATGGGAAACAGGAGGGAAACACAGCTGGGACTAATTAGACATAATGAGACAAGGGGAAGCAAAACTAGATACACTGACACAGGAAATGGGACCGTCAAAGTAAAACAGGAAACACAAGACAGTAACAAAGACACAGACTAGACACTGAGAAACAGAGACACGACTGCCTGAGGAGACAGAGGGAAGATGGCGCACAGAGCACAGGGACAGGAACCAAGAGACTAGAAATGATAAATAATGAACTCAAAGACTATATAATAATTCAAACTACAAAACACTGGGTCACCGACCTAGGACCATGACAGGTTTACAGTGCTACATATAAAAAGCTCTTATATGTGACAAGGTTACTCATTGTTATAAACAACCTCTGTCATATACAATTAGTTATTATAATATAAGAATTCCCATGGCAGTTCTTTAGGAACTTTGATGTGTTTTGGGGCAGAAGGACATTAAGCAGCTCGATATTTTGACCCGAACGGACACGTGTACTGAACTGAATAAGCACCCACTTCCACATGCTGTTATGCATCACTGTGCTTCAGTGGCCTGCACTTGACCTTGTGCTCTAACTCTGTTTTACACACTGTTGGAACTGTGGAGCATAAATGCCACTTAAGTATCTTCTCAAATGGTTAACTAACAAACAAGGTCTTCACAAGAAAGCACTGAAACTCCGGAAAAAAATGTTCTACCACATATTTTATCTGGTCCAAAATATAATCAGCTAAAGATGTTTCAACGCTGACTATATTTTAATAATGAGCACATGCCTTCATGAGTCAGAATCCTCCATCCCACTGCCAGGACTGTGTTTGTGCATCTATGTGGGTGATGGTGGACAGTGTCTGAAGGGGAAAGTGCACAAATGCGTGCATGTTCAGTAGCACACGAGAGCCCTATGCATGTGTCCTTGCAGCAACGTGCCATGGCAGATGCTGCCTAAAGCCGCAGCAGTGTCTCCAGTGATGATCTGTCTGTTGACCTTCAGTAACATTTGAGGATGTGGAAGCTTTCTTGTCGAGGACAGTGCACTCTTTCATTAATATGCCTCACCTTCAGATGTGCTATATGGCATTTGCATGACATTAGCATATATCTTTGGGCCAGCCATTCTGCGCTGCAGCACGCAGAGCTTCTGTGAATGACACCTGTTAGACTGAGACCCAGATGCCTTTCTGGCAGGGTCACACTGTGCAGGTTTGCAGAGGGTGGTTGAGGGTGGAAGAGAGAAGACAGACCATACTGAGGGCTGCCTTTTAGGACTGGTTGTTTTTTACATTTGTTAAAAAGTGAAATTATTAAGGTTTGGTTGGTTTCTTCCTGGTTTTGCTCTATTTTCTAGGATTTCAGATTTAAATTATCTTGGTGTACCTGCACCAAGCAAAGATGTTTTCTTTTGTTTGTCTGTTTGTCTGTTTGTTTGTTTGTTTACACCACATTGGGCATTATGCTATCAGCTGTGCTGACAGTGTTTCAGAGCTGCACAGTATTTTCAGGTGTCTGTCTGCTGGTCAGAAAGTCTCAGTCCAAGTTTCTGTCAGTTAAAACCTTGTGGGCAAAATGACAGATCCAAATATTCAGATTTGCTCTTTGTTTCAAATTATTCTTGTTCTGAGTCACATCTTTGTCCAATTTCTGTGAAGTCTTTTCTCAGTACTGTTACGCAGTGTGGCATCAGACATCATGACTCATTGTGTAAAACAGTTGAGCAAAAAAGATAGGTAACATTAATTTTGGGGTGTAACAAAATTTCTTAAGCTTATATTTTTTTCTTCTTTTTTTTTTGCACTGAAGAAAAAAAGATGCTCTTGTATGTGTTCATTAACTAATTAACCTCAAACTACAATGCTCAAGACCCAACAAAAAATTTAAACAATAACAATGAGATGAATTCTCTAAAAAATGACACATTTCCTGTTTTTGTAGGTGGTTGTTTGTTTCTGTCTGAGCTCATCCTCTCTGTTAGTCTGAGTGCTGTTCGGCTTGAGGATGGTGCAGCCAGGTGGTGACCCTGCATGCAGTATCTGGCAGACAGCAGAGCGCGTAGAGATGGAGCCAGATCCCAGAGTCAGAGACCTGCCGACACCGACCAATCTGCCACCAAAGAGGCAACAGTGTCACTGATACAAACACTGTGGAAGGTGAAGGTGATGTAGTGTCAGAAGAATGGTATATAACGCAAATGTCTTCAATTTACCCTAAAAAGTGTAAAATAATAATTTTCTGTGGCGTTATTTTACTGATGAAGAAAACAAACGGTCACATCAATATATTTAAAAATTGACATGAATTATGTGTTTCAATTATTGTTTTTTTGCACATGGCATTTGCCATCAAAACAAAAAATCAACAGTAGAACTCATGGCTATGTTTAATAGTTAAAGTCAAAGCATTTCCACATGCACAGTGAAAAGACATCTCAAATGATTGGGACTAAACAAGTGTGTAGTCTTAAGAAAATCACTTATCAGGGAGGCTAATCAGAAAAAGAGGTTTCAGTTTGCTAGGGAGCATAATGATTGGACTCTGGATCAATGGATCAATTTGGAAAGAGTCATGTGGTCTGATAAGTCCTGTTTTTCACTGTTCCATGGTGATGAGTGCATTAGGGTAAGAAGAGAGGTGGATGAAGTGATGCACCCATCATTCCTAGTGCCTACAAGCCTATAAAAACAGTGTTATGATCTGGGCTTTGGTCAAGGTTGAGCAACATTATGTGCCCAAAAAAATTAGGTCAGTTGACTACCTCAAAATACTGACTACCAAGGTTTTTCCGTGAATGGATTTCTTTCCTTCCCTGATGGCACAGGTATGTTCCAAGATAACAATGTCAAGATTCAGAGGGCTTGAATGGTGAAGTAGTGGTTCAGGGAGCATGACCCAAGGTTCAACTCTGACTGGAAATAAATGTTGCGAGATTGCATAAGCTTATTGAATAATAACAGTATAATATATTATTCTTATAACTCACCATATTTCAAACCCTGACAATTAAACACACAAAACGGTAGTTCCTAGATTTAAGTTTTCTTTTCTAAGCAGAAAACTGACTCATTTCATTCTTATGGCAGAACAGCCCTTTTTAAGTTACCATTGTAACCTCACAACAAAAAGTTCCTCGTTCTGAGCCTGGTCAGAGCCTTTTACATTCAGTATGCTTGTCTTTTTGCCCGCTCTTCAAAAACATGCTAGGTTAATTCTCCCGTCACTGTGCACTGGACCAAGTCATTTAACCACCACAATAAATCTGGAGAAAGTGTTTTCCTACTTGGATCAATGAAAGATCTTAATCAATCTTATTTATGGTGCATCACAGTTAAGTATGGCTTTGCATTATCCATCCATTCTTTTCCGCTTATCCAATTTAGGGTCACGAGGGGAGCTGGAGCATATCCCAGCTACTGTAGGGCAAGGCCTGTTGAAGGATTATTTCAATTTAGAATCACCAGTTAACCCAACCCAACTAAGTGCATATCTTCTAAGTGCATAGGGACTGTGGGAGGAAGGCTGAGTACCCAGAGAGAACCCAAGCAGACACGGGGAGGACATGCAAACTTCACACAGAAAGGCCCAGAATGGTACATTCAAACCTTGCTGTGAGGCAACAGTGCAAACCACTGCACCACCTGGCCTTTCGTTATATACACTATCACACAAAAGTAAGTGCACCCCTCATATTTTTGTAAATATTTTATTATATCTTTTCATGGGACAACATTAAAGATATGACACTTTGATACAATGTAAAGTAGTCTGTGTACAGATTGTATAACAGTGTAAATTTGCTGTCACCTCAAAATAACTCAACATACAGCCATTAATGTCTAAACTGCTGGCAACAAAAGTGAGTACACCCCAAGTGAAAATATCCAAACTGTGCCCAAAATGTCAATATTTTGTGTGGTCACCGTTTTTTTTTCCAACACTGCCCTAACTCTGTTGGGCGTGGAGTTCACTAGAGCTGCACAGGGTGCCACTGGAATCCTCTTCCACTCCTCCATGATGATATCATGGAGCTGGTGGATGTTGAAGACCTTGCGCTCCTCCACCTTGCATTTGAGGATGCCCCGCAGATGGTCAATAGGGTTTAAGTCTGGAGACATGCTTGGCCAGTCAAATACCTTTACCCTCAGTTTATTTAGCAAGGCACTGGTCTTTTTGGAGGTGTGTTTGGGGTTGTTGTCATGTTGGAATACTGTCCTGTGGCCCAGTTTCTGACGGGAGGGGATCATGCTCTGCTTGAGTATGTCACAGTACAACTGTAGCTCCCCTGTGCCAGCAGCACTCATGCAGCCCCAAACAATGACATCCCACCACCATGCTTGATTGTAGGCAAGACACACTTGTCTCTGTACTCCTCATCTGGTTGCCGCCACGCACCCTTAACACCATCTGAAACAAGTACGTATATCTTGGTCTCATCAGACCACAGGTAATCCATGTCCTTAGTCTGCTTGTCTTCGGCAAACTGTTTGCGGGCTTTCTTGTGCATTATCTTTAGAATAGGCTTCCTTCTGGGATGACAGCCATTTAATCCAGTGTGTGGCATATGGTCTGAGCACTGACAGGCTGACCCTCCACACTTTCAACCTTTGCAGTAATACTGGCAGGACTCATACATCTATTTTCAAAAGACAACCTCTGGATATGACATTGAGCATGTGTACTCAACTTCTTTGGTCGACCATAGCGAGGGTTGTTTCTAATCTGTCCTGTTAAACTGCCCTATGGTCTTGACCACTGTGCTGCAGCTCAGTTTCAGGGTGTTGGCATTATACTTATAGCCAGGCTACCTTTATGTAGAGCAATACTTCTTTTTTTCAGATCCTCAGAGAATTCTTTTCCATGATGTGCCATGAGAAACTTCCAGTGACCAGTATGAGAGAGGGTGAGAGCAATAACACCAAATTCAAACCACCTGTTCCCTATTTGCACCTGAAATGCAACTGACTACTTTACATTGTATCAAAGTGTCATATCTTCAGTGTTGTCCCATGAAAAGAAATAACAAAATATTTACAAAAATGTGAGGGGTGCACTCACTTTTGCGAGGTACTCATACTGTATATAAAAGGTATTGGTTATATACAAAGGCTAAACCAGTTATACAAAATTGAGAAAATCCTGTACAACCTTTGAGAAAAACAAACAGTGGACATTCAGTCAATAACAGTATAAAGGATGTCACGCAAGCGGCACGTTTATCCCACAGCAAAACCAGCAAAAAACAATAGGATGCTGGTGGTGACCAAAAAAGAGCTTAAACAAGGGATGGTACAAAAGTTAGGTGAGCAGAATCACAACAACTAAATGAATGCTAAAAAAACCAAATCCATCAAGGGGCTTATTTATATATCAGAGTTATACAATTCTTATTTTTTCTGCACCAGTGGTCAAAAAAGACATAATCATGTGGCTCCTGTTTCATTATCCGCACTTTTCATTAACCCCATTTTTATCCCATCTCTGATAATGAACACGTCTGACTTGACTTTTTCATCATCAACCCAGAAACGATGTCTCAAAAAATCCTGTTGCACAATATGTCTCCACCTGTGGATGTCTCCTTTTTGAAAAATGCTTTTCAACTGGATAGAGTTACGTTGGTCTGAATCCCATTTAAGACTTTAACTCATCACCTCAGTCTTTCTAGTGTTTTACATCCCTTTCCATTTTAACCCACCTATTATCAGAAGTGATAAAAATAATCTTTACTATCAGTCCCAGTGGCGGAGGAGAATCACCACCTCATTACCACTCCTGTCTGAGAGGCTGATTATGGGACGGAAGAAGCTCGGTAACAGAGCTGAGCCTGGGGCGTCCTAGCAGGCTTAGTCTGCTAATGGCTGCATGGGGTTGAATTGCAGCTCATCTCATTCCTTACTACTGGATCTCTCTCTTTCCACATTGCTGCCAATCTTCACTGCACCTGTTACCAAAAAGATAAAGAAATGAAATGCTTGAGAAAGGTGGAGTGTTCTCTTTCCTGTTCAAAACAAAAGAGCAGCAACAAGAGCAGCAGAATCTCACTCAATTATCCCCTGTTACCTCCCTGGATCCTTTTAATGATCCCACATAGACACTGCACTGTGATCCCACTGTCAGACACCCTGTGATGAAATAAACCATTGTGTGTGTCCTCGCCCCAATATGCTAATCCAGGATTAATTATGGGCCAACCCTAATGAGTATCTCTCTCGCCCTCTTAGATATGTAAATGCACCAGCAGTGGACAGTGTTGAGAGGCTTTTGTTAACTCTGTGTTTTATAAAAGGGGGCAGAACAGGATGGAGCGAGCCAAGGACAAAGGTTTTATATTATTTCAAAAGATGGAAAAAACCCAAAACAAAACAATTTATGTGAATTTGCAGTGATACGGAGAGGGCAGTGCAAGCCCTCAGCAAATCTGGCTTCAATTTTACCTGTGGGAATAAATTCAGGAAGAGCAGAGGCTGTGCTGAAATTGTTAAGAAACTGGTGCATATGATATGGTTATTGTGAGGCTCTTCACCATCAGCAGCTGCCCGGCTTGCTGACATCGTGGATTCTGAACTTTTTAAACACTTAAGCAGGAAATGTGAATGTGGGCAAAGCCAGAGAAACTGTGCTCTTACAACTTGGAAGATGGGGAACAGACAGACAGATTCATGTAACGGTTATATTTTTCTGTTTTTGTAATAAAAAACAATATATAAATTGCTTTCTTTGCCATGCAGTTAGTTAAGTGGCTGAGAAGGTTAGAGCAAAATCAGTATCCCTCTTTTCACTGCCTTGAGTTATACCTGAAACAGCTTACAACTATGACTTGGAATAAAAGTGCAGTGTATTTTCTTTTAGGGGAAACAGATATGTTCATAAAGTGCAAATCCCTTACACCTGAACTTAAATGCAACACCTGATTGAATATTCCCTGGTATGAGCGCCATGCTTATAAGCCCTCCAAATCCAGTGGTAGGGGAGCATGAAATTCTTGTTGCATGTTCTCCCTGTGCCTGCATGGGTTTCTTCTATCCAAAGACATGCTTGCTGTCCATGTGTGTGATTTCTGTCTCGTTACATTATCCCTGTGATTGACAGGTGACCTGTCCAGAGTGTGGCCCACCCTTTAACCTATGACAGGTAGATGTCATGGATGTTTAAGCATTCTTACAACTTTTTCCAGACCACTTGCATTGCTCATGTTGTTTACAACTGCTTTGTTTTCTCGCCTGTGGTTCTGTGCATTCTCGGTGAAAGCCAGTTCTCTTTGGAATAATAATACATATTGCAAATTGCAGTATTACATTATTGCATTACACTGATTCTACTACGAAAATGCTTTGAATTGACTAAGCAACTGGGTATTCAGCGGGGGATCAAGTGTTCCTTCCGGAGTTTCTCGTGCTTGCGAGTTTCAGTGCACAGAAAGACGCTCTCACTGCATTGGTCGCGTGTGATATTAGGTGTGTACGTAAACGCGCGTGTGTGCGTGTTTTCATTCCTGAAAAGCCTCCCGATAAGCTTTGGGATTCTCGACGTGAATCCCGTCTTTCTCAGTCTGTGTTTATCCTCGGAGTTTCTGTCCAAGGCGCTGAAATTTGCTGCTCCGGGGACCGGTCACGTGACTGCGCTTTCTCCCTGTGAGAGCAGGGTGCTGTGTGTGTGTGTGTGCGCGCGCGCGCGCGCGCGCTCGGTACACTGCACGCGGACACTTCAGTCCTCATCATGAGCGATTGCGCTCATGAGGAAGGCTTTTCTGAGAAGGCGTCGGGGCTACGGTAGTAGCCTAGTTTGCAGCGTGGATAGGTTTTTGCAGCCGAGTGTGTGACTGACTCTTCACGCGCATCGTCTCTTTCTCTTTTCCTTTCGCTGTTGCAAAAATCAGTGCAGCAAGTGTGGATGGCCACACTGGAGTGGGCTGCTGCCCACCAAGTCTGACTGTGTTTCGGAGGTGCTGAGAAGGAGAACATGTAAGAATCCGCAGGCATCCCCGCAGATCCTTTCGGATTCTCAGCCAAAATGCAGAAAGGGATCAGACTCAATGATGGCCACATCACCTATCTGGCTCTTTTGGCGAAGAAAGACGGGACGAGGCGAGGTTGCTTGAGTAAAAAAAGCTCAGACAACACAAAATGGCATTCAAAGTGGTTCGCTTTGTTGCAGAATATGCTTTTTTATTTCGAAAACGACTCGAGCTCACGCCCCTCCGGACTGTACCTGTTGGAGGGATGTGTTTGTGACCGGGCACCGTCACCGAAACCGTCTCTCTCAGCGAAGGAATGCTTAGAGAAGCAGGTAAGATATTGATCGCACGGGGAGCTCCCTTAAGTCTGACTGACACTGTCAAGGCAGTCAGTCTCACTGAACGGATACACTGAGCGGTCCCCTCCTACTGTTTTCACCCCTTAAAATTCCCTTTGATCAGCTGGGCTCTGCGTTACAGCCACATTTATAACAGGAGGTAACGTGTAGACACTTTTCACCAGAAGATATCGCCTATTCATCACGCAAACAATTTCCCAGAGATGCTTTTGCATTACAGTTGACTTGACGTTTTAGAGTTACGTAATGGCGTCATCCTAACCGATTGATTTTCTCGATTATGAACCAAAATAGCCCCACAGCCTTTTCGAGGTTAAATGCACGAAAAATACAACGTTAACAGCAAACAAAGTTAGCAGAATTCACGCAAATCTCTGCAAACTTTGCACATGATCTTAGCCTCCTCTTTTCCGTTCATCTGTTGCATCACATTGGGATGCAAGACGCTGTATTTTTAGACACCCCAAACGTTCCGGGAATGCAGCACATATAAGGAGTAAACTTAAACTGCATCCAAACTTTGTAGGTTGCCATCTTGCGGAGGAGAGCTGCCCCTTCCTTGTCGTTTTGACGTATTGATTTAATTCCTTGTCTTGATATTAATAGCATCCTACCTTGGCAACTGTGTCTCCCCGGTTTATAGCGGCTTGGCTCATTTGATAGCTCTCTCATTATCATGGGTTGTTAACGACAGCCATGAATGAAAACCAAACGATGTCCCAGCCATGGTTTTCTTTCTCAGTGCAGCCCCCTATTCTTTTTTAATTCCCCTGGCGTTTAGTGCCATGGATTAATATGTGTGAGGGATAAAAAAACAAAAAACAAACAGTTTACAGTGTTTTTTTATGCCTGAAACACATTCAGAAATAATTTTAGTGAGAGCGTAGTTTCCCTTGTTGGAAGTGCTTTAGTGTTTTGAGACAAGCTAGTGCTGTATAAAAAAAACAAACAAACAAAAAAAACCCCACTGTGTATAAACGCATTTGAGCCAGAGAAGTGGTCAAGCTGCTGTGAGCTATGACTGCAGTCACCTTCTGAAATCTGCTCTGCCAGCTGCAGTCTCTTCTGCTTTCCCTGCAGCAGAGGGGATGAAGAACTGAAGGTAAAAGTCAAAATGATGGGCCGTTTTATTCGTTCAGTAATCATATTCTTTGTTTATGAATAAAACAGATTCTGGATGTGATTTTGAACCACACTAGAATAAAAAAAGAAAAACTAAAGTAAAAAAACGGTATTCTAGAAAGTCTGAACTTTTGGTCTTGCGGATGTGTTCCACTTTTAATATATTGTATATTTGCACAAAAAAACTTTCCAGGAAGTAGTTTTTGATAGTTTTGAAGATAGTTATTGTGAAGGTGGTGATTTTGGTGTTCAAGGTTAGGCGATAAAAACCTAAAGTGTTAGATGGAAAAAAGTGGAAACCAGTTAACATGTCTGTAAAAAGATTTGTATTTTTCCAAGTTCAATAAAAATCTATAATAATAAACTGAAGAGGAAGAAAAGGCAACTGAGGTAAACCTATACTGAACTTTCATAGAAGAAAATTTTCACGTCCTAAATATCCAAATCTTAAATTCCATGTGGCTATTTGGTGGCAAATGCTAAGCACTTCACTACATTGTAACCAAAATGTTGCTAAATGATGCCTCAGAGGTCTTCTTTCCTGAGATAACCCTCCCCCAACAATCACAAAAAATAAACAAACAAACAGAGGATCTGATCCAAAACACTGATAAATCAATTATGGAACTGCTTGGTTATATTTGCATGTGTGCCATACAATTTTTCCCATCCACAGTAAAAATCTGTTAAATTATTCACAATCTCTCCAAAAAAATCATTGTCTGATATTGTGTTAGACTGGGATCACAGCCCTCTGTTGCAATAATTGTATTTTACTGTATAGCCTCTAAGAAGAATAAATAAAGGATGGGAACAGGGTAAATCCATTATCTGTGAAATCCACAGTTTCTGCTCCAAGTACAGCTGTACCCAGTTTGCTGTCCATGGTGCTGAACTCAGCTGTCATATGTTCCTCAAACACTCTTGTCCTCTGCTGTCTGCAGGCAGAGGAGCCAGGATTGTAGGGGATACTACGAAGATATTATACACACACACACATATATATATATATATATATATATATATATATATATATATATATATATATATATATATATATATATATATATATATATATATATATATATATATATATATATATATATATATATATATATATATATATATATATATATATATATATATATATATATATATATATATATATATATATATATATATATATATATATATATATATATATATATATATATATATATATATATATATATATATATATATATATATATATATATATATATATATATATATATATATATATATATATATATATATATATATATATATGTATATATATATATATATCTATATATATATATATATATATATATATATATATATATATATATATATATATATATATATATATATATATATATATATATATATATATATATATATATGTATATATATATATATATATATATATATATACACTGCAGTTTTATCGTGAGGATTGCACAGCTGTGGGAAGAGGAGGTCAGCAAGAAAATTCAATATTGGTCATTTGTTGTTTAAAAGATAGAGACAACTAACCTACTTTTGAGGACTTGTTGTTTGCTTTCGTTTCGTGAACTATTCAACTTTGTTTAGTGCTCGCTGTCTGTTCCCTTAAAACCGTATCAGGAGAAGAGAAATGCTCTATTCTAGGGGTGCAATATGTACTGAGTGACATCTCCGATGACAGCTGTTCATGCAGACTGCTCCTGTGAATTTATTTCAACAATGAATTAAATGAATTTGAAAGCCTTCACTTAGCATAACACAGTCTTCTGTTCCACACATGTCCCTTTGCATAATATGTGTCAGGAATATGTTCTTTCAGTTTTTTTCTAAATGGCTTCTTTTCTTAGTTTAGCAAAACTATATACATATACATTTTGAAAATGTATTCACACAAATACGTGGTCTTCTCTCAGTGTGAACAGCACACTTTGTAGTTTCCAATCAGTCATGTCTTTATGTGTCCACATGTGTAAATCTTACGGAGCTCATCCTGTGTGCATGCCACTGAGTCTATATTTGCCTCTCAGTGTACTCCTGTATACGCCTGTATCGATCCATAAACTGAGAGACTGCACAGAAAAGGTGAAATGTGGACAGGAAGACTGATCGATTCTCAAGGTGTCTGTTGGTACACAGATTTCCTTTTCACCATCCTCACTTGGGAAAAACATAAAATGACACCTAAGTCAACGAGCAGACTGCAGAGGTGGTCACAGACAATGGTGCTGTACAATCCTGACATGGAAACTGGTTCATGTAAGGATTACAGCAGATTCCAGATTTCAGTGGTGTGTGTGCATGTACTGTATGTCACCGAGTGTGTGTCAGAGCTGCAGGAGAAATGGCCAGGAGAGCACTGGATCTTATCTGTGTGTGACAGGGAGAGGGACAATACAGCGAATAGATGCCAAGCCAACTGCCACCTTGCTGGGCTACAGCGCTTTTTATAGCCCTCACTCCTCAAAAAGGCAGAAGATCTTTCTCTGCCTCCCTCTCCGTCTGTCTCTCTGTTCTCATTGTGTTCTTTGGAGTGTTCTACTTTTTAAATGTTCTTATTCCCCATTTAGAAGGCGAGTTACGTTTAAGCCCACAGTTACTATGGCAACCCCTATTTGCATCTGAAAAAGTACATTTGAAGGGGCCAACAAAATGTGCAACAACATGCTTTGGCATTGTACTCCATTTAGCAAGTACAGCAAATATGGGCATATAAAAAATGGGAGGTGAGTTTTCTTAGGTAGTGGCAAGTGCAAATGCTGGATGGGCTATATGTTTTCCTTTGTTGTTAAGAGTAAAGAGCAACGGTGTAACATCGGTCTCTGTGTATACTCACTTCATTGACTTTATGATGTAATCTTAAAATATAGGTCACACATTAAATCATCTATATATAAACAGCATGGCTTTGGCCAGTTTACAGTAATCGTGATAATCCACCTGGCAATATCCAGTGGACAATATCAGTGTGAATCGGCCAATTATATAAACGGAAATAGAGGGTCTTTGTGGCAGAAATGTATACAAAAGAATAGCTTCAGTGCAAGTCTCTGTTACTGTAATGACTTACGTCAGAGGGTTAAAACATTATTTAACCCTCCAACGTACCCTGTGTATGGGGGCAATACCATCCTGAAGAACACCACTATCATAAGAATAGAAATATTTTATCATAGGAGGAAGGTGATTATCCTGAGCTAGCCATCTTGAGTCGGAGCCTTCCGCAGCCTCATAAGGTGAAACGTGGAATATAACCTGGACAGGCTGCCGGTCTATCAAAGGGACACCCAGAACTATTTCATATTGATTTTGAATAACCTTTCCATCTAAGGGGACCAAACCATGCCACCAAAAATGCTGGTTGCAATACACCCAAAAGCTCTTTGTTTTTGGGGTCAACAGTTTGGGTTTTTCCTTTAATTCATCACCCATCTAGACTCTGTGTTTTTGATACTGGCTATTCTTTCCCCTTAGTGGTTTATTTATTTGAATCAGTAGCTGAATAAAAAACATAAAAAAGAAGTCATTCTGTATTTTTGTGATTAAAACGCGCCTTTAACATTAATCTTACATATACAAATTAATATTGTCTTATTTTCTGTATTCCAGATGGAATTTAGTTGCTTTGTTCACACATTATTTTAACAAGGACTTACTTACTGGTTGTGCTGTCTCACTTACCAACAGATACTGTATCTTTGGCAAAAAAACCCCCATAATGACTTGGATTTAAATATAGCCACCTAAAAGGTTTAACACAACAGCTCACAGGATGTGAGAGATGGGAGGCACATTACTGACAAAGGCCCGTTCTGCTGCTCATCAGAAAATAAGGAACATTACTCTCATTCACAAATGATTTGCTCTTGGCATTTGGGAAGGATA
Source organism: Oreochromis aureus (assembly GCF_013358895.1). Lineage (NCBI taxonomy): Eukaryota > Metazoa > Chordata > Actinopteri > Cichliformes > Cichlidae > Oreochromis > Oreochromis aureus. The sequence continues at coordinate 29,867,688 of NC_052942.1, read as the reverse complement.
AAAAAAAAAAAAATCCAATACATTGGATTTGTGGGGGTCTATTTACAATGCATCAGCGTTATATAATTTGATGTGTTTCTACTACAAATAGGTTAGCTGTACTACTAGTGCGGTGACCACCACTCTGGTGATTTGAGGATTTTATCCAGTAAGCCTATTAGAAAACAATTGAACTGCATTCGCCATAATTACCATAACTGAACCTTTATGATAATTGGTGAGAGTGTAAAAAAAGGGGTGAGGACCCAGGGGTGGTTGTGTCGCTAAAATGCAGCCAAACCACTCGAACAAAACAAAACAAAACATGGCGTCAGTCAAGAGGCTTCCGCCAATTCAGAGGTGAGTTGCCAGGTTACAGACAGAAGGCACAAAGGCTTTATAATGAATCTCTCAAGACTTTTCCCTCAGGATCTCTCTCTCTCTCTCTCCCTTATTCACACATACAGTGCATGTATGCGTGTATAAATACACCTTTAAGTAAAATACAGATCAGTGGAAGTGGCTGCTGATTACTAGTGATTAAAGGGTAGCAACATACATTTTATAGCACAATAACAGATATCCTGGTTATTATATGCTGAACAAATATCTGACTCACTCACTATGCTTTTGTTTTCCCAGTATTATTTCACTGTCACGTTCAATCATGACAACCAGAAGGCTTTGGAGCTGCGCACAGAGGACGTCAAGGACTGTGATGAGTGGGTGGCTGCCATCACGCAGGCCAGGTAGCTCTCACACATGACCTTTTACCTACAGCTGTTTAGACGAGGATGTTCTGAGGGGTGGAGATCTTGATGAGAACTGTGCTTGTAACATCTACAGTCAATAAAGATGTGAAATTTTATGTTGGAACTTATATAGAGTGTATTTAAAAAAGCATACGAACCTGTATACTTTAAATGGGAAACAGGGGGTCACGTCTATATCTGCAAAATGAATTCAAATTGTAGAGATGTTCAGAAAAACATCCCTTTGTTCTTAATCAAGTGAACATGTTTGCACCATAACCACAATTTAGCAAACTAGGATCCCTTTACTGACAGTGTTTCTACTTGCCAACATAAAAATGGTCAAGTATGTTAACTACTGATATTTGTAAAGTGTACCAGCAGATTGGTTAGGATCCTAACAAGAGTCATTAGTCACGATATTTCCCTGTGTGTACCTGTAAGCCAAATGCCTACTTGATGTGTGTTACTGAGTCCAAAGTATGTTGTTGTTGTTGTTGTTTTTATACTAATATTATGATTATTATTATTATTTTGGCATGCTCAGAGGGTACATAGTAGAGACATAAGAAAGACACATGGCACTAGGAGAGTCTCCGGTTGAAATAACTAGATTAAGTAAAAGCTGAATGTTTTTTTTTTTTTCATTACGGTGTGGTTTCTTGGCCAGGTCTAGAGACTTTTTAGTTAAATAAGGGTTAAATAAATAAAGTAAATAAAATAGAAAGAATCCTGATTTGAAATCCATGGGAAAACTGACAGTGGTACAAAAATTAGTCCCGGTGTTAAAAATTAAAGCAAGAACTTATTTTGGGCCAATTGGGCAATTTTTAACAACTTTTAAATAAGATTTTACAAAGTTGAAATTACAGCTACTTTACATAATGTTGAAAATAACTGTCCCATCTGCAGCTAATCATCAGCTTTAGTAAAGGCTGGCTAGCTATCACGTGTAATTCACTGTGATGAATAAATAAATGACAATTTCAGTTAGTGAAAATCATGTAGACTCAAACATAGGCCTGCTTACTACTAATACTGAACATGAAAAACAGTCTCCACTTATCACTAGCTATTAGTAACAAGTGGAGGCTGTTTGTCTGTAAACTTTTTGCATCAAAGATAGGCTTTTAACATGGAAATCTATAGAAACCGATTTGCGTTTGGAGTCAGTCTCAATTAGATTTTTTTTTTTTTTTTTGCAGGAATTATGGTGTTACCTATAATTTTAACATAGGTTGCTGCTTGGTTTTTATTTGATTAAGTGGGCACAGAATGGATTTTTCTCTGTATATCTGATGGAAAATGCAAGTGCCATGAATCAGTGTGTAGCAAACTGTCATTTGGACCCTTTTGGGTTTGTACTGTTGTATGATTGCTTGTTAATTTATAATGTTAAAACAACACAGCGGTCATACTATAATGAGAATGACATATGTATGCATGTATGTTACTTATCTCCTTCTAGATGAGTGGACCAATCTTGTTTAAACTTTGAATAAACATTTCCTAGGGAACTGCGAGTGCCACTTTACCAGTTTTACTGATAATTTACGACATCAATTTAAAGTATTAAGTAAATCAATAAAAACAAAGTGGTTATTAATATTGATTCTTGATTTATGGAGTCCTCACATGTCTAATGAGTGAAATGGCCACTTATGATGCGGGCACAAAAAAGGTTAATGAAAGCCAAATGAAACCATCACTCTAAATGTCAACAGTTTGCAATTCAGTGACAAAAGGTCGACTGATTAGACTCATTGAAGATTAAATTGATTAGTGCACCATCAAGGCAGCAGCACTTACTGTAATACCGTAATAGGTAGCAAGTAAATAAGACTTGTATTTAGGTATCTCAAGTAAATTTTTCAGCAGTTCCTGGCATGTAAATGCCATGTGGCTTGAATATTTCTGAATTACTCTTTATTTATGGTTGGCAATCTACATTGTTAAAGTTAGTTAAATTTGTGTTTTTCAAATTGTGGTGTAGCCCCCTGAAAGTTTAATCAAGTGAAAAGAGGGGAAAATATGGAATTTATTTATGTTGAATAAATAAGATTTTATTTTTGTAGAAAATATAAAAGAGTTTACCAACCTTTATTGCATTAAAACGAGACAAAAACTGTGCTATATGGGACAACGGTTTGGGGGTTTGGAAGTGGGGCATGCCAGAAAACATCTAAAACCCACTCAGTAAAATTTAACTAAAACACCTGCCAAACATTTTTTTTGACAGGACATTTTCAAGGCCAGATTTAGGCAAGCTGAACATAATTGACTGTATTGATTTTAGGCCTTCAATAACATGCATGTGAACAGTTTAATTATTGCTCACACAAAAGCATCCAACATGTGGAGTGCTGTCCTATCAAGTATTTAAAGACCTGGTTGTGTAAGTAAATCCTGCACTCTGTGGTCCGTTTAAGGTCCGTGTTCCAAACATATGCTGATCAGAGGTCTGTCTTTGCTTTGATAAAGCTATGGAGAGCCCCTGAAACATGCGTTAATGAGGTCTTTGCGTGTGTGTCTGTATAGTTACAGGAACCTGGCTACAGAGCATGAGACCCTCATGCAGAAGTATCTTCATCTACTCCAAATAGTGGAGACGGAGAAAACGGTTGCCAAGCAACTTCGACAACAGATAGAGGATGGGGAAATCGAGATAGAGCGACTGAAATCAGAGGTAATTTGCCTTGTAATTTCATGCTAGTAACACAGTACCTGTATATGTGTGATGTGTGTTTACTGGATAGCATACGGAGAGAAGCGATCAAAAACAGGCAGGCTGAGAGGATAAAGTGAGAATGTGGTCACAGGACAAAGGTCATGACCCAGATTCCAAACCACAATGTTCTGAGTTCATGATGAGCTTTGTAGCTTGCAGTGCCCCTGGGATGTCCTTGTTAGAGACTCTGTAATGCTGTTGAGTGTTTTGTATCCTAATTATTCAGTCTAAACTAAATCAAATGCACCTCTCTTTAATGTGCTAATGGCTAGCTTCAGCTGAACCAAATGTTTTCAATATGCATGAATCGGCTTTTGTTGCACATGATACTGGAGTCTGTGGCTGAAAAAGATGATCTACTATCTCACTTTTCACAGTTAAAGAGTGTTCTAGTAATGGTGTTTGTGTTATTTTGTTTAATTTCAGTCTTTTATCAGAAGTTTTGTATTCGCATGCTGTGTATAATGGAAGCAAATGCAACAGATTTGAATGAAATACAAAACTGGTATTTTGATGTGTCTGGTGCAGTTTCTGCGTTTATAATTTCTTTGAGCCAGCTAATGGATAGCCGGACAAAAAGTAATTCAAGAACATGAACTGAGATATTAACAACCATAGTGAAACATATTCCGGAATAAGAGATGATGATGAGTAGAGTTTATCTGGACACATATTATATTCCTCTTACTGAGCCCTGTACTGGTTATGATCAATTTCAGATTGCTGGACTTCTGAAGGACAACGAGAAGATCCAGTCAAATCCAGAGGTGCCCCCCAGTGAGGATGATACAGAGATCAAGAAGATCAAAAAGGTGATCTGTTTCAGTATTGCTCAATTTTAAAGGGGAAGGCCTGACTTTTTTTTTTAATCTTAATGAATTCAGGGAACCTCACACTTGATCATGCTAGATCACTGCAGTCATCAGCTTCTTTTGTCATCAGTTCTACTGAAGCAGCTGCTTGATCTGAATTAAGGCTGGAGAGCTTGGAAAGCTTTGACATGTTAGTTACTGTACAGCTGGAAAAGATGATAACTAATAGTCAGTTGAACATAGTTTGCATAGACATTTTTGACTTGTCTGGTAATATTTGCTAACTATTTTCTAAGTGGTAGAGAAACCGTGAAACTTGTGATGCAAACTCAAGATGGACATTGTTCACCTTCAAAGTAAAAGTTGCATCTTGTAATATATGTTGGTTGCAGTGGTAAGTTTTACTTTGAAAGTGAATGCTCTGCATTTCTGGTTTACAGTACATTTTTCAGAGTTCCAGTGCCACTTGGTGAACAGATGGGACGTGTTTGTGGGCAAGTTGGCATCTTCCATGTAAACTATGTGTAACTGCACAAATCTGCTAGAAACCAAATCAATCATAAAGATTTATTTGGTGCTGCACTCTGTTTGCGACTGATTTCACCTCCAGCCTCAAGCAGACATTTACCACCCAGTTGGGGAATAAACATTCTACCTCACTTACCAGTCTATAGATGTGAACCAGTGCAAAAATTCAACGTCCTCCCACCAGCATTCAGCATCGTAAATAATCTGATCTCAAGCCAGCAGAAGTGGACACAGTAGGCTGCTCTGCTAGCTAGTGATGTCAGTTGAAGTGACCATATTGGACATGTACAATGACAATAAAGATCTATTCTATTCTATTCTATTCTATTCTATTCTATTCTATTCTTTACTCAAGTATTTCTCTCACACAGCTAAGGCTAGCCTAGCAATGTTTAGTAAATTAAGATTATATTTAACGGTTATTGTCTGCTGTTATTTCTTTTTTCTTCTTTTTTCACTCCTCTTACACTTTGAGTGTCTTTTGTTGTTTTCATTAGGTTTGTTTAAAAAACAACAACATGTATACCACTTTTGACAGAAGTGAGTGGAGTCAGGTGGGATACTCTGAGGGGGGTCAGGTCTCTCCTACTTTCAGTGCAGACTTTGCACATTGCCACTGGTGTAGTTCCCTGCCTTCCCTGGTGGAAAGCAACGCCTTTGACTGAGGCAATATTTAATTTGAACTTACCTAATTAATGGACATTTCTAAACTTGCCTTGACTCATGTTTTCTCAGTTTGGGGCAGCACTTACAAGATATAAACTAGATATAGATATATAGATACTGTATAAAGATATATATAGATATATATATAAACTAGACTAAGTGTCAAGTATTTTAGCATTGTGTAAGTTCGGTACAGTTTTTAGCACCTTTTGGTTTCTTTTATACTAAATATACAATTATTTATCTGGCTTTTAATCACAAAAAATGTTTAAGCATCTTTAACGGCAAATTATTAGATCCACTTTTCTGTCTATTTTTTGTGCTGATAGTGTTGTCAGTGTAACAGCTATGAGCAGAAACACCACGACATCACACACAGTCATTTGATTCACTGCATAACTCAAGGTGCTTTATATTATAGGATAAAGACTATAATAATACAGAGAAAACCCCATAAAAAATGCATGGAAGTCATGGAAATCCAATAAAACTCAAATCTCCAAAATTATAAAATAAATATGTTTTTTTTAATGTTTGCTGAATGTTTTTGTCACAGGTCCAAAGTTTCCTGCGAGGATGGATTTGCCGCAGGAAGTGGAAAACTATCATCCAAGACTACATTCGCTCGCCCCACGCTGAAAGCATGAGAAAGAGGAACCAGGTGGTGTTCAGCATGCTGGAAGCCGAAGCCGAATACGTCCAGCAACTCCACATCCTGGTCAACAACTTCCTGCGGCCACTCCGAATGGCCGCCAGCTCCAAGAAACCGCCCATCACCCACGATGATGTCAGCAGCATCTTCCTTAACAGGTGGCTGGTGGTCATACTGTTTGTGAGAGTGGTGTGACTCGGCATGGTGGGAGCTGCCAACATTTATGGACAGCAGAAGGAGAAACAATAGCTCATGACTGCCATTTTGCTTATTTGTTTCATTAGTGAGACCATCATGTTCCTACATCAGATCTTCTACCAGGGCCTGAAGGCCAGGATAGCCAGCTGGCCAACACTGGTGCTAGGTAAGAGGAACGCAATAATACGTTTTTTTTCTAAATTGCAACTAAGAATTTGGTTAAATTTATACATTTTTTCAGATACAACAGAGATTTCTTACAACACAACACGATGAAAGTGTTTTCATCATCGAGAAGCACTGTCATTTTTACGCACATAGTTGAAATCATACCATAAAGGTATGAATTCAACTAAAAATAATGGCTCTACATAGGGTACAACTTCCTTCCTTCCTTGCAAAATATAATAATGATTTATTGTCTGTCGGGTAGGCGACTCAGGGTGAGAGTATAAAAAACATTTTTTGAACATATACAAATACCGAGCACATGACTTCTCCTTCAATGGTACTTTGCATCTGCACTGATTCTTCAGATTTTTATGGTTCATGGAATATTTTGTCTCTTTTTCTAGCTGACCTGTTTGACATTTTACTGCCAATGCTAAACATCTACCAAGAGTTTGTGAGGAACCACCAGTACAGCTTGCAGATTTTGGCTCACTGCAAACAGAACCGGGACTTCGACAAGCTGCTGAAGCAGTACGAGGCCAAGCCTGACTGTGAGGAGAGGACGCTGGAGACCTTCCTCACTTACCCCATGTTTCAGGTAAAATTACAATGTGGATGACTTCACTACTACACATTACTACACGTATTATGATTCAGTGATGTATATATATTTGCTATATGCTAAGGTTAAAATTAATATAAAATACACGAGGCATTAGTGCTGCAACACACTGTGGTGAAATATTTTAAAATGCAATAATGTATTAAATTTGGACTGAAAAGACACATATATCACAAAATCAAACATTTTCAGTCAAACTTATTTAAAGCGCATCTCTTTCAGATTCCTCGTTACATCCTGACTCTTCATGAGTTGCTTGCTCACACTCCCCATGAGCATGTGGAGAGAAACAGTCTGGACTATGCCAAATCAAAACTGGAGGAGCTTTCCAGGTAGAACCATCTATGTAGCTCGACAACACAAACATACTCAGTGGGATCTTTGTCTGATGTAAATCAGAAACTAGTAACCCTGAATTAGTACCTATATTTTAATATATCTTATACTTGGCATAAGGACAGAAAACAGAGCTATAATAGCCAGTGACTCATCCAATTGACGCAAAGTACCAAAAATATAACACAGTCAGACACAAATGTCAGACAGTGTCTATCATTTCTAACAGTTTTAATTGATTTTGTGGTCACTCTTCTCATTTCACGTAGTAGAACAGTGGAGCAAATTCACTATAAGAGTTGATGAATTCTGTAGAAACAAAAAAATATAAAAGAACATACGGCTTTAATTGAGAAGTACCTGAAATCATTAGTATTTGTTGTCCTTTCAGAATCATGCATGATGAGGTAAGCGAGACGGAGAACATCAGGAAGAATCTAGCCATTGAGCGGATGATTGTGGAAGGTTGTGAAGTGCTTCTTGATACCAGCCAGACCTTTGTTAGACAAGGTAAAGAAAACGTTTTCTTGTTTTGTTCCTATATTACAAGGTTTGCAGTTATGGTCAACAAATAAAAGCAAACTTGAAACTAAGTTTTTATGGTGCAAAAAAAGAGAAATCAACACCTCACTAAGTGTAAAAGTTGCTGGTGTATTCAAGCATGGGTGTTTCTTTTATTAGTTTAGGATGCTAATAAAATCCTTGATGAACTGATGACACAAATAATGCCTATTATACACTTTTTGCACCAAAATGTATAGACATTGTTTTTTTGTTTTTGTTTTTTTGTTTTTTCAATTAAAATTATGTAGTTAAATTATGTATTTAATTTTTTCTTCTTTTATGGCCAGTTTTCAGATTATGTATGAAAAGAGAGCATATTCAATATTTGCTTATGTGTTTTTCTTGTACCTGTGTGTGTGTGTTTTTGTGCTTCTGTGCACGACTCCATAGGTTCTCTGATCCAGGTGCCAATGAGCGAGAAAGGGAAGATCACACGAGGCCGGCTTGGCTCTTTGTCTCTGAAGAAGGAAGGAGAGAGACAGTGTTTCCTCTTCTCCAAACATCTTATCATCTGCACCCGAGGCTCCGGAGGAAAACTTCACATCACTAAAGTACGGCAGGATTGACCTAAAGTAGGCCAAGTAGTAGAAAAACAGTAAAAATTCACTCTACATGAGTGTAGGGTACAGTTATGAAACACTTCACCTATTTTGTTTATAAATGTATAATCAGTGTTATACATTGTTATACTGTTAAGTATTTTATCATTAAAGGATGGGCTTGATGATGATCTGTTAGCTGGCAGCATGGTGAATGTGACCTTGTGACCTTTCATGCCTCTTACAGAATGGAGTGGTGTCTCTCATAGACTGCACTCTGATTGAGGAGCCGGAGGGGACTGATGATGAGTGTGAGTTGTTATATGTAGTGGATTCAAATGTTTTCTTAATAAATACATACATCTAGAAGCTGCAGAGTGTTTACTGTACGAAGAGCTTGAAAAATGAAGTGATACCACTTTTCTATTTGGCATCGTCATACAGGCGTAACAATCTAACAAACACGGGGCTGTAACAGTTAGTGAATCACCCTTAAACCGGACGAAGAATGTTTCCCACTTTACCAACTAAATTTTCACAGTTACCAACCAGAATGTGGTGTTTGTAGGGTGTGGCTGGATTAAATGCTCTGCATATAAAACATATTATCTCTACAGAAAGTGTTTTTGCATGATTTCCACCTTTTCCTCTTCACCCCCACATTACTGGAGGTGTCAGAAAAACATGTTGTTTTTTTTAATTTACTGCTATTAAAGTTAGCCAAAACAATTGTGAGTAATTCATCTTACAATTGTTGATTGACTGATATTTGTTCCAAATGATTTAATCAAGGTAATAACCCCAATGGATAAAGCAAAGATTATTGCACTATTGTGCTTCAAGACCCACTTTTCAGATAAGATCATATAATAATGACATTTGTATTTGTGTTTAACTCAAAACTCATTGCAGTAAATTTTGCTCAGTATTTGCAAAATAAAACATTACCGCTGCGTTGCTGTATTGCAAGTTTAATTATTGACTTTACTGTGGAAAGATTTAGGAATATAAAATCAATATAAAATATAAGCATAACGTATGCAGAAAAATAATGTGAACAAACTGAAACAAAAATAAATAAAACAGTAGCTGATCTATTCTAAAGTGTAGCATATTGTTTTCTTTCCTATTTAGAATTTTTATTTTATTTTATTTTTGCCTTTCAGCCAAAGGGGAGCGCAGTGGTCAGGACACAGAACACCTGGACTTTAAATTGATGGTGGAACCCAAAGACGTCCAGCCTTACACCGTGATCCTTGTGGCTTCTTCCCGACTGGAGAAGTCAGCGTGGACAAGTGATATCAGTCAGGTATGTCTCGCCGCTTATGTTAAGAGATTTGATTTCACGTTTTTTGTTGCTGCAGCTTTAAAAAACACTTCTCAAACTCTGTTAATCCACAGATTTTGTCAGTCATCTTGTAATGAAGTGGTAACCAAATGATAAATAATCTCAATATACAAATTCGATTGGGAATAGGCAAGATTTTAGTTACTGTTTTAAGCTTCTTTCTGCTTTCTGCCTTACAGTGCATTGACAACATCCGCTGCAATGGCCTGATGATGAATGCCTTTGAGGAAAACAGCAAAGTCTCTGTGCCACAGATGATCAAGTGAGACTTGGACACACTGTAGCAATAGTAAAGCACATACAAAGTATGTTCAAAAGGCTGCATAAAAATCTCAGATGTTTGCACATGCACATGCTCATACTTACAGGCTCATAATGTAGCCTAATGCTAACATTAGCCCTAAAAATGTATAGGGCTTCTGTGTTAATATTCACGCAGTAGAAAACTGACTTCAAAAGGTGACTAAAAATGGTGAGTATAAAAAAAGTGAGATTGGTTTATAAAGCTGATAATCAGTCCAGAAATGCCACCTAAAGATGAGCAAAAATCTAACATTCACAGGCTGCAAACGCAGGATCACAGAAAACTCATGGGAGGAAAACATGGAGTACAAAGACAATCACACTATTTATACACTGGAGACTAATTGGGAATCGGAAATAGAGGAATGAGACATGGTAAAAAGCGATTAAGACATTCAGACAGAGAGGAAGTAAAACCCAGAATGTGACACCAGAGAAAACAAAGTCAAAGAAAAACAGGAAACAACCTTATAGTCAACTACCTAACACAGATCAAGAAGAACACAGAGGCAAACATGAGAAATAATAAACTTAATGCAAAAACTGAAAGAAGATATAGACCAAGAATTCATGGCCACTAAAGGGCATTTAATTGGTGTAACTGGAGCTACATCTCTATATAACTTTATTAACCTCACTTTTAATCCAATACAGGTCAGACACCAGTTTGTACTGTGATGACGTCGACATTCGCTTCAGCAAGATGATGAACTCCTGCAAGGTGCTGCAGATCCGCTATGCCAGTGTGGAGCGCTTGTTGGAGAGGCTGACCGACCTGCGCTTCCTCTCCATCGACTTCTTGAACACTTTCCTCCACTCTTACCGTGTCTTCACCAGCGCTGATGTAGTACTGGACAAGCTCATTACCATCTACAAGAAGCCCATCAGTGCCATCCCTGCACGGTAAGTGAAATGATTCCAGGAGGTTTAATGAGGGATTTTATGAGTTCCCTGGTATAAACATTTTCACACTAACTGCATTTTAGTTGCTGGCCAAAGCCTTATTTCATCAGTTCTGAGCTTTTAATGCCAACCTTTTTATACCAAGTTGCATTTGAGATATTTCTTAGTTTGCATTGAAGTACAACCCCAATTCCAAAAACGTTGCAATGATTTACATATTTCATAAACCCATATTGTAGTCAGAGTAGAACATAGAAAACATATCAGATGTTTAAACTGAGATATTTAACTATTTCATGACAAACAATGGTTCCTTTTGAATTTTATAGGAGTAATACCTCAACAAAACGGGGTCACTGGCCATCTTTATCACTTTGTAGCGTCCCCTCTCCTTTTAACAACAGCTGGATGAACATTTTGCCTCTTTAAGGCATCTTGACTTTGCATATCTCATCATCTGCAGTACATAATATCATCAAAAGATTCAGAGAATCTGCAGAAGTTGCTGTGTGAAAGGGATGAGGCTCGAAATCCATATTGGATGCCTATGACCTCAGGAGACACTACACTGAAAACAGGTGTAATTCTGTCATGCTCAAAAACACTTCCGGTGTTTCAGTGAACACAGTTCACCATGCCAGCCATAAATGCAGGTTAAAGCTCTGTCAGGCAAAAAATATGCGATATGTGAACATGATCCATAAATTCTGTTGTCTTCTCAGAGCCAAAGCACATTTAAAATAGACTGAAACAAAGTTGAAAAGTGTTCTGTGCTCAGTAAAATCACAATTTGGAATTTTTAAAAAAAAACATGGATGCTAAGTCCTAGAGGGACCATCCGGCTTATTATCAGCACTTAGTTAAAAAACCTGCCCCTGCCTAGAGGTATTGGTAGCATGCATCTGTAAAGTCACCATCAGTGCTGAAAAGTATAAGTGCAGCTAGGAAACATTATAGCTCAGCCCAGCGAGACGCTATTACATGTTTACATGTTTTTCTCAACATGGGTAAATGCATACTTTCTTCATCATCAGTACATGACACCGATCAGTCTCATTAACAGTCTTTTGTTCTCATTTCCTTGCAACGAGACATTTCTACTGAAATTTTCAGATATTGTTTTTGGTGCTTAAAGCAACACAAAGCGAGCTCCATTTTCTTCCATTATATTCAAGAGAAGGAAAACATCTCTACAGATAACAAACTGGGTAACTCACACCAAAACACTCTAGCTGGATAAATAGTTTACTTTATTTTACTGGTTTGATTAATTCGACTTTTGTGTAGCAGAAACTGTGATTAGGTTGTTTCTAAGTAAGACATTCACATGAGTTGTGTCTATGTTCTTGTCTCTCCACATTCACTGTCAGCTTACTTAGCAGGGTGAAAGGGCTTTTTACATTAAACCCTTAGGAGAACCTCACTGCAAGGTCGATCCCTGTGACAAATGCAAAAAACGAACAAGGTTTGACATTTCCAGACATTTTTTTTTTCGCGAGAATGCAGCAACATTGCAGTAATGGTGCAGTGAAGAGACGGCACTTCCCCAGTGTCAGAATTAGTCTCTCACATGGAGTGCCTGTAAGTCGCCCATCACATCCTGCCCAGGTGAGAGGGGACTGGGGAGGAGGCAAGCGAGAGGTCACACCAAGACTTCTTCTGACCGCCATCACAGTTAATTGAGTCCTGCATCCACCCACCTTCTCCTGACTCCTCCTCTTCTTTCTCCTGCCCTTTTTTTCTCATTCTCTCACTTTTATCTTTCTTTCCAGAAGTCTGACCATCCCTCTCTTCGCTGCGCTGTCACCATAGCAACCCTTTACTCTGCTGCAGGACCCCACCCTCTCGTTCTCTCCTCGTCTTCTCCCTCCCTCTCTCCCTTTCTCCCATCATCTGCAGCGGCTCTACGGTATTAAATATTGATGGTGGTGTTTTGCACCCAGACCCTACTCTCCTCGTCCTTCTTCCTTTTTGTCACACTCCTCTCTAATCTCTTACTTAAATATCTCCTCTTGTTTTTCTTCTATCCTGCTTTACTTGCTTTTCTCTCTTGAATCTCCACTTTGCCTTTTGCCTTTATTTTCTTCCTGCCTCCTGTTTCTGTACTTCTGCCCCTCTCCTGTCTTAGTGCTCCCAGCCTTCATCATTCCAATCTATGCTCCTTGCTCATCTCTTTAAATTACTGTTTTATTTTTCTTGTAATTTTAGGCAAGGAGACACAACATGGCTGCAGCTAACACCATACAGGGCTGGAGGCTTCCCATTCGCCCACTCTCAGCCACCAGCCTTTGCTGTGGTGGAATCCATATCCACTATGTTGCTCGACTCGCCCCCTCCCTCTCTGTATCTCTGTTTTTGCCACTGCTATTTTTTTTTTTTTTTTTGCGGTGTACCTCTATCTCTTTCTCCAACTTTCCCCACTATCTGGCTCCTCGTTTCTCTCTCTCTCCATGCCTCTGTGGGCCTCCCCTGGGCTGGTTGCTGTTGGCAGCACCCGTGCCTCCCACACTGTCACTTGACATGCTATTTATAGGCCTTCAGAGGGGGTGGCTCTCAGTGCAAGGAGGATGCTGTCTTAAACAATGTAGCTTAAATAAAAGAGTCAGGAGCTCCCAAAGAGCCTTCTGGTTAACGTGTTCCCTCACTGCTTCTGTGTACAGACACGGAGTGCACCATGCATCCCCCCCTTATTAACATTTCTCCTCTTTCCTATAGTTCCTAGTCACACTGTGGGAATTTTCCCCTCCACAAATTCAAAAAGTTACTCTTTAGCAGTGAAAAATGTTCTTTTTACCCCTCATTTTTCACACATGCCTCCTTTTTCTCTTCTCTTTCACCCTTTCCTCTCCTGTAGCTCTTTGGAGCTTTTCTTTGCCAGCAGTCAGAACAGTAAACTCCTCTACGGCGAGCCACCCACATCGCCACGTGCCAGCCGCAAGTTCTCCTCTCCTCCTCCACTCTCCATCACCAAGTCATCCTCTCCCAACCGCCGCCGCAAACTTTCACTCAACATCCCCATCATCACGGGTGGCAAAGCCCTGGACTTGGCTGCACTCAGCTGTTCTCCCAATGGCTATGCAAGCATGCACTCCACCATGTCACCCTTCAGTAAGACCACCCTCGACATCAACAAGCTCTACGTCTCTAGCACCATGGCCAGCAAAATCTCTGACGAGGGAGAACCCAAAGCCGAAGGCAAAGCTGAAGAGTCTGTCGCCAACAAGCAAGGTCAGAGCCTCTGTCCGAGGGAGTAATGTAGAAATAATTTTTTTTTAAAAGCCTATTTAAGACCTTTTCCTTTGTGACAAAGCAGTAAAAGATCAGCCAAGTTTTGTAAAACTTAAATGTGATTCATTTTTGTATTTATTTTTTTGTCAAATGTTGATTATCTTTTGGCACTTAGGGCACCACAAAATGAGATGCAACTGGTCCCATTATATTTAAGAGAGTGCAAACATCTGTATGAGCAGTATCTCCAAATAAACTCCAGTCTAAACAAAGTCTATTTTGGGGTGAACTGCCTCCTATGACTGTAAATTTCTAGCAGTCTTCTTCTATGTTGCCTTTTTTTTCTCAATGGTGAGTTACTCTGTCTGTTCAGATCTGTCTGTAAGAGAGGAGTGCGATGAAGACCCAAGTCAGAGTGACGACGCAGAAGCAGAAATGTCACCTCCTAAGTCACCATCAACGCCCAAGAACGTCAAGGCAAAAAACTCTGGTAGAGTACAGTAATTCTTTTGCAAATCTTGCTGAAGCTGTTTAAGCTTGTATGTCCGAGGCTTGTTGAAGAGTGTCTGGTGATCTACTCTTATATTCACACCCACCAGTTAAAAAGACAAATGAGCTGGCAGATTGTACGAGCTGGCAAATTTGAGCAGCTTACTGAATAGTGTTACTGACAGTGGAGTGTCTTGGCATAAAAAAGGATAAAATAAAATCAATAATAATGCATAATGTCAGTAGAAAAAAAAATCCACAGGCCTACTGTTCATATGCTTCATCCTCCATAAAATGTACAAAAATGGAATCAAAGGAGGATTTGCCTAGTGTAATTGCACTGGAGACATAACAGAAGTAATACAGGCCAGGTTTCGCATTAGACGTTATATTTCCTGACTTTTTAAGAGTTGGGAGGGCTAAAAATGGAAATGCACTTCATTTCTAACATGTTAAAGTTATGACTCTTGTATTTTCATCAGAAGAAAAACAAAGCTATAGCCAGAAGCTGGTTGGCTTAGCTGAGACAGTGTGTAAATTTAACATTAATCTTCTTTTTGTAATCTTTGCAAAAAAGAGAGTTACATGCCTGCCAGGAAATAGCCAAACACAACAACGTGAGAAGATGTTATCAATTCATGAATTTTGAAACAACACTTAGGCAGTTTTTTGTTGTTTTGTTGGTTTTTCTTTTGTTGTTTCTATGCCTGTGCTCATTCTGCGATGAACTAAAAGTCACTGGCTGTAGCTTCAGAATTTTTTGTAGAGAGAATACGAGAGTGGAATTAATCTCCTCATCTGTCAGTAAAAATGTGCGTCAAATTATTTCTTTATTGCTTATGAAATGCTTAACTTTGCTTCTTCTCGGTTTGTGTCACCGATATGAAACTGTTCAAATGTTACCAAAAAAAAATGTTAAGATAGCTTTCATTATTGCTTCCCATTTCATAGTTTGGGTTTGTCAATGTTTAAAAATGTGAAGTCAGAATCAAAGTCAGCATGAAATATTTTTACCACCCAGCACAGTCAAGTTGTGTGAGACGTGTTTAAAGGCTGAGATGAGACGAGCAGGTAAATAAATATAGCCACAGCGGATTTATATCAAACTTTTTTTTTTTCGGGAAATGATAAGCGTAGCAATTGCCAAATAAGGTCTTGGTAAAAACCACCCACAGCCTCGTGGCCCTCCCCGTAGAAGGAGCATCCACCCCATAGGTAGTCAGGCGCAATTCATCCCCAGTGTGTTCTCTTCCCACGGTGCTGGATACAAGGGAAGCCAGTGCCTCGTGTGAGTAGGTGGAAGGAAACCTTGTACCTTAGCAACGATGTGCGTGTTCTTCTATACCGCCCCCGGCTGAATGGGGGAGGGCAGGGAGGAAGGGAGGGAGTGAAGGAAGGAGGCAGAGAGGCAGACACAGTGGAGTGTACAATGTAACTGCAACAAGCTGCATGATGCATTGTGCTGGGTCTGTTTTAGCTCTCTGTTGCCCTCCAATGGTCAACAACTTAGTTTGATTATGCACATGCAGTACTGTGTGTACAGCATAAACAAGTTACCTTTCAGCCTAATCTTTAAGAAGCTCAGAAAGGTACACTGAAAGTGTTTTTGTAATGGTTGTCTTCCAGAGGAGGTGTCCTTCAACTCTTTTATGTCAATATTGAAGTATGAATTCAAATGAAATCCATTTGTGTTCTTGTCTGCAGAGTTTTCTCTGTTTTCCTTCAACAATGGCATGGTGGTGTCATCTTGCCGGGAGCTGGACAACAACAGGAGTGCTCTTTCTGCTGCCTCAGCCTTTGCCATTGCTACCGCTGGTGCCAATGAAGGCACACCAACCAAGGAGAAGTATCGTCGTATGTCCCTTGCCAGCACAGGTCAGTTACAAAGCTACTACCTCTGTTTACTCCTAGAGACACCTGTTGGCTACCTGGAAGCTTCCTTTGTTCTCTGCTGATGATCTGCTGGAGCCTGCTCATTGAAACAGTCTCAAATCTAGTAATCTAGCCATACTGGATTAGGAATCCATGCTTGTGTTTAAATATTTTTTAGATTTAACAGAGATCAGTAAATCAGTATAATCAAGGTAGTGTCTTCCTCACTAGGGTGCACCCAGACATGTCAGACAACAATAACAGCCCCTGGTGATTTTAGGGAAAAGATCATAAAATATTGATGGTTTGTAACACAAGTTTGTGCTTTAGAAGTTCACTTTTTATGTTACTTTGTTAAACCTGGTTCCAGGTTTCCCTACAGACCAGAGAAATGGGGACAAAGAGTTTGTTATCAGAAGAGCTGCCACAAACCGAGTCCTGAATGTGCTGCGTCACTGGGTCTCCAAACATTCGCAGGTGCAGTCCCCTTTTCTTTCTTTTTTCTTTTTCTTGTTTGTTTCTGTCTTTCTGTGCCCTCACAGGATTAAAAAAAGCAAAAAAAAACTCATAACACTTCAGTAATGACACTGTTGTTGTTCATTTGTGGATCCTCAGGACTTTGAGCTGAACACAGAGTTGAAGATGCGAGTAATCGGCTTCCTGGAGGAGGTGATGCATGACCCAGAGCTGCTTACACAGGAAAGAAAGGCAGCTGCCAACATTATCAGGTTGGTTTTCTGTTATCATTGCTTGATTGCTCTTACCGTCATGTATGACACAACTGTTTGTGAGCACCCAGTGGAAAGAAGAAGCTTTCCGCAAGTGAATTTATCAAGACAAAAACTCTTTTTATGTAGTAACAACAGGAACTGGAGATACAATCCATCAGCCCAGAACTCGGCCTAAATTTTTAACTTTTTTTTGCTGAGCATCAACCCCAGAAAAATGATCTGTTCCTCTGTGAAACACAGACTAGACTTTTAAATGGGTGCAACATCACAAAACAGGAGCTATCTAAAGCACCTGTCCCTATAAAGTATTTGTGCAAAGTACTATGAAGCCAAATCAAAAAGGAACAAAAACGAGAAATTAATAGCTCCTTGAGTGGGATTTTTATATCAATGTTATAGAATTGTTTGGAAAAAAACATGTATCAAAGATCATATAACAGCTATGTCTTCTTCTGTGTAGAACTCTAACCCAGGAGGATCCTGGAGACAACCAGGTTACCCTTGAAGAGATCACACAAATGGTGAGAAAAGACCACAAAAAAGCCTTTTCAGAATAAAACCCTTCTTTTTCTTTGCTTTAGTTGTGGTAATAATTTTTTCTGCTTGTCGTTGTGGTCAGGCCATGGAGGACTCTAAGACTGAACCATTTGAGAGCCATTCAGCCTTGGAGATAGCTGAGCAACTCACACTGCTGGACCACCTGGTCTTCAAGGCCATCCCATATGAGTGAGTACACAGACATACAGTGTACACACATACAGTCACACACTCAGGTGGGTATACAAGCACACAAACAAACATAAACAGATAAAAAATTGTAGAGGTTAGAGTGGGAGGATAGAGAGATGGACACACATGAAATGTTGAAATATTTTTTAATATTTGTTCATTCTGTGTAAACATTTTGTTTTGTACAGGGAGTTCTTCGGTCAGGGCTGGATGAAGAACGACAAGAATGAGAGAACTCCTTACATAATGACGACTACCAAGCATTTTAATGATGTAAGTATTAATCTAAAGATGATTAGATAGATATCTTAGGGCAAGACACGGAACATTTGTAGATATTATCAATGTGTATTTGTTTCTTTTCTTGCTAGATCAGTAACAAGATTGCCACAGAGATCCTGCAATGGGATGATGTCAACATGCGAGTGGCCGTGATTGAGAAATGGGTGGCAGTGGCCGACATCTGCCGCTGCCTCCACAACTACAATGCTGTGCTGGAGATCACATCATCTCTCAATCGCAGCTCCATCTTTCGCCTCAAGAAGACCTGGCTCAAAGTTTCCAAGCAGGTATTAGAAACTCATATGATCTGTCATAATTGGGGTGCATCAGGAGGTCGAGCAGGGCATCTATTAATTTGAAGGCTGGTGGTACGATCCCTGGCTGCTCCAGTCAGCGTACCAAATATCCTTGGGCAAGATACTAACCCAAAGTTGCTCTCCCATGCATCCATCAGAGTATGAATGTGTGTGACTGTTAGATAAAAAGTACTTACACAGAAAAAGGTAAGAAAAAAGTTGCGATTACCTTCATAGAATAAATATTTTAACTGACATTTTCTCTTGTTATATTTCCAATTGTCACATTGTACATGCTTATAGTGCATTGAGGTAAACAGGCACACAAATTCTGTTGGATTCTGGTTCTGTTGGATTATTGTTGGGGGTTTTTTTTAATGTGGGGCGAGTTGTAAATGTTTTAAAATGGTGGTATCTTCTAGAGTCCTGAGTGTAAAAGCAGAATGGTTCAGTCCAATTAGTGGAATATTCTGTGAGGTTATTTAAATCTGTCTGTTCCATTCAGTCAAAAAGGCTGTAGGATGGTGATGTGGAAGGTGTTTTGGATGACGGTGTGCATAAATATACTCCTGAAAGGTCATCTTGACTCTTTGGTTCTTACGTTGGATGTCTCCCTCCATGGTTGCTCGACCAAGCTGACACAGGCCATTTACCATAAATGAAATAAAACATCCTAATTAGTCAGAGATACTTAGCATGCACACAGTTCACGAATGCAATCAGCATTTCTAGCAGTTTCAGTATGTTGTCTTGATGAAACAATGACTTTTTTTTAAGTTGAACGAAATGAATGAAAGTCAGGATGCTCTAAGAGAGTCCACTAATGGTAATTTCAAACAATCCTGTCATTGTCTTCTTCAGTTACTAAAGATTCAGATTACATTTCGAGATTGTGGTAGTAACATTTTAACCCCTAATCTATTTTCTAGACAAAGACTGTGATTGACAAGCTACAGAAGCTGGTGTCATCAGAAGGCAGATTCAAAAACCTGAGAGAAGCTCTGAAGAAGTAAGTAAACCAACTTTTTACTTTTTTAAAACCCTTTTGTGTTAACTGGCTCTCTGACCTGCCTGGTGTCTTCAGCTGTGACCCCCCATGTGTCCCCTACCTGGGAATGTACCTGACTGACTTGGCCTTCATTGAGGAGGGAACACCCAACTACACTGAAGACAACCTTGTCAACTTCTCCAAGATGAGAATGGTACAGAACATCTAACTTTAACCTTGTGCTGTTGTGTAAGGTGTTTTTCACATGCTTGTGATCCATGCAATAAGTGTAGCATTTCTTCATCTATTTATTCTTTATGGGACTTAGTGGTGGACACGTTTGACTTTTATGTGATTTTCTGTAATTTTCTGCAGATATCTCACATTATCAGAGAGATACGACAATTTCAGCAAACAGCTTACAAGATTGATTATCAACCAAAGGTGAAGTTACTGTTCATCTGTATTGTTTTGCAGCTTTCTGTTTCTTGTCTGGATTTGTCAAGTATTGCTATATGAGGTGTGCTCAAAAAGGAACTGGCTGTTGCCAGACCGTTGTCTTCGTACACTGCTTCTGTGCCTTTAGCTCTGCTGCTTATTTTAGATCGTTTCCTGGAAGTCCTGTTTCAGTCTAACCCAAATTTTGTGTGGAGGACCATCGCTGGTGATGAGACCTTTTTTTTTTTATATTCACATGGTCGTGCAGTGTGAAGTCATGCCCTAAGGTGAGACTGTCAACTGAGAGTATTGCTGTAACTTCAGGAGGAGTCTGAAGGAGAACACTGAGTGCACAAGTTGTGCAACGAGTTTGTTTTTACTTCTTGACTGATATGGAAATCAAGTTGAAGGATCACTATTTTGTCAAGATCCAGCTAGTTTTAGAGAAAATTGAGTGCAAGAAAGACAAACTGGACTTTCAGGCAATGATCTATGAGCAGCTGCACTGAAATTCTGCAACTTTCGGATCAGCCAAAGTTTATTCATTGTCAAAAAGTTTTCCTTTGGCCTTATTTAATTTTTTTTGCCTTTTAATTAATGTGTCAAGTTGAAAAAACTTACCTTCTTCCTTTCAACAAGCTGATGTTCCAGCCAATGTTCTGTGTAATCATTACTACACCCATTCAGACAAAGCCTCATGACTGCCTGTTTTTCCAAACTGTTCAATCAGCAGTCATCTTCTTGCGCTGTGGGCGACTGTGTGTACCATCTACTATCATGATGAGTCTGATCTGTTTCTGAGCTTTTTGGCTGATTTGGCCATCTCACACGTGCCTTTCAACTGGAAGTAATATAAAAATGATACAAAACAAAACTTAGGAATACAGTATCAACAATACAAACATCTGAAAACTAGTGAAAGCTGTACACTTGCTGACGCATTTTAGTGAATCCTAAGAATGCAACTTGGATTTGTGCCACGGTAACCAGTGTACTTTCTGAGCAGTGCAGCTATTGCTTTAAAAGAACTCGCTCTCACACAACATTTCCTGTTCTAAATATGTAACCTAAGATCAAGGAAACCTTGAATAACCCGCTCCCTCTCTGTGTCTCCTTATTATTATTATTGTTTTTTAGGTGACAAAGTACTTGCTCGACCGCAGTAATGTGCTGGATGAGGAGAGCCTGTATGAAGCATCCCTGAGAATCGAGCCCAAAATTTCATCATGAAGATGATCTCTCTCTCACTCTGCTTTCATATTGAGTGTACATAAACAATATATCAAAATGTACATTTACTATTATTTGTATTAGACAGAGTAGGCAGTGCCCTTTTACTATATGCTCCCCACAGACTCGTGTATATTCGTTATTAGAGACTGAGTGTAAGTCCAGAGAGGTTTATTTCTATAGTTACAGAGTATTTATATGTTATTTATTGTCTTAAATATCATGTTAACATTAAGTTATTTATTTTTTAAATTTGTTTAGCCATATCCTAAAGGGAACGTGCAGCACCAAATGGTTCTCATTCGCAAGAAATGTTCACATTTACCACATAAAGGTTAACTCCCCCAAATCAAGAGAGAACCGCACATAACTGGAGTTATGTTTAAACAAGTTTCCATATAAATCTGTGTGATTCTTGAGGATTTTATTGTTTGATTTGAACTGAACAAGGCTGATAACAATATTTTCAATGATCGCGAGGGACTTGCTGAATGTAAATATATTAAAATGCTACTGCAAGAAAATTCAGGCAAGTAATGAGATCAAAAATAGGATTTGATTTTATGAAAATCTTAATGATTAAAACCATCAGACTATCAAATCTGGATAACATCTCTCCTCTTTCAGTCCATCTTGTCCCACCTTAGAGAGGAAGGAAAAGTGAGACCGCTGCAGTGGCTGAAGCTGAATCATGTGCTCTGATGTTTTTATGTAGCCGCAGAGTAACATAGAGATTTGAAAGTGCTGGAGTCAGCCTGACACCTGCCGATTCGCTGATAAGCTTGTTTGTTTCTTTGTTTGGAGAGATGGGTTTTTATGCTTTGCTTACTATCACATAATTCCCCTGGTGGGCAACATGATGTATATACAGTATAAGCACCGGGCAATGTATGTAGCAGATGTAACCAAGATTGAGCCACTTCAGGAAGTTAAATTCCCAGCTTTTACACTCAGACAGTGATAGCATAGTTGTTATGGTTAATCCTCTTTGGCCAGTGCATTATGGTTTTGCCTTAATCATGAAATGGATTATATTCCACAAAAGTATGTAAACTATTTTGTTCTACGATTTGCCGATAAAGCAGAAATATTTACTGTGTACAGTACTGTGTACAGGCAGTCTGATGCATTTCCTAATGTGCAATGTGTTAAAAAAAAAAAACATATCCCTCGAAATGTGTTATCCTTATGATCGTTCAACTCTGTAATAACTTTTCTGTGTATGATACTTTAAAACAAATGTTGAAAACAACTTATAAGTGTAACACATTCTGTATCCTGTCTATTCCAATGTGTTAGCAGGAACTATACAGTAGTAATATTGTGCTTCTTGAAATATTTATATGTATTTTTTACAGGCTTTGTATAGAAAAACATCTAAAGCTTAAGTGGCAGGCATGTACCACTTTGACGTGTTCAAATGGAATCTATACCTAGAACCGTATGTGTACTGTATTTAAACCCCACCCTTGCACATGAATCTTTACTCTCTAACAGGCACATCAAATGTTTGCAGTGAGCAATACCCAGTGATATGAGAATTATCTTTCAGTCTATTTCAAAAGCTTGAGTAGTATTTCCAGTTTTGTATAAAAGTGTATTCTTTCCCGATTACCTCTTGTTAATAAATCTATTCTTTCTCAGGGGGAGAAGTGTCTTACAGGCTGCACTGTTTGTTTTAACACTCTGTTCTGAACAGGGTGCACTGGACCATAACCTTTACGACTGTTGCTTTGCTGGGGGGAAATTCAAAGGGGGTTTCAGTAGTAGGGGCTCTTAGGCAGTCATAAAAAGAAGTCAAGTCATGTGACGCCCTTAAAGCTTGCTGTAATCTGCTGCGGAGAGTATGGCTCTGACTGTTGTGTGGTTTATTACGGCCATTTTTAGCTTAGTCCATTCATCACCTTTAATTTCAGTCAAAGGTAAGTGTTTGCCAGATTTTCAGCAGTTTATTGTTGTTTATTTTAAAACTTCACATTTTTTTTCAGCAGCAGCAGTTGCTAGAATTGAAATTCAGTTGCTTGAAATTGAAAAGGCAGAGAAAAAGGGTGAAAGAAGTGTTCATGTCCTTGGATTCTGTTAAAAAAAATGTTCAGTAACATACTGTAAAAGCAGTCATGCAGAAACCAACGTCTCCATTTTTTATGGGATTAGTTTAATTTTGCTACTTTTCATTGAAGAGATGAAGCTAATACTATTTTCCATTTTGCTAAAAGGTTTATGAAAGCATATTTCATATGAGCACTCTAAATGTTTTCTGCTCAATTTATGTGAAATTACAGCTGTCGAATGAACATGAAAGTTTGTTGATGAGCTCATGAGGAATGGATAACGTGCTTAAAATTTGTACTTAAGCATAGTACTTGGTAACAGATTTCCCTGATTTTAATTCTACTTGGGTAGTTGTGCATGATTCAGATTGCAGTTTTCCTACTGGTCCTCAGTGTAGCCCAGTAATAGTTCATCTTCTAAAACCTGCTGTTTTAGACAGGGGATTGTTTTTTTAAACAGCAGCTGGGTGGGGCCACAGATATTTGCCTGAGATGATCATATTAGGGATTTCTGCTCTCGCTAACACAGAGATCATACAGATCCAATGATGCTAATGATTTGAATGATGTTTATGTAAGATTAGAAAAAAGCTAAGAAGAGTGTTGAGAGCAGAATAAGCCTATGCTTTTGGCTCATAAGGGTTACTTGTACATACACCTCTGATGTTAATATTTCAAACAGCCTTTGTCTGTTACTAAAGATCAAGAAAAGCATAAAAGGTCCATTTTAAGTGTTACTTAACCCACTAAAAAAATTTCTTTCCCATTAGATGAATATGCTTTCAAGCAGTGGATTTCAGAGGTATGTGCATTTTTAAACTAATGAGATTTTGACCTGTATATTCTGACAATTTTGTTTTTTTGTATGTAGTTGAACATAGTTTGAATTTTCTTTCCTTTGTTTCATTATGTCTGCTTTTATGTGTTTTTGTTTTGTGCAGCATAACAAAGTTTATGGCACTGAGGAATATCACCACAGACTCCATGTATTCAAGCAAAATAAGAGGACAGTTGAGCAGCATAATGCTGGGAATCACTCCTTCACAAGTACAGTATAGTTCTGCTCCAATTTCTGCCTCAGAATATGCAATATACACTCACTGGACATTTTATTTGGTACACTTTACTAGTACCAGGTTGGATCCCCTTTGGCCTTCAGAACAACATTCATTCTTGTTGCCATAGATTCAACAAAATGCTGCAAATGTTCCTCAAAGAATGAAGAACAAATAAATGAAATAAAAAACATTTACTGCTTCAGAATGTTATAAAAAATTATCATCCAGTTCTCACACTGCTCTTCATTTTTAAATCTAGTGGGCCTGAACCAATTCTCAGACATGACATTTGAGGAATTCAAGAAATTCTACCTTTTCACGCAACCTTCGGTAAATTACCTGATTTTATAACACTGCACACAACAGGTGCTTTTGTACAGAGTGCTGGAGTTTGTCTTTGATTTCCTTTATAATCTTTTGATTTTCGCATCTTTTAGACCTGCTCAGTCATTAAAGGCAGTCATGTCAAAAGGACAGGTCCTTATCCTGAGTTTGTAGACTGGAGGATGAAGGGCGACTTTGTGACTCCTGTGAAGGACCAGGTATCCTCATACGTTCTATAGCTCTTAAAGCCTTTATAGCCATATTCTCCTTTTGTTAAGGAAATATCGTGCAAAGTACAATATTTACAAAGTCGTACAAAGTCTGTATTTTTTGTGCTTTCTTTGAGTTGCATTGAAGCACAAAAGTGCTTGCATTGAAGTGTTTAATCTCCAGAAATATTTTGCTAAACCTTAAAAATGTACCACCTTTCTGAACAAATACACAGTGTCAATTTTTTTTAAGATGTAATGAAAGGAGAGGAAAAAACTGTGACTCTCATTTACTTGTAAAAGTGGCCACTCTTATGTTTCTGCTAGTAAGTTATAATATTTACCCTTTTTTTCACTTTCATTTTTACAGTTATATTCTATGAGAAACATGTGGCGGGACACGTTTCATGACTAAACTGATCAGTGAGAAACAAATACAACATAAAGAATATGTTTTCTACATGTGCAATTTTTTTTAAACAACATACCTCAGTCACAGCCTCTGAGAGAATATATTCTATAATATATTATATTATTAAATATTCTAAATAGAGAGTTTCATTTACAGATGGTTTCTTCAGTTTTCATTTACATTTTACAGCACCAAAAATTATCGTGGTAAGCATTTATATATTTGTGCCTCTTTAACATAACTGAATTATCAGTTGTTTGAGTTGTGTTTGTATCTTTAGGGTTTTTGTGGCAGCTGTTGGACCTTCTCCACCACTGGCTGTCTGGAGTCAGTGAATGCTATTGCTACTGGGAAACTAATACAATTGGTAGGAGTTATTATTATACACAAATATAGCTGGCAGAAGAAAAGTATCCATTGTTTCTGAGTATATTCGATTAATGCTCTTTATTTATCTCTGTTTTAGTCTGAGCAGCAGCTGCTGGACTGTTCCAGAAATTTTAGCAACTATGGATGCTTTGGGTAGGAATCATGTTTGTTTGGCCTATAACTATAACGTGTAAGATATTTTATGTTATAGAAACAGCATAATAATATAAGTATAGAATTTCAATCAATCAAAGGCTGTGTGGTTTATTTCAGTGGGTTCCCCAGTCAGGCATTCGAGTACATCAAATACAGCAAGGGTCTCATGAGAGAGGAGGATTATCCCTACAAAGCCTTTGTATTATTTTTGAGAGTAAAATCTTTCTTTCTTTATTTTTTTACATATGATAAAATATACAATAAAAAAGTTTTATCTTTCCTGTTTTAGGAGGAAAAATGCCATTTTGAGCCTTCACTTGCAGCTGCATTTGTCCAAGATGTTGTCAATATAACAAGTGTGAGTGTGCGAACAAATAAAGTTGCACTGTGGATGAAATTGTACAATAAATGTGCTGTGTGAGTGTCTTTGCATATGCTGGTTAACAAAACAACAGATCAATACAGTAAAATGCGTTTTTGTTGTTACCCAATGGGGGGGAAAAAGTAACTGTTTTAAATAATCTGAAGCAGTTTGTCTTATATATATTGTTTAATTTTTACTATTAAAAAAGGCAACTGTTTTATAGTAAATAGGGAACTCCTCATACATCGACCTACTCAGGTATATGTTATAATTTGTGTGTGCCCATTCACAGTATGATGAAAAGGCCATGGTTGATGCAGTGGCCCGGCTCAATCCTATCACCTCCTGCTTTGACGTCACAGCTGAATTTAAGCACTACAAAGAAGGTGTTTACTCCAGGTGAGATCAACAAGCACTCATGCATTTACTACTATTCAAGAAGTAGAGCTGGTCTGGGATTTTAAGAGCAGACCAGAATATACTAGCCTCACTTTGTTTCTGTTACTTACACACTAATTTAGACAGACAAACAACATATTTTTACTATTTGGATAAAATCCTTTGCAAAGAAGTATAAAACATTTTTTTTAAGCCTCTGAAAACTACAAATGGGGGACTGTGTATAAAGAAGTATCTCTATGATGACTGTCATACACAGTGTTGGGGAGTAACGGAATACATGTACCGCCGTTACGTATTCAGAATACAAAATATGAGTAACTGTATTCCGTTACAGTTACCGTTTAAAAAGGTGGTATTCAGAATACAGTTACTTTGTTGAAATAAATGGAATACACGGCGGTACTTCCCTGTTTCATATTGTCGCGGGTCAGGATTGTTTGGGTTTGTTTGACAGCTACGTTCTGTTGTTCCAGGCGGCAGCGTTACGGTTGCCATGGTTACAGGGTGACGCGCTCTCTCTGCGTGTTTCCTGGGTGAGAGAGCGCTTTTTGTTGTTGTTGTTGTGCTAAGCTAAAGGCAGAATGCTACAGGCATAGCTCTAAAGCATGTAGCCTGATGGGCAGTGTAGTCCGTGCGGCAGGGAGAATGGACTACCATACCCGTTATGTGTCTGTGAGCGAGGGAGGGAGAGAAAGGAAAAGTCCGAGCTGTCACGGAGCAAAAACGGGAGCTGGAAGCATGTAAATATAATAATAACCACTGCAGCCAAGAAGAGTGCCTGAGGAGCCCATTTGTAAGTAAGCTATTAAGACTCAACTGTACACTGTGTTCGTGTTTTCCTCCGGAAAAAATAAGTTCCGTTGGAGAAGCCTTTCAACGCCTCTGTCTCTCCGCAAGCAAAGTTGACCCAGACAACAAAGTAAAGCTAGTTTTCGCTACCAGCCCGACACGAACCCGACGTATTAGCCAGAGGTCCCTTTACTACGTTTCGAAGCGCGGACCTTCAGTAACAGTAATAAATCACAGCAATAGGACATTCATGTAGTTGTAAACAGCATGATAATATATTAAGTACTCCAAAGTATTCAGAATACGTTACTCTCATTGAGTAACGTAACGGAATACGTTACAGAATACATTTTGGGGCATGTATTCAGTATTCTGTAGTGGAATACATTTTAAAAGTAACCTTCCCAACACTGGTCATACACCACATATTTTGCAAATGTAGGATGTAATATAATATTGAAAGAGACAATCTGCCCACTCAACCTTCAAAAGACATGTGCTCTATTGATCTAGTGTTGTCTATTTAGCACCCAGTGTAAGAACACAACAGACAAAGTGAATCATGCAGTCCTGGCGGTGGGGTATGGCACCGAGAAGAACGGCGTGCCGTATTGGATTGTGAAGAACTCTTGGGGCACAGCCTGGGGAAAGGATGGGTAAATATAGTCTGTGTGTATCTGAGCTTTATGACTTGTAACAGCTTGCAAGAATTCCTGATATCTCTCCTTTTTATTTCATCAGATATTTTTTGATCGAGCGTGGAAAAAACATGTGTGGACTGGCTGCCTGCTCTTCTTACCCTCTACCTTAAGCATCTAAATAAAAGGGCAACAAAGTGGAAACTCTTGAGCATGTGTGTATCGAAATGTATTTTATTCAGCCTAAAGGCCTGATCTCAACTTACGGTTTCTAACATGTTTTCTGGAAGTTTAATTTCTAAACACCTTATTATGTTTTTCTTAAAACTGAGACATGAAAATTTTGAGTCAAATGCAAGAAAAGAAAAATTCAATCATTACTTTAAGACACAAACTCATTTTAATAATTACATTTTGGGGAAAGGAAGCATATGCTTTACATTAATACAGATGTACAGTACTTCTTTCTAACTATTCTTGTGCACTTAGCTATACTGCATCTCGACTAGTATGTATCATCATGTTTGCACAGGTTTATTACATTAAAACACCTTTTCCCCATTCAGTCTGTCTCACAATAATAGATGAAGACGTTTCAGTGTAGCTATGTGCATGTGTATTATAAAATGCATAGGTAAGTGTAGCACAGAACTATTTTTCTGTTTTTCCACAAGCCTAAAAAAATGTGATAAAAAACATAATTGTGTGGATGTGTATGTTTTTCCAAGTGATCTTGCGATGTTTACAAAATTCATTTTAAATAGTGTGTTTCAACATGGTCTAAGCAGTGCTTGTGCGTAAAACCTCATCACTAATGTCTATCAAGAGGCTACAGTGGGTGCATACATAGATTAATTACTGACTAATAATCATAGTATGGTATATCATACTTTAATAACTGCTTTAGTGAAAAACAGATTTTTCTAACATGACCTATAGTGCTCCATGGAAACAATATAGGCCACATATTTCAACTCAAGACCCTGGGGCCAAAGGCAGGCCTTTGCAAATTACATGCCAAACTAAACAAATAAAGATTACATGTTGATTTTACAGCAGCATTTATTTTTATGCACCATTGTTGATTATAGAACATTTGTTGAGAACTTTATGTGGCCCAAAATCAGGACATGAATTAATCATATTTTAGGTTTTTGATTATCTGTTTAATCTATTTCTTTGCAAATAAAAAAAGTTAATGTAATGTGTGTTTCTCTCATATATAAAGATTTTCTGTTTTATCCACTGACAAACGTTGGCAGTTTGTTTGTTAAACGTTAACCAATAGCATTTGTGAATAAATAACCATGACTTTCCTGTCACTGCTATTCCCCTATCCTGCCATAAGATGGCGACATCATCCCAGCAGAAGCTGTGGCCAGCTTGGCTGTTGGCGGGAGGGACCTAAACCTTTCTTCTCGTGACGTAAAAATATAAACCAATCAGGTGCCAGTATTCTGTTTCACAACAGAAGGGGAGGACCAGTTACAAAACATATGCAGCATGTGGCGCCAATTGCGCCCCCCATGTAATTATCGTGACCGTAATAGTTGTCACTTGAGAGGTGTTCACGTCTCGCTTCTCTCAAACAAATACTCGTATCTGTCATTGTAAATGAACTAAAATGGCGACTCTCCGAACAAAGCGCGAAGCTCTTGTGCTTGTGAAGGTACAGTAGTCTTGTTTTGATGTGGTTTCCTGTTTTTAAACTTATCCTCCCTGTTTTAGGCAGCTGCCTCATAGCATTAGCATCAAGAAGCACAGTTTTAAGTGGAGGTGTGTTGTGAGTTCGCTAAATCTTCGGTGAGAAAGTTGAATGAGTGCCTTAATGTCTCTGAGTAAATTGTTAACGAGGGACACCTTGCAGGAAATGACCCCTGAGAATCTCGAGGCGACAGTGCGACGATCATCTAGAAACGGTCTTGCACCTAAACGCCTCCAGTACTCTCCCGAGGAAGAAACTCCCAAGAAAAAAAGGGTGAGAGCTCGTTCACAGTGATGGGACCGAACAGTCATTTTAAAACTGGACGATTTGTTAAATCTGTCGTAATTTCTTGATAGAAAACAAAAGCTGTCGCTGAAAATGGCAGTCAGAATAAGAAACCAAAGGATGAGGAGGATGCTGAAAACAATGACGTGGAGCATGCACCTGTGAGTACAGAAACTTTACACAGTTTGAATTCGACTTTGTGACTGACAGAAACATGTTTTTATAGGTGTCTGTGCAGGTTCTCAGTCATCCAGCTCATGGTAGTTTAAGGAACTTCTAATGACTTGAAATCGGCAATTTTCTTGCAGTGTGTCAGTGCTGTATCTTTGTGTAACAGGAAGAGTATGGGAGACTTTCTGCCTATGAACTGGAGCGCCTGGAAAACATCAGACAGAACCAAGCTTTTCTGTCTTCTATCAACTTATTCCAGGTATGTTATTGACTAAATCTGCTCTTTATCATCTGCATTGCAAATCTTTTATGGACCTAAACCTATCACTATCAGCACCATCAACATAAAGTCTAAATTCGACCAGCAACAGTTGACATGTAGACCAGCTACAAGCCATATTTACTGGTGTAATTAACCCAGGTAGACTATGAGTGAGGAATAAATCCTTATGAAAAGGACCATATCTGTGATTCTGTCATTTGTCTGGATTATCAGAGTATCAATTATTGTTTTCTTTTGTTTAAAGGCCACAGAGGAGTTCAAGCAGCTGACTCGACCAAAGCCATCGCAGAGAGGCCTCACAAGGTACAGTCGGAATAATCAGGCATCGGGATACTGTGGAAAACCACAGTGGTGCAGAAATTATGAGAACAACATGGTTTTTCCCCTCCCATGTTTTCTCTGTGGAACATCACAGTGCTCCTATAATATACTTTGTATTTGTTTTTGAGACTGAACTTTGTGAAGCTCAGGAAATAAGACTAGACTTGTCAACTCAACGTCATTAAGTACGAGAAAAAAGCAGGGCTCGCAAAATCGCTAGCCTGACGTCCCGGGGCTAGTGATATAATAGCCTGTCAGGCTATCATATAGCCCAACGGGCGGGGCTGAGATAGATTTTGGTCGCCCGACTGGAGATATCGCTAGCCCCGGGACGTCGGGCTAGCGATTTTGCGAGCCCTGAAAAAGTAACTTTTATGTTTGTGAATGTCAGGAAAAACAATTTGAATTTACCCTGACCCTGTGTCATGTTAAAATAGGAAACATATCTTTTTGGGCCTCCTGTAATGTTACATTTCTTTGATTGCAGGGCACATGCTGCTGTAAAAGAAGTCTTGCCACCTCGCAAATCACTGCGACTCCAAAAAAAAGAAGCCGAGATCCTGGAACTTCCTCCTGAACCGAGAGGGACACTTATTTATGAACAGGTACAGAAATCTGTAATGTCTCAGTTCACGCAGATCCACTGCTGCACCTTAAGTCTCTTTAGTTTTTTTTTCTCGTTCTTCCTCTCTGGGTATGTTACTCATTATAGTTGTTTACTTGCTTTCAAGTCTTCACCAGCAAAGAAGCCCTCTGGCCCTTTGCCCATGGATCCAGTGAATGTGGAAGAAGGAAGCAAGCTGCCTCCACAACTTCTTGAGCTCTGCTCTGAGGTAAGAGTCGGTTTTCTATGATATTTTCACTTTTTTCTGTACAATATTTATTTACAATGCTCACTCAGTTTAACATGTTGCCAGATCTCCAATTTTGGACTAAACAACCCCCCCGCCTTCTTTCCTACTTAAAAGTGAATACTTTATACTGCCCATATTAGCCACAAGCATAAGAACAAAATTCCTAACAAATTTCTTATGCATATCCAGTGTAGTAACTGTTCTTATTCAATTAGGAAGTCATGAAATTGCTTTTCTTTTCACAGGATGCAAAAGAAGATAAAAAGATACAGCTTGACCTGAAAGGGTAAGATTTAATATTTTTATTTGGATGTAAGATTACCGCACAGTTTACAAAAAGTGACTCTTTTGATGTACTGAGGGTCAGATGTTTTGGAAGAACCTGAGAAACAGATGAAGAAACAAGTGCACTGATGTCTGAACACAGGTACCGTTCTTCTGTGAAGAATATGAAGATAAATGAGGACAAAGTGGCCAAAGTGGTGAAGGATCGCATCTTCTCTGCAACCTTCCACCCCTGCACCAGCAGCCTGTTGCTGGCTGCGGGCGACAAGTGGGGGAAAGTGGGACTCTGGAAGTTGGTGAGTTTTCTTTGCCTTAACTATGCATTAGTTCTTGACCACTAGATGGCAGAAAGTGTCTCAACAGTAAAGCTTCATGTCAGGCTGCAAAATTCATAAGTGTTCTCCTCAGGCTAATTGGTCTGCTTCATGTTTGAATTCAGGTTTGTTTTTTGCTTTTTGTGTTTTTTTTGCTCTGAAAAGCTTTATTTAATCAAATGAATTCCAACCACTGATTTACTGCATGTGTACGTTCTTCTAGGGAGGTGACTGGGGAGATGATGGTGTGCTGCTCTTTCAGCCCCACACCCGTCCAGTGGGCTGCATGGCATTCTCCAGGTCTCATCCCACACAACTGCTGAGCCTCAGCTACGATGGATCCCTCCGCTGCATGGACGTAGAGAAGGCTGTTTTTGATGATGTAGGATACCTTCATTAGTTGAGTTCAATCTGGTTACGTTGTAATCCACGAATAAATAAGGTTGTTCATTTTCTAGGTGTATGATATTGAAGATGGCCTGAAAACGTTTGATTTCATGTCACATGACTGTTCGACACTAGTGGTCGGGAACTGGTATGGAGAGGTTGCCATTGTTGACAGGCGCACCCCAGGGTGAGATAATGACATTGTCTTAAAGTAATGAAAGTAGTACATTTTCTTTTCTTTTAAACAACTTTAATGTTGCACTCAAACATTGTCATAAGTATGTTATTTCATCTGCAGAAACTCCCATGAATCCCTCCACACACTGGACCCCAAGACATTGCGTTGTGTTAACGTCCACCCTTTACAGAAGCAGTACTTTGTGGTGGCTGAAAGCAAGTATGGGCTTTTTTTATTTTTGTATTTTTGTTTACACATCTCTATTTTTTTATGAATCTGTCTTTAAATTTTAAGTGTATGCTTTGTTTTTTCTTTTTTTGTTTTTTTTGCAGGGTAGTTAGTATTTATGACAGCCGAAACCTGAAGAAGACCAAAAGCCAGGCAGTGTCCCAGCTGCATGGTCACTCCTTAAGCATATCCAGTGCTTATTTCTCCCCTTGTACTGGAAATAGGGTTCTTACTTCCTGTATGGATAACAATATAAGGTGAAGCTGATGGATCACTGACATGCTGTATATGCTTAATTTTTTCAGTTCCAACACAATGTCCTTATTATTTCTTAATTTATTTTAACAGGATATATGACACATCTACAATGACTACTAAATCTCCCTTGCTGACAACCATCAGGTACATCCACTAAATTGAACTTAAACTTTTCCTGTTCTTTTAAGTCATCTCTGTGTTAATAACTGTGTACTTTCAACATGCCTTCTCAATCGAAATCGGCAGACATGACATGCAAACAGGTCGCTGGCTGACCAAACTATCAGCTGTGTGGGACCCCAAACAGGAAGACTGCTTCGTGGTGGGGAGCATGATGAAGCCTAGGAGGGTGCAGGTGTTCCATGAAAGCGGTCAACTCCAACATTCCTTCATGGACAGCGAGAATCTCAGCACAGTCCTCTCTGTGACCGCTTTCCATCCTACAAGGAATGCCTTGCTGGGTGGAAATGCGTCGGGACGCCTTCACGTCTTTTCTGACTAAATCGAAGACCAAAAACGTGTGATCAACAGGTCCTGGTTGGGTTCAGCAAAGTAGCAGCAGGAACACAGTTTGGTAACAATCCGGATTTTCAGCCTATAAACTTTTTTAGCTGTAGGAAACTACACAAGTCTTCCAATATAGCATCTTCATTCTGTATCTCACTAGAGCTTTAAATACATTACTATTCTTATACTAAAGCAAAGTAACACACCTGAAGCAGTGAAATGAGTCATGTCAAATTGTGAGTCATATTCTTAAACATGTTGCTGTATAAACGGTGTATGGAGTGAGGTAATGCAGGATCATTAGCAAAGTAGCAGAATTTTCTTCCTCACTGCTCACAAAATACACATTTATAGCTACATTAGATTAAAAAAGGGGATTATCTTGTGCTTTCTCTCATTTTACACCTTATAATATTTAGATTTGTTCTAGTTGAAACTTTCATGCCAAACTGAAATTTGGAATGGAACTGGATGTGGTCTTGTACTGTTGTGTCCACTTTGACTCAACATGCGTGTTCTGTGTTGCACTGTTTAATATGTTGTTTTAAGTTGCTGTTGTCAGTTTAAAGCAGCTTGGCTCTTCTCAGTTTTACCGTTAATTTTCTGTCCCATTCAGACATTATGCTGCACACTGAATGTCTGCACATGATTGTCTGACTAAATCTTTGCATTAATCTTATTCAGTAAAGTGTAAGAAACAAATGTATTCTCTTTTCTCCAACCTACTGTAAGTCGATGCTTCAGTTTCATGAAGACTGAATGAGCTCAACTTTTCAAATGACATGAAGCCTAAACTCCAGGATAAGCCTGTTTTGAAACCATTCCTGTGTTTGCAATTGTGGCCTTGGTGGATGTCAGATGGCAATCAATTTTCCTCATATGGCTGCCTTTTTTCTTCTTTCACTTATTCTACCCAGTGTTTCTTAAAACTGTCAGACTTGCAAAGAAGCATGCAGACAGCATGGTGCTGCCGCTGCAAGACCTTGATGGTTCTTTTCTATGGGTAGTATTCAGAGAGTAGTCATACAAGCTCAGTTTTAAGCTTGTGTGGCTGCTCTCTGGCACATGTAGACCTGCGTTCTATTAGTGCCTCCTGACTGTTCTCTTGGCGTATTTAGTGTCTTCAAATAGACTATCCATTTTCTCCTCTGAAACCTTTTACTCTGTCAGATTCGTCATGTTTATTTTGGTACGTTTCCATGATCACAGCCAGTTTTGACACAACTAGTGATAGAGAAACTTAATGTCATATATTGCCACAAGTTACAGTAGGTCAGTTGTAGACTGGATCATTTTGATATTTGGAGTTTTATTTATGTTAAAGAAAATCCAAATTGAGAGTCCAATTTGAAAAATTCAAGGTTTATTATGTTATGTAAATGTTATTTCTACACTGGGTTTCCTCTCTGTCTGTCAGTGAAAGTGCTTTTTGAAATGCCTGTTAAGATGTGTTAATTTCATTTTTTTTCTCCCCCATTTGTAAAGTTAACAGAATAAATAGACATTTTATTACAAAATATTGTACGTGTGAATGCTGTGAATCTCACCAGTAGTGACAGCATCATTATCACCTGAAGCTGGTAAAATAAGAGAAGTGAGTGAGTGAGAGCGCATTGACCACACTGTACTGTTTTCAAGCAGGGATGCAATGAAAAACTCCACATGGTGCTGATCTGGGTTGCACTGTTCACTGAATTTCACACTAAATGCCTTTATTTGCTGCTTCTATGACTTCAGAATTGAACTTGTAGCCAGACTTAGCTGCCAGTTGTCAAGAATAGATGATATTTATTCATAAATAGATTACACAAGTCCTCCTTCGGTGGTTGGAAATAAGCATTCTTGTTTGGAGGTAATAAATGCAGGACACATGCTTACAGAGACATTTCCATGTGCAGGGCCATGGTACAGGAGGGAAGCTTACAGTAAGGCCATGTCTGAGGCCTTGTTTACATCATTCATTAAACTGAAAACAAGAGTTGCTTATCAGTGGAACTGTTACCCCTTGGTCACCGTGCCAGTGAACTACATTGCACAAGTAAAGGTTCAGGTAGTTAAAAATGCTACTAATGCTGTTTAAATTATCTAAAAATATACCTGTTTTCTTCCATCGGAAATCTTGACCGTGCCGTCAGGTGTTAAGTTGTTTCTGCCAAGTAAACCTGTATGTGATTCATTTATAAACTCAGTCAAAAATTAGTTAATATCAGACAACCAAACAGGATTGACATGAAAAGATTTTTGGGATATTTTGGAGAAGTGTCTGTATCGCAGAGCGTTCTCCACCACTGCTGGTACACGCATACATCTACAGACTGTTTCACCTTGTGTGGGGATTTAAAACAGTTTGTGTGACTGAGGCAAACATTTTGTAGTTTACGGTTAATACATCTGACATATTTATTGCTCAGATTGCTTGAGTTGTAGATTTTTCGAAATAAAGGTGAGTAAAAAGCTAAATATTCTCCTTTACTGGCCGTATATTTCAATACACAATTGCCTCGCATCAATCAAAAACAATAGAACACCATTTAAATGAAATAAGGTAAGTAATACATCAAGTCTGAAAACAACCTCAAAATCTATTTTTGTTTTTTTGTTTGTTGTTTTTTTAAATTAAAATATAAATATTTCATTAGATGCTTATGATGTTCTCTGAAATTTGTACTAAAAGGGGAAAACACTGGTGCTAATACTTCTGTTTTTCTTTCGCTCTGGGTACAAAAATAAAACCAGCATTTAAAGCTCCACGTTGAACACTACAGCAACTCTCAAAGCAATCATTCTTGTGTTAACTTTGAATAAGATTTGAACACAGCAACTTTCTTAATCACCTACAGGAACCTGCAAAACATAAAATCCTCTAAGTAGTCATTTGCCTGTATTAGCCTTCTTTTTTTGCATACATAATTCATGCTTTTTTCTTTCTTTTTTTTTGGTATGACATATGTCTGTC
This sequence comes from Oreochromis aureus, assembly GCF_013358895.1. Classification (NCBI taxonomy): domain Eukaryota; kingdom Metazoa; phylum Chordata; class Actinopteri; order Cichliformes; family Cichlidae; genus Oreochromis; species Oreochromis aureus. Next base: position 29,830,800 of record NC_052942.1, on the reverse strand, counting down.
CAGCATGTTGTACGATACCAGGTGCGATCCAAAAATTCTGCAACTCTGCCAAAAAAAAAAGTGTATAAACCATACCTGATAGAAATTAAGTCACTTCGTTTGATAATTACATTAAGTTTGGGCAGATGAGAGATGTAATTTCATGCATTTATTTCTTACAATTTAAGTCCAAAGAGTCACATTAACAGATTTCTTTCATTTCTTACAGCAGCATTTCTTTATCATGCAGAAAAACTGAAACACATTTTTGAAATTTCACTTTCTTCTGACATTGAGATAACTCAGGGATTAAGGGTTCAGGTAAACTTCTTTACACTGACAGAAAGGGGAGTTTCACTGGTCCGCTTAAAATAAGCATGGGCTTTAATGTGACCCACAATGTAAGATAAATTTGACATCCCTGCTTTAAAGCATTAATTTATCAATTGCACATTTGTGATTGTGCGTTTGATCTTCTACGTCTCCAGCTTGCAGCTGCGGAGCTGCATGTGGCTGTGACAAAAAATAGTTTGAAATGAAAATGAGCAATGGCTGCTTTTAGGATTTGTTTTCTCTCATTGCCAATTATCAAAATAGACTTTTTTCAGTTTGAATAATTTGCCCAAACAGAGGTAGGACTCTAGGCTTTTTATATGGAAGTAGTTTTTTTTTTATTTTTTATTTCTTGTTACCAAATTTCTAAACTTTTTAAATACAGTAAAAACATGGTAATAATGTTAAAAAATGCAAGGTTCCATATATTCATATAATATATTTATATTCATATAAATCCCCACTGCACGTTGTACCAGTTACTAATGTTGATAATCCGTAGCTAACAGGCTGTGTCATGTTCATTTTAAGGTCTGAATGCTTTGCAGCTCCACAGAGATATTTTATTAAATTAAAAATGTCAACAGCACTGAAAGATGTTCAGATGTGTGCAACATGTGACCTAAGCCAAGCTAATATCAGGTATGATTTTTTGCTTTTTTATGGGCAGAGCCACAAAATCTTTTGATTGCTCCTTGTATACACACAGCATCCTAAGCATTTGTAGGCTTGTTGAGAGGACAAATACTTTTAGAGTGAAAACTGACCTCATAGTTTGAATTGATTCTGTTGCTCTGGGCTGTAAAGACACACTGTAGGCTAACCTGTGAAATACAAGAAATAAGGCCGGAGAAGGACAGCAGGCTATTTTGCCATCTGTTGACACAAACTGACAGAAGTATGGGACAACAGAGGTTTCTTTGGTTGGTGTTGATGAAGGTTGCAGAACGACGTAAACATGACTTATCTTAGGCTCATTTGTGAGTGCAGGGCTGAAAACCATAGATCCACTGTAACAAAAACAAACGAAAAACAGCTTCAAGTACATTAAAAGTCACTGTGAGGAACTGTCAGTGCGTTAACAAGATGGTACAAAAATGATTTAAATATATTCAGCCATTACACATAAATGCATAACTTTTTTTTTAACACAGCAGAGCTAAACAAAGGTGAATGACAGTCACTCAACATGGGTCTTCAACTAAAAACAAACTCTTAACTATTTACTGTTGGAAAATTGCACTAATATTTGCACTTTACAAAGGTAAAACAAAGTCAAATTTCCCTTGATAGAAAGGATCTGCTTTTTTACATTAACAGTATTGCACATCAAGATGAACTACTCCTACAGATTGCGGTAGTCAAAGAACTGACCAGACACTTGACTACCATTATAGCGCTAGCTCACATAGTCCCATCACCCTTATAACTACTGTAAAAGTAACTACAGCAAAGTGACAACTGTTCCTCACGCACAGAAGTTCATTGTAGTTATTAGTGTTATTTGGCTGCTATTTATTAAACAGT